>NW_017729033.1:41593820-41594230 GCF_001723915.1 Gavialis gangeticus
CGAGGGGCATTAGAGTATGGTTCCCTGGCACATAGCCAGCATGAGTTGTGTGTTCGCTTCCTCTTCCTGCTGCCTCACAAGGTCTCTAGGATTTGCATTCCAGAAATACAGCCATAGGACTCTGCAGGGTTGTTCATCACTTCCTTTTCCTGCTTCCAGGTGTCTCTGGGATCTGTAGTCCATGGTTGCAGCCAGCAGTAAGTTTGAGAGGGGGGAGGGGTGTTCAACCCCTGTTCCCTGGCCCCAGGCCCCAGCTGGAGTTTTCCTGGTGAGGGGGAGTCCTCACCCCTGCAGACTGGCTGCATCCCCAGCCAGGCCCTCTCCCTTCTCTGACCCACATCCCCTTGTCAGCCAGTCCTCACTGTTCCATCTAGTGTTGCATAAATTGCTAATTTTGTCCCCTGGAGGCT
>NW_017729033.1:41594241-41603686 GCF_001723915.1 Gavialis gangeticus
CAAAGAAACATAGAGAAAAGTATCTATTTTCGCTACACTAGGAAGCAGAGGGATAGTGCCAGCCCTGCTCTCTGGAGCAGACAGCACAACCCACCCCAGGTCTGGAAAGTATGCTGGGATGCTGGGGGACTGTGATTTAACTTGAACTGTGAACGGGTCTGGGACAAATTTCATAAACCAGTTTGACCCAAGTCAGTTCTGTCTGATACTACATTCAACCTGGTTTATCATAAACCAGTTTCAGCCATTTTGAAACTGGTTTATATGCACTGAACTTCTGTTCTGTTACAGGTTTAAATCAGTTTCTGATCACTTAAACTAGTTGATGTGTAACTTCTGTCCCTCACTCAAGACTCTAAAGATTCTTAGCGGTGAACTTCCAAAAGCCTAAGTTCCGATTCTATTCCATGTATAAATGAATGTTCATATAAAGAATTTATATGAAACATTGTTAAATAAGGTGGTGAATGCTGCATTCACAAGCATTCTCCTTTATCAAGAAGCATGACAGAAAAAATCTTCAAATAAAATCCCTAAATTAAAGCATGAATATTAGGGCTGTGCAAAATTTCAGCAGCTGTTTCGTTTTGGCCTGTTTCAGCGCCCAAAACACTGAATCCAAAACAAAATGGAAGGCTCCAAAACATCCAAAATGAAACCATCCAAAATGTTTCAGAAATGTTTTGGAGGTTTCAGAATGTTTTGGAGGCAGGCTTGTGGGGAAACAGAAACTCAAAAGATGGAGGGGGAAGGGTTGGAGCGGGGAAGGACTCCTCTGATATTGACATCTGTAGCTAACCTGCATCTGGGATCTGTCCCTGAAGTCCTTTTCAGTCCCAGTGCTCTGGGGGAGGGATGGCAGCCTGCTGTCATCCCAGACACAGATCTGGGGGCCTACATCCTCCAGGAGGAGTCTGGCACAGCCCTGCAGTACCCCTAGCGGGTGTGGGCCCCTGGATCTGCATATGGTGTTACTGCTGGCTGGGGCTAGTACCTGCACCTGAGTCTGCTTGGTATCGTATATGCCGAGCGCAGGAAAGAACCCAGTGCTGGTGCTGGCACCAGCTGGCAGTGGCAGCCTGCTGTCATCCCACGTACAGATCCGGGGGCCCACATCCCCTGGGAGGGGTCTGGCAGAGCCCTGCTTTTAAAGTGCCAGGAGGCTGGGGCTGAGTGGGAGATGGGGCTGGGCAGGGCAGCCGTGGGGGCTTCTCCCATGGTTCCCCCTGCCTGGGGAGAGGCAGGCACAGCCAGAGGAGTTGCCCTGCTGTGCCTGCCTCTCCCTGCCTGATCTGAATCTCCAAATCATCCCTGAAACAGATTTGGCCAGATAGAAACAGAACAGTGATCCAAAACACCAAAATGAAACACTGTCCTCTGAAACTGAAATGAAACATAGCCATTTTGCATAGTTCTAATATATAAGTTATCAACACTGTCATAGTTATAATGCTTTTATATACCAAAGAAAAATGCATTGGAATCCAGTGTAGACAGATGACTCATTATCCCAGGTCACTGCTGCAGTCGGCTGTAGGAAAGGTGGTAATAATTGTCCCAAATAACTGTGGAAAACTACATCAATGGAAATACATCGGTGTATTTTTTACAGTTCTTTTTATGGGAGTTACATTATGCTTCTGCTCTGTTTAAACACGCTGCAACCCCAGGCTTTCAGGTAGCTCTCCAACTTTTTTCTCCTTCTCAGTAAAACTAAAAAGCATAACGGTATACCTTTGCAAGTCTGTCATTTATTTATATAAGAGTTTCATTTTCATCACTTATTAATTTAATTAAAAATGGTTACATTGTATTTATTTTTCTTTTTTTCAATTTAATATGTTAAAAGTGCATCTTGTTTCACCAGTTAGATTCTGAAAATTCTTCTATCTAAAGAGAGTAGTGCTAAATTTAGGACAGTTGTATTGTGAGTCCCTGCAGCATGCTGCTTCAAAAACACTGGTGACGCTGTGCAAGCAATTAAAGCCCCTGTGCATCTCTATTTATTTTTACTTCCACTTCGCTCACCTTCCTCCCTGCCCCCTGCCATTATATACATCCATGCACAAATAGAGCATCAGGTGTGCAAGGTTTGGAGGCCAAGCTGGGATTTTTTTGAAAATTTGGCCATAATTAGCTTCATTTGTTTGGAAATCCTTTGTGAGTGCTGCTTCATTTACCAGACACGCACTGTTTACCCTAAACCAGACTTTGTTCATAAGTTCTTTACTGACCTGCTTTACTATTCTGGCCACATGACTTCTCATTTTTTTGCTGTTATCCAGTATTTCCCTTCCTGGCGATGCTTTAAAGAATTGTTGAATTGAATGTTTCCTCCATGGGTGGACTTCCTGCTTTATTTAATAAAATTTATTGAATAAAATTTTGCAGTTTAGTCAAAAGAGGGATTTATTTTGTTTTGTTTAATTGCAAAATGCAAGGCAATTCTTCCTCTTTTCAAGCTCCCAAGGTGTCATCCCTTTAAGTCAACCAGATTTAGAATATAGTTTGGCTGGGCAAAGGTTGATATCCCCACCAGCAAAACATCTATAATTTTTGCAAAGCTTCCAAAGGCTCTCAGATATGGTTGTTAATGTCTCCACACAATATGGAAGCAGTTGGCTGAATTTGCTAGAAAAGTTGTGTTGATTTTATATTTTGCAGTTGGCAGATATGGCTTTATGGACATTTCAGTTTTCCCGATATGGAAGTGAGTTGGATCCTTGTCTAATATCGAGCAATTTAGACAAGGATGATCCCAATTTAAGGAGAGGTTCGGGTAAAATGACCCCTTTGGAACAATTGCACGCCTATTTTTGTATAATTTCTATGGTACTGTAAACCTAGTGGCATCCCTCAATGCCCCCCGGCAATCCTCCCTCCAGCTCAATATACTATATATCAGAACTAGGAATACCAGGAGGCTTCCACAGAGTTAACTAATGCGTAGCACATTTGACAGGAAATTTTGCATGTCAATGTTAGTGATAAAACCAGTTGGAGTACAATCTGCCCATAAGAACTAGTATAGGTTCAGTAAAGCAGACAATGATTATTGTATGTCAGTGCTAGTTCAGCTTTTATCTATGCATCATGACGTTTTGCTATTGAAGTAGTTCTGAAAGTAGGAAGTATATTTCAGGGGTATAAGGTGTGGCTGTGTTGGTCTAAGGACATAAGAAGATAAAGTTCTTTGGGTAAAAATGCTATCTTTCATTAGACCAGCCCAAATAGTTGGAAAATTCTTCTTTGCGAGCTTTCAAGTACAAATACCCTTCGTCAGGCTAAGGAAGTGTCTGCGCAGTAGCTCCACTGCACATTTTTTTGTGATACTTACTGTGAAGTAGCCTAATAACTGTGCAATAGTGTATTAACACAGTTTTTGACCGGCATGCTACTGAGTATGTTATTGGGCTACTGTGCAGTCAGCTTTTTGTGTAGATGCACCCACTATATGTTGGCCATATGTTGTATGAAAAATTGCTTCCTTTTGCCGTTTGTTTATCTCATCACCACTCCTTCGGGGGGGAAAAGGGATCTGTTTTTGGTTTTGTTTCAATGCTGAAATGCTGTGTTTGAACTATGTTCAGTTACCATCATTTGTTGACTAAATAATATTACTGATGATTTCCCAGAGGACAGTTGACCAGTCTGTGCCTAATGGTCACTGAATTATTAACTCATAGCACATTTTGTCTGGACTCTGTGGCATGGATGGTCTGTCTGGTTAAGACATTGCAGTTCTACAGGAAAAGGGTAGTATTAGCTGACTGGTAGTGCAGTGCCAGTGTTCTTTGGAAACCTTTGTATAGCATCTGTCTGGAACTTGTTGACATGAATTTTCTAATGGCTAGGTCTGGATTTGCACAGCTATGTATTGAACATTATGTGTATGAATTTTCTTAGCTATTAACCCAGTACTCCAAGGTGAATACTACTAACACCTCAGTTGGGGTGGTATTTTAATAAAAAGTTGTTAATCTTGAATTGAAAAAAGCAAGCTCTTTAACAACAGATGGTTGAGCAGTTTACAAGCTGGTGATGTGCTTCTTTTTTTCCACTTGGCTAGTCATGTATGCTTTCTTTTGAACAGCAAAAAAATGTTGGCCGTTCTTTAATTTTCACTTGCTGTTAATCTGTGAGCTGCTGCTTAATTTTTTTAATAGTTTAGTTTTCCTTTCAATTTAGAGAACAACTCTGTTAATATTTAACTTCACCAAGCAGAGACTAGGGTAGCAGGTAAAATTAGGTCTAATGTTCTTGATATACAGCCTTTCATATTGTCAGAGACAGACACTCTTGCTGTGAGACTAAGCCATATGTGTGTTCTGCTCTTCTCCTTGTCTCGTGTTCCAGTCCTGTTGGTTCTCTCTCCTTCTTCTTCAATGTATACATCCATTAACAATTACAGAAAGAGTCATAAGCCATTATAGTCTTCTGGCAGTTGCCTTTCTATATGGGCTGTTTCTGAAGCTTGTTGCACCCAGGAGACGCGATGGGAAAGAGACAATAAGCACACAAATGGAGAACTGGGGATCAGAGTAGTATACCAGCTTCTCCACATTCTTGCAGCAAAGGAGCACTTCCTCAGTAGTGATGGATTTTTAGAATCCCCTGACTTGTTCCCTTTTCTTCCCTTTAGTATCCACTGCTACTGCTTCTGTGATTACTCTGTCCTTCTTGCTAACTGGAGCAAAAGGCAAGGGGCACCCTTGCTAACTCAGGGCCTCCCTTATGGGCCCCTAAACACTGTACTGCAACTAGCTGTTTATTTTGAAATGGAAAACATTTTTAAATGTAAGAAATAATGTGTATATTGCTTGATAAGTGAGTGACTTTGAACTGGGGAAGCTGTTTTCCTAAGAATAGCAGAAAAAAATCAGAACGTGCAGCAATATTAATTTATTACTATTCAGTTATAGAATGTATTTAGATGTTAAAAGTTAAAATCACAGAGGCTGTTTGACTGTAATAAGAGCTGAAATCAAGCCAACCATTGTCAAGGGCCTGCAGTATTCTCACTGAGTTGACAATGTATATTGTGTTGCAGGTGAGCTGTGTGAAGAGAAATTAGATTTCTGTGCCCAAGACCTGAACCCTTGTCAACATGAATCAAAGTGCATCTTGACATCCAAGGGATACAAGTAAGCCTAAACTGTTGTCATAGTACAACAAAGACTATATTTTTGTCATTCTCTTATCCTGTTCAATTTCTTTGTTGTTTTCAGTGCAAGTAAATGAATAGTCATAGTATATGTAAATATATACAAGGGACTGAACAGACACATTTGTTTTCATGTAGACCTATGTATTAAGATACAGATTTTCTATTGAATCTGGAAGTCTTTAGCAATGCCCTTAGCAGTGTAGATTAAATTGAAACAATGAAGAATAAATAATTTTCATTATTTTCTGTGATAATACACAATCCTTTTGGTAATCAGGACTATGAAAAGAATAATGAAGTTAAATTAAAATGGGATTATTGTACTGCTCTGTGTGTAGTAATTGCAAAACAGGTTATTTGTAAAACACATTATAAAGTAAGGAAGTTCATCACCAGGAAGACTAACCTTTAATTACATGACATCCTTATTATGGTTAATTACCATGTATGCTTTAAAAAGTGCTTCTAATAGAATTTAGATTAGTAAATTTAAGAAATGTACTGCTTTCCACTAACGTTCATGAGCACCTATTTTGTATGCTGTATTTATTGTGCCAAAATTAGCTTATAGTATTAAAATTGCCACCCTCCTACCTTTTACATGATAGTTTATTTTACAAGTGGCACACTTTATTTGAAAATATTCAAAAGTACATACAGAAAATCTGATAGTTTAAACAGAAGCATGCTACTAGAGTTGTTTTGATTAAAATTGTTGTGTACCATATTGATTTTCTTATTGCTATATCAATAAAACTAGTATTGTTCATTGTATTTTACTGCATAGTTCATAAATCTTTCATATTACATTTTGAGATTTTAAATCAGAAAATGATACATGCACTAGCTGCGCATGCATGATCTCACTTACTCAGCTTTTTAGCGTTTTAATAGTGCTATATATTGTTTTTGTCCCATCATTTATTCATCACTTTTGTTTGACAAAAAAGAAGAAACATTTTATCCATGTGCTTAAAAAGTTATGTAGATATTTAAATTTATACTTTGTGCTTTCAAGTGACTTTTAGGCAGTAAAAGTCTGAGACTATCAGCAAAATCACTAATGTGATCACTAGATCTGATGGAGTTAATAAGGACTTTAACAGTAAAAAAAAATGTAAAATTAAGTTTTAGAAAGGAGCTTTGGTGGAAGTATGTATTGTAATTTTTTCGCTTTGATTTTTCAGATCATTCTTAGTTTTCTCTCAATTTAGCATATTCAGTTTTCCTTGGAGAAATCTCATTAACATTAGGGATTAATATTGCATGGACAAAGAACTGCTGTTAACCACTTTTAAATCAGTGATATTTGATGGGGGAGGAGTTTGTTGCTATAAAATAAAGGATAATCATAGTGAGACCAGAGTAAGTTCATAGGATACTAAGCTGTTTCTTTTCAATTTTGTTAGTTGAAATTTAAGTGAAAAAACAGTTTCTTTTGATCACTCTCACAGTACAGAGTTGTTCCATTTATTATTATGCACTAACACACAAACAATATACTACACTTGACTACAAATACAAAATACGATTTGTCCTGACCCACTAACCTGGATCAACATATTTGCTTATTGGTAGTGAGTGTACATTACTCATAAATTCCAAAGAGAACTTTCAGAGTGATTCAGGGTGGCCTCAGGATTTAAACAATGAATATTTGATATAATATCAGAAAATCAGTGAGCACAATGTAAGAGGCAAACCTATATTCATTACCACACCAGAGTCTACATGTAAAGTGATTAATCATATATGTAGTTTTTCAACACCTCACTAAAGTTATGTTTTAATACCACATTTCTATTGAACTGTAACTTGAAAATAAAGAAAAAGAGATCTTTTATCTTTTCCACTAACTGGAGATGCATGTAGTAAGTAGTTAAAAATATATTAATTCTTTGGCATTTCTTAAGCGCGTTGTTTTATTAAAAGAGGCATAGAGACAACAATTGTGTTTTCCTGTTTAATAGATGTGACTGCACACCTGGATATATAGGTGAGCATTGTGATATTGACTTTGATGACTGCCAAGATAACAAGTGTAAAAATGGAGCCCAGTGCACTGATGCAGTAAATGGATATACTTGTATATGCCCAGAAGGATACAGGTGAGAGACACTTGAAAGAGGACCAGTTTATCTATGCTTCTCAGGCTAGAGATGATTTCCTCTAAAGTACTGGCTTTTATATTTATCTTTAGTGGCCTCTTTTGTGAGTTTTCACCACCAATGGTTCTACCTCGCACCAGTCCTTGTGATAATTATGAGTGTCAGAATGGAGCCCAGTGCATCATAAAAGGAAATGAACCAATTTGTCAGTGTTTGTCAGGTTATCAGGGAGAGAAATGTGAAAAGCTGGTCAGCATAAACTTTGTGAACAAAGAATCCTACCTGCAAATTCCTTCAGCCAAGATCCATCCCCAGACCAATATCACGCTGCAGGTAAGATGGAGTACAATAGCTCTTACTGAACTGGAGTTTTTGTTATTTTCTTTTCTGTACACAAGTGCAAGTTAGCTTGGATCAAAGTTATTATATACAAAAATAAGTAAAACAAAAGTTTGTATTAGGTCACTTGATCTTTAGACCTTCTCTACAGAGAGCTCATAGAGCCATTTAGAGAAATTTCTATTATCTTTACAACTGATTTAATTACTGGTAGAAAAAAAAATCATCACCCATAATTAAGAGTTTTAGAAGAAAAAAAGAAGTATTACTAATAAGGATGCAACTGAGCATGGAATTCATTTTACATTTTAGTTTTATTTGGAATACACATTTATGTTTAGATGCATTTACTTTTTCATCAGATTGCTACAGATGAAGACAGTGGCATCCTTCTGTACAAAGGTGACAAAGATCACATAGCAATGGAATTGTACCGTGGTCGAGTGAGGGTCAGTTATGACACAGGATTGTATCCAGCATCTGCCATTTACAGGTGAGCCAAAGGGAATATTTTTTGACAAAATGTAATGTCAAACTTTATGAAATTGAAATGCTGTAACTGAAGCACATGATTTGAATAGGAAAAATTTCTGTAGGGGCTATAGATTTTCCTAATCTGAAGCTAAGTAAAAGACAGATTTCAGCAGGATATTTAGAGTTCTGTTTTATTAGAACACGCACTTAGCCTTTTCTCTTACTTTCCCCAGAAAGAATTACCAAGCCTGTAGCATATTCAAAAGTGCACAGATTAGTGAATCTGTGTAGACAAAAATGAAATCGCAATTCCTCTGTTTTCTCCATGTCTGATAGTCCTTACTCGTGGTACTTTCCCCAACAAGAGCAACTAGAGGAAAAGGGGGGATAAGACCAACCCTGAACAAAATCTCCACTCTGCCTCCAAACCTGTACAGAGGCAGATTGCGTACCTCCTTTAGGCAGAAATCTTGCATGGGATTTTTAGGTTTTAAATTCAATTTCTCTCACTTTCATTGGTGTTGTTTTTGTTCATGAAGGAACTACCATCAAAAACGTCATCTTCTGAATTTCTAAGAAACGTTAATGGAAAAGTGCTTTGCCCCCATCTTTACTCCAAATTCATAGAGCTGGCCAGTTGAAGTAAAAGGCCAAGAGGGGTGCAGACAGAAGTGATGTAATCCAGTCCCTGAAAGCCCCATGTTACAGCTGTGTCACAGCACACATGCACAGCTGCTGAGCACTTTTAAAATGGCTGATTGCATGAAAAATTAAACCTGGTTAAATCGGGTATTACATAAAGGCACTCAAAAGCAGAGCACCAGAACTTGTATTCCCTCCACAGTTAATTTTTTACACAGTTACACTTTTTTACATGCCCAGCCTCATCCCCCTGGATGTCAGGGGGAAAGAGAGGGAGCTGCTGGCTGCTGAATGACCAGCTCTGGGGAGGAGAAGGTGGGGAATGGGGCCCCCTCACCTCACAGCCCCTCTGCCTCCCCCCCAACTACTTCTGTTAAGGTATTGGGGGAAGCTGTGTTGTGGTTAAATCAGGGCTGGCTCTGTTCCACCCTGCCCCACCAGCTTTGGCCATTCAGTATCTGGGAGCTCCATGCTGGCCATTCCTGGCTGCTGAATGGCCAGACCTGAGGGCGAGGGGGAGGGAATGGAGCCACCTCATCATAGAGGCCTGACCCATCTCCCTCCAATGCCCCAATCAGGGTACCTGGGAGGAGGGACATGAGGTGAGGGGGCCCCATTCCTTGTGTCATCTCCCCCTCACCAGTTCTGGCCATTCAGCAGCTGGAAACTCCCTCTCCTCTCCCCCCCGCCTCCCTTACTGACAGCCCAGGAGCCT
>NW_017729033.1:41603771-41616741 GCF_001723915.1 Gavialis gangeticus
ACCCGCCCCCCCGCCCACAAGTTAGAGACATTGCCCAGAGCTGAGGATCTCTAACTCATGGCACTTTATGTAAAGTACCCTGAGTAAAGAGTGGGGCCCTAACATCTGCCTGCATTCGAGATGTCATCATTGCTTGATTCCAATTCTACAATGCGGAAGATTCTCAGAGGCGACGGTGAAGATCCCAGCTGGTTCTTAGGCTAGGCCCATACCAAACCAATTCATCATATTAGAGGGAATTTCTCCCTGCTTCGACCAGGCAAACAACCAGCAGCTTGGAATCCTGGATAAGATTTTCAAAGCCCTTTTGCTAACACAATGGCCCAAATCCAACTCAACTTTTAAAAAGATCAGTAGGACTAAGGTAGCTTACTTTAGATGTATACATAGCATTTTATTAATTTTAGCAACATATTAAATTTAGATCCTACATCTTCCCCAGGAGACTTGTAACTCTCTGTAAGTCGCAAAAATGGCAAAAGAGAAGAAACAGAACCCTTGCAACTTTTATCTTTGTAGCCTAGTGGTTAGGGAACTTGCCCAGAGAGGTGAAAACATGTTATAGGCCCTTCTCACTCAGAGAGAGTTTGAACCTATGACTGCTTACAGACATTAAAAAAAAAGAAATGTGCTTTATTGGAAAAAGCAGTACATTGATTCAGCCTGGTTCTGCAGTGTCTGTATAGATTGGTTGCTTCAGCGGGGCTTTTTGGGACTTTTATCAAATGCTGAATCAGTTGGCTATTAGATAAAAGTGCCAAAAGGCCCCACTAAAACACTTGATCTTTACAGATGTCAGGTGAGCCGGGTCCAACTAATGTGCTGCCTCTTCTGAGCATGCACTGGGCTCGGTGCAGGAGCGCGCCAAGTTTAAAATGAAGCGCTGTTTGTTTTGGGTTTTTCTAATATCTGTAAGCAGCCTATATGTATATCCCAACTTCAACAGCTCTTCTGTGTTCCTGTCAACAGAAAAGTTAATCATGGCTTTTCTGAGACTACTATTTCAGGGACTTACACAAAATGTACGTGACTTTTTGGGGGAGCGGGATCACTGCTGTGCATACATGATCAGAATGCATCCTCAGAAGGGCAAGTTGAGTTGTGCAAGTGGCAGACAATGCCAATTACAAGGTTAATGTTGCACACATAAAGCAGAGTTGGATTTCAACCAGCCCCTCTAGTGCTTCCAGAAAGGAAGAACAAAAGGGGTGTGAGCCCAACTAAAGTAAATGCATTTATATTTGAATTATTTCTTGTGAGCTCTTCTCTTGCAGTATTCACCCAGTTGTATTGGTGGTCATTATGGCTATGTTTATGTTCAGTGTGGAATCCAAGATATGTGATGGAAATCGTAGAAGCTATGCCTGTTATACATTCTGATGGGGATATTTTGTTTAAAATAAATTACCTTTACAAATGATTGCCTTCAAATGGCAATTTAGAATCAAAAGCTTAAATGTACATCCTGGGGAAATAATGCTAGCTCTGTTAGGTAATATAAAACCAAGAGAATTTGGTTTGGATGAATTACTATATATTCATATGCCTTCCATGGAAAAAAACCTGTCCTTATCAAGTGTACTGTTTTCTTTTTGATAAAAAAATAGCATGTATATTCAACAAGCATTTTAAAATTGTTTCTATTCTTTGATATGACTTATTTTATGATGTTTTGTTTATAGTTCTGATGAAATAATGTAATTCTAGGGGGTTATATTTACATTTTAAACATGCACATTTGATTGAATTTAGTAAGAATAGGCTTAAAGTTAGCAAAGAAACAAGGCAAGCTTTACAAATATGGTTGCTAGAACTGGATGGAACTCCTTTCTGAGTGTACAGTTGGAAAAAAATCTCATCATTCTCTCTGGAATACTTCTAAAAAGAAACTGTGTTCAGGTCCTTGTACTGGTAATAGTGGTTATTTCCCTTCGTTTTATATATATTGAGTTTACCAGGTATCTCTGGAAAGCTGTCAGAAACTCAGATTGCATATAATTCTGATTAGTTGCACTCCTGTTTGCTTAAATTATCTGAGCCATCAACTGTAACTGTTCCCATATTAAAATTATGCATCTTCCTCTCATCTATTGTATACATTTATGAAGAATTATTGCCCTATGTTGTGCAATTCAGTTTTTCAGAGAAACAGAAATTTTGAGGCCAACACTCAAAGATGTTGGCTGCCAACAGAAGTAACTTCTGAAATGTTTCCAAGTTCTCTTTGGGTAGGGGACACGCATACAGTCCCTGTGGTGCCCCCTAGCTAGAACACTATAAAATTGCCATAGCTGTATGCAGACAAAGCTCTCCAGCCAGGAAACACTACAAGAAATGTTGGATATGTTTCCTTTGTCATCTGTAAACCAATGATGATGGATAGAATTGGAGGGTGGTGAGCTCGCTCTAAAGCATGCTCTCCTGCCATTGTCAGAGGTGGAATACTGGGCAAGATGGCCCATTGGTCTGACCCAGTATGGCATTTCTTATGTTCTGATGAAGCTGCAGTGATCCCTGGCTGCACTCCCTCCACAGGAAGGGGAAATGGAGGGGACAGGAAAGCAGAGGGTGCCAGAGTGGAGTGATAAGCAGGAGGGTGGTAGGGATTCTGACACTTCCTTTCCTTCTCTTCCCCCAGTGGCAGAGGGCAAGGAGGCAAGCAGAGCACTATGGGATAGTGCAGGACCCTGTCACCATACACGCATAACAAAGTGAAACCTTTCACAGTACAGCTTTCCCTCGTTTTTTTGTGTTCTGTATGCGTGAATTCACTCCTAATGCAATGATCCTTTTTATACCAAAAATTAATTATATGCAAAGTAAATTCACTCATGTGATTGGTGTGGTACAAACCCACAGTCATCTGCCTTGTGCAGTGCATTGTGGGAGTAATGCACACCAAAATATAGTCTCCATTGTGCATCTGCTCCTCACTCATTGTCTGTGACACATGTTTCTGTAGTTGCCATCCCCATTATGGCTTTTAAGCATCCCTCTAGCTTATCTCATACCCCTCTTCCTGGTCCATCAATGAAATGCAAGAGAACTTAACTAACACTGGAGACAAAACTGGAGATTTTGAACCGTGCAGAAGCTGGTGAGGGGCCAGAAATGTAGTAGAAATGAGTCTGAGGGTCAGTATAGTCGAGGTCTTGGAACATATCCCTATTTGTTACATTGTAAAGTGGGTTCTCTTTATGCAAATTTGAGTTATGCACCATTTTCCAGGAATGCATTTACAGCATAAAGTGAGGGAAACCTGTAGCACCTCATTTAAAGAGATACTATTTTGGAGTGCTTCAGCTACTTTTTGGACTATTTCAAAGTCCATGTACATTGTCACAGCTGGCCCATTGTAATGTTTCAAAGGCATTTGAAACATTTCAGTTGTGACTCTTGCCCACAACATTTCAGTAAAGTAGTTAAAATAGTGCATTATAATTGTATGAATAAAAACAATATAACTTTAATTTGCATGATTTTTCTTCACAATATGATAATTTTGCAGCAGCATAGCTTTCAGAACAAGTAATGACACATTCTTTGACCCCAAAATCTGTCATTCTGAATGAGAAGTGAAGAATGCAAGCAGACGATTAAGGAGGTATCGTGGACAAAGATATCAAGACAATGTTCAGTAAAGCATGTGTGTAGCTTGCATTGTTTATTGTTCTCTATCACTTAAAAGATGGCAGAAGAAAGTTTTTAAAAAGCATTTGTGAGGCAGTAATGGAAACAGTGATTGTAATAGAAGGGGATTAGGGGGGAAATGAACCTGTGGTAAACCTGAAAAAAACACAAGAGACCAAATATTTCCATATTGTGTTTGTTTGTGTTTATGCATATGCATGTACATGCCTGTCAGGTTTATGTAATTATTACTTGTTGAGCACAAGCAATGTTCTTGGAACCTATAGGATAAGTACAAATGCAATCATTGCACTACAAGATGTTGCCCCCGGGCATTTCCAATCTCTTGATAGCTTAATCTTTGCAACTTCAGTGACATTCTCATAATATAAAGATTTGCATGCTATGCACTATTTTTTTTTAAATATACAACAAACTGATCAAACCAGTACTTTCCTATGTTTTTCACAAATATTTCATAATTGTAGAAGAATGACGAGGCTTGGATTATGGTCTCCTTTCCAAACTCTGGAGGGGAGTGTGTGCACTGGCTTTTCTGACCCATCCTCTTTAAAATATTGCTCTCTTTTGCCCAACCTTTGTCTCCATTAACCCTATCCCCATACTTGTTTCCAGTTCCCACTGCTTCCTTGTCCCAGTTTTTCACCGCAGGCTCCTCATGTTGTGTTTTAACCACTATGCCAGCAATTTGCTTACCAGTCTCAGTTGTCTTCCTGTTCCTCAGCTGTATATTCTCTCTCTTTACATATCCTTTTTTCCGCCCCACTGGCCCTCAAACTACACCTTGCACAGTCTCAGATTCTCCTTGGCATCTTATCTAATCTCACTCTCGCTACGACTTCTGATTTCATTCCTCTGTTTCTCTATCCTGTCTCCAAGGCCCAGTTTCCCTTTCTCCCTTTGTCAGCCTCCAATCTAATTTTCATCCCACCCACTTCTTTGTCTCAGTTTGCTACCTCTGTTCATCTCCCCTCCAGCCCCATAAGCCTGACTCTGGTCCAGCTTATGGAGCTACATATGAATTAAGCAGATTCCTCCTCCATGCTACCTCGATCTTGATAGTTAATCACAGAGGTCAAAGAAGAGAGAGTTTCCTTGGACTTAGTTCATATTCCTGGACCAGATCTAGAACATCCCATACTAGCCCTGACCTCCCACTTAAGGGAAAGTCCCGCTCAGCCATGGTTTGGAGCATACCAATGTGACTGTAGTCCTTGGGAATTCTTGCAGCTGAGGATGAGCCAACTGACACTTTTCAGAAGCTAATAACATGGAAAATATGACTGGAATTTCAAAGTGATGACAAATGACAGGTCCCTGACACAAATCCAACACCCTGCTAAGTTTCAAATCCATACTCAGAAGCTTTAAGGGATGCCAGAGCTAGTCTTTCAAAGAACAGGGCGCCAGAACTTTTAAACATGGACAAAAGTGTGTATTTTCTGAAGCCTTCTTTTCAGAAACAATGGAACTCTTTTGGCAAAAGTTTTCCAGAAGACTTTAGCCTAAGGCAGACAGCCAGCATGAGAAACTTGAGCTCAAGCAGTTGAAGTTGTTCAAAATTATAAGCTACTGACAGCAGGGTGAGAAGAGGGGAAGTGTTGGGCCATTGTAAAAATAGGCAGTGTAACTAGCCTTGCCTATAGTAAATGTACATTTACACACAGACTCAAGTATTTCATATACACTTTTTAGTAGAGAATGGGTATACTATAATGACACCCATTTTTTGCAGATGCGGCCTGTGACAGGATCTTGACCAGCTGGAAAAAAAACAGCCTGCCTGACCTGTCCAGGCCTTTAAGAGCTGGAGTTGCCTGTTCACAAACCCCTGGTCCCCACTGCACCTCCTTTCTCATCTGCCATGTCTTTCAGTTCGGGAGGCCAGTAGCAGAGATTGGGTGCTCTCACTTGTCATAGTGTTTGCTGGGCTTCTCCCTCTTCTTCCTCTGTCCTGAACTTGTGGGCAGTTCTCCCTCTCAGGTCCATTTCTGTATCTCCTTTCCTTGATTTTCAAACCTTGCACCTGTAAACTTTGTTGGAGTCTCAGCCTGGCTTTAACCCCTTCTCTCTGGCTGGGGCCGTTAGCTCAAGGTCCACTGTTCTGGTCCTGGCTCCTCAGCCTGAGACCCACCTCTGCTCTTCTCGGGCATTGTTCTGGC
The DNA here is from genome assembly GCF_001723915.1 of Gavialis gangeticus. NCBI lineage: Eukaryota > Metazoa > Chordata > Crocodylia > Gavialidae > Gavialis > Gavialis gangeticus. Next base: position 41,609,585 of record NW_017729033.1, read on the forward strand.
TCTGGGCCCTCAAGCCCTGTCTCCAGCCCTCCTAGGGCATCAGTGGGACCTCCACTTGCCCAATTATCCCAAGCCCAAACCACCAGTTTAGTTCATAAACAAAGAAAACAAACAAAAAAAGAGCTAAATGTCCACTTAGCAACAGAAAGTCCCAGCCTTTGGTAAGATGCACAAAAAAGTGGAAATTGAAAGTAGTATTCTTTCCAATGATAGTCTCTCTCCGTGGGCAGTAAAGCCTCACCAGTAGGCTGCTTTTCCTTCCTTGGAAGCGTGTGTGTGTGTGTGTGTCTCTCTCTCTGTTTCCCTGCAGATGGGTTGCCATGCTTCTGCTTCATGAACTCCAAGATGCAGCTTCTCCTGCCTTTTTCCAGAGACTCTGACTCCAGTCTCTCTCAGATGCTCTTCCCTCCCCTATTTCTGGTCCTCTGGTTGGGGTTTAGGTATCCAGGTATATCTTCTCCCTCTCCCGGGGCTCAACTCCAAGCACCTGTGAATGAGCCACTAATCACTAAATCTGTGAGCCATTACACTACCCACTCTTGCTTCTTTAAAGAGACTCCTTTCCTAGCCTCCATCTCTCTCTCACTTCTCAGACCCTCTTCTCCATCTCTCTCTTTCCCCTACATTGAATAACAGGGTGAGGTCGCCTGTTACATATCCCCCTGGCTTTTTTCTGTTGGCAGGGCAGGCGAGTGTTTGAGGTTCTACTTCGTTTTCCTTGTACCATCTTGAAAAAAAAATCCATTTTCACATTTTTCCTCCCTGGACGGTATTCCATAGTAAAGCAATAGGGGTGTAAGCTTAAATACCAGTGTATAAGTATAGTACTATCTGTCTTCATCTGCTGTAGCCACTGAAGGGAGGCATGATCTGTAACCACTGTAAAGTGTCACTGTAGCAGGTAACATCTTCATGTTTCTATGACTCACTTGATTGCCAGGCATTCCTTTCCGATCATCACATACACCTTCTCAGGAGGGTTTAATTTTAAATTACTATATACCACCAGTCTTTCTTTGTTACCCTCCTTTTGGGTCAGCACCACAGCCACTGTCCCATCTCAGGCATCAGTATGCACGATGAATGGTTTTGAGAAGTTGGGTGCATACAGGGTGCTGAACAGCGAAGGGCTCTCTTTATCTCTCAGAATGTTTTCTCCACTTCTGGTATTCACTATACTTTTATAGGGGCTGTCACCCATAGAAGTTCAGTTAATGGTGCCATGAGTTCCAAAAAGGAGGGCATGAACTTGCAGTAGTAATTTTCTCGGCCCAGAAACACCCTTACTTGCTTTTTGTTTTTCAGAGAGAGGGCATATCTGCCCTTTCCCAACCTGAAACCCTAGGTAATGCATTTCTTTGTTCCCAACATCAACAACTGGTGGTTGTGTGGTAGAGTTTCAGCCACATCAGCAACATCAGCACTGGTGGTTGTGTGGTAGCGTTTCAGCCTGCCATGTGGTAGGTCTGAGTTCAAATCCCAGGTGGGGTGCTTTGGGGGTGAGTGAAGCAACAGGGAGAAATTCTTATTTCACGGTTAGGGCGGCTAGGAGCTGGAACCAACTTCCAAGGGAAGTGGTGCTGGCCCCTACCCTGGGGGTCTTTAAGAAGAGGCTGGATGCCTACCTGGCTGGACTCGTTTGAGTCCCATTTCTCTTTTTGGGGTTTTTTGTTGTTCTCCCGCCCTGGCGGGGGGTCGGGCTAGAAGATCTACTAGGTCCCTTCCGACCCTTAATCTATGAATCTATGAATCACACATTTTCTGGGATTGGCTGTAAGTCCTACCTTCTGAAGTTCTTGCAGCACTGCTTGAATGGCTCTGAGGTATTCTTCCCAAGTGGTAGTAAATATGATCACATCATCAATATACACGACCACATACTCCCAGTGTGGTCATCGTATCCTGCCCATTGGTCACTGACAAGTTGTGGTGGCCCCATTTAACACAGATGGCATGCACTGGAATTGATTAAGCCCCCACAGTGGCAAAAACTGTCTTTGGTCCTCTGAGGTAAGGGGTATTTGCCAATAGCCCTTTGTAAAGGCAAGAGTCAATACATACCACACCTGTCCAATACACGTCAACATTTCATCCAGCCAGGGCATCAGATAATCATTGAATTTTGCTAGTCATTGATCTTACAGAAATCTATGCATAGCCAAAGGCTCCCATCTGGTTTTGGCATGGCCACTAGGGGACTCCTCTACTCACTATGGAAATCTTGGATGATTTCCCACTTTCATGTGCATCTACCACCTCTTTTATTTGCTTCTGACGTTACTGCGGGATCTTTCTCTATGCCTGTCTTGCTATTTGTCCAGGGGATGTTAATATATGATAAATCGCTCTCTTAGCTTCTCTGGAGCATCTTGGAAGTCCCCTACTAACGTGGCTGCTTGGACCCATTTTTGCTGGTTAGCTGAACCCCTAACTCTATCTTCCAAACTCTGGCTTCTTCTAGGAACGGTTCTAATTCCAGTTCAGCTGGGTACAGCATAACCCATAAAGCTTCTCTTGCCTTCCAAGGTTTCAGAAGATGTATATGATATATTTGCTTAGTTTTCAGTCTGTCTGGTTGGTATCCTTATAGTCTACTGGTCTGACATGGCATATGACTTCATAGGGCCTTTGTCATTGTGCCAATAAATTTGAGTCCTGGTTGGACAACAACCAGGACTTTATGTCCAGCTTCAAGCCTCCATTTCTGAACCCTTCTTTTACATTGTTTCTTGCCATATTTGTGCTTCCTGAAACTGTTCTTGAATCTGCTTCCCCATTTGTCCTAGCTCTTCTCTGAGCTGCAGGATGGGGTTTGTCATAATCAAATCCAATATTTACCTGGATTGAAATTCATACAATACAATAGCTTAAATGGCAAGAAACTCATTAAAGGCTGGGGGCTTCCTAAACTGCAAACAGTAAGGGGGCCAGCATCTGCTCTGTGTTGGAATGCTTCAGTCACTGAATTTCCTTATCATATTTTTCAGAGTCTGGTTAAAGCATTTCACCAACATTTGTGGTGAAATACAGAGGTCCTTAGGGTTAGGTACAGACAGTCAAAAAGCCTGAGGCTGAATCGATTCAGTCTTTGCAAGTTAGTCTAAACTGCACAGATTAAACTGAAACAGAAGTGAACAGACATTACCTTTGATTCAAGAAATGCAGCCACGTGGCTCAGGCCAGAAGCCAGGGGGAATGCTAGAGCACAGCTCTCTGGCTGTGTGTTCACTTCCTCTTCCTGCTGGCCACTGGATTAACACCATTTTTGTAGCAAGCAGAGAGTAATAGTGAAATCAGACATGCAGAAACTCTTTTTCCAGTGATCACTGTGTTAAGTAGGAGAAAAATATAAAAATCAGTTGTATCTAGTCCACACTGGTAACTATGCTGTTGCTAGCACCAGTGGATCTGTCTCAGTGTGATATGACGGTTAGAAGCATGTCTGTAAATCCTAAAGGTAGTTCTAACCACAGCCCCAAATTGCTTAGAAGTACAGATTCAGTTGTCACTGGGGTGAGCTCAGGTCTTTTATTATTTTCAAGATAAATTGACTGCTAGGTGGCACAGTTTTTTTTTTCAATTAGGATTTTAGACCACCGGTGCTACTCACCTGCATGGCAACACATGTTGCATTGGAACTTTTTAGTGACAGTAGGGTTTAACACTTAGTTAGAATTTCCCTTCTTCCTGCTGGTGTCCCAAATGTCTTAGGAAGTTGTGTTTATGTAGTTACAAATTATTATGGAAATACTTCAGACCAAAATATGTTATTTGGTATGCCACATATTATAGTAGCAATTACAGAGTACTACAGAAACAGTAATACAATGAATTAACTGTGAGGAATAGGTGCACCTTTTTGCTTGAAATCTACTGGCCATTTCTGAACAAGTTCTGTTCTGAAACTATATCCTGTTTAAAAGACAAAAGAACATGGAAAGCATAACCAAAGTTTCTACAGTTTTCAAATTAGTATTGCTGTTTATGTTGCAGTGTTGAGACAATCAATGACGGGAATTTTCACATAGTGGAGCTGCTAGCCATGGATCAGATTCTGTCTCTCTCTATTGATGGAGGAAGCCCCAAGACCATAACCAACTTGTCTAAGCAATCTACTTTGAATTTTGATTCTCCACTTTATGTAGGAGGTAGGAGAACAATTTCATTTACTATTATATATGTTTTAGCAAATGTACTTATGTTGTTGCGCTGATAAATCACAGTAAAAGCTCACTTTGTTAAATTAATTCCCAAATATGAAGCTCAATCAGTTAATCTCAGTAGTTTCAATTTTGAGTGCAACGCGTCTGTGACAGTCTAAAAGTGAATCAAGTACTTTTACAAGAAAGGTTTTAGATGAAGAACCAGATACTGTCTAGTAGATTTTAGCTGTTGTTCCCTATCAATAGGGAGAAATGATATGTTATACAATTTTATTTTTGTGTGGTTTTTTGCACAGGGCTAAAGAAGTGCATAGCATTCTATAGACAAGGGCAAGAGACAAAGAACTTGATTGCTGCTTGGCCTATTGAATAGTCATATGTGGCTATGTAAATGGATTTAAAAATACTTCCATCCTCGTTTCATAAAGCTTTATGTCTGCTTTACACTGTGTGTATATACAAGTTGACAGTATGTAAGGGAGTGGAGTATCTACAGTGTCTGGTCTAAGAAGCTTATAGGTGAGGATAGGTAAATCTACACTGTGAGAGAAGTATGTCTGCAAGAGGCAGTTCTGAGCACTCCCCGCCCACCTCCTCCCACTCACACATTCCAAACCCAGAAATGTGATGGTGAAGCCTCTCCAGAAACATCCCCATTTGCTGCTGTTGAGACCTCAAACTCTGATGTGCTATAACACAACGCCCAGATCCTTTTCAGCAATGTTACTGCCAAGCCAGTTATCCCATGTTCTGTATTTGAGCTTTTGATTTTTCTTGTCTGTGCTGTACCTTACATTTGTACCTGTTCAATGTCATTTTGTCATCTATAGTCTAATTCTTATTTATCCAGATCAATTTGAATGTTAATTCTATCCACCAAGGTGTTTATATCCTGTCCCTGTTTTGTGTTGCCTGTAAATTTGATCAATGTGTTTTTTATCCTTGTATCCAAATCACTGATAAAAACTTGAAGCAGCACTAGATGCAGAACCGATCATGGTGAAACCCCCACTTAGACCTCCTGCCAGCCTGACAGTAACTATTTATAGTTACTCTTGCTTGTGGTTATTCAGCCAATTACAGTATTATATAACCACCTAATGGTAATCCTGCTTAGCCTACATTTTCCAGCTCATGTATGCGAATGGAATGTTGGTCATGGTGCTTAGTAATGTCTAGGTATTTTATGCGCAACTTGGTCCCATACTGGTTACTCTGTGAAGAAAAGACTGAACATGTGTTTGGCACGATTGGTTTTTAAATATTTTAGCTGGTTGTGAATGCCCCATTATCCTCCAGATAATTACAAAATTGATTATGAATATTATTCCCAGTGCTCTGACTTTTCTTAGCTAGCTCCACCAGCATTCTGGGGTGAATTCCATCTGGTCTCAAGATGGTCGCTAAGGCTGCTTGCTCAGTTCTACAGCTTATTTTTCATATGAGGTCTCAGAATCATTTGAGACCATTTGAGACCCTTATTTTTATTCACTCCATAGTTTCTATGAAAGTTTCTAGCCTTTAAGGTTATAAGTACCATCTTTCTTGAAAACCATGCCTTCTTCAAGAACAAAATTATATGATGTATCATAGCAGTACATGCTTTCGGCTTCATCCAAGAAACTTCAATGAGAATCATATGTAGGTCATTTATACATTATTTTATATGCAGTTAAACTTTCTTCCTCTTCAGTGCTAACTGAGGATGACACATCAATCTCAACATGAACCTAAAGGAAGAAGTTCATTTGAAAACAGTGTTAGAAATAATAGACAGACACTTGAAATCTACCACATTCTTCTAAACCTTTGATGGATGGATGCATCCAAACAAGGCAGGGGTACTCTTCTGAACATTTTGTAGTTTCAGACCATGTAGCACTGAACAAATAATTTACTATATGTAAATATTTAGAAATTGAGGACATTCACTTGGCCTGAAAGAAGTTCTTGCTTCTAATGGGCATCACAGCTCAAATCTTGAGGAGCATACCTATACATATTATTAAACAGACATGGGGGGACCACATTATCTGGCTTCTGGTATGAAGTGATACGTTCTTGTATTCCTTTCTTTAGTGCAGCTAGAATACTGTTTTCCCCTCCTCTCCCAACTGACATTACTAAGGAGCTGAGATAAGACAAGGGCTCTTAAGATAGGATATTGTGTGTGGAGTCTAGCTGTTATGTCCTTCACTTCCCAGAAATATGCCCTATGTTCAAACCTGTGTAAGTGAGGGGTCTTTAAAACTTCTCTCACCTTTTTCATGTGTAAGTGCCCTAAACACTAAATTAATATAGCTGTTGGGTTAAAACATGGCAAGAGTCTCTCATTCTCCATTTTGTGACCTACCCAATTACATCGCTTCCCAGAGGAAGCAGGATCCCAAATCTGCATAAGTAGCCCAAAATGCCACTTAAGTACCTAACTTAACCATGTAAGTGTTAGTTACCCATTTAAAGTTGGAGCTCAATTTAGGTCATCCTGTCTCTTATAGAAGTGGGATAAAAGTAAAATCTCAGACTCCAAGCCCTTTCAAATGTTGTTTGTTTCCTATATGAACTGCAGAACCTAAGTCTATGTCTAAAATGGTGGCCTTAAGGTATAATCATAATCTGAGAGAAGCCTGTTTTCTGATTCTGATTTGCTTGCTTCTGAATTCTTCAGCTGTGAGAGCAGCTCCTCATAAAATTGTCACCTTTCATGAATGAACTATTCACAGAATTATCTTTGTGTGTTTTCTCAGTGTCTAATCTGAATCTTAAAATCACGTCTGGTAGGGGTGCACTGATACAGATCTTGGGGGCCAATACCGATAGCCTATTTTTAAGGAGGCATATCTGCCAATACCAATCTGATTTCAAATACAGCTGCATTCAGCTGATGAACTGATTGTGGTAGAAGGGGTGTGGGGTGGCAAATTAACTTCCTCTGCTGTGAAGGAGGGAGTGGGGCAGGGTCAGACTGCCCAGCCAGAGCCGGGTACGTGAAGA
>NW_017729033.1:41616946-41617254 GCF_001723915.1 Gavialis gangeticus
GTGGGGCACAGGACAGAGCCATGAGTGGCTCATCCGGGAGGTGTGGGGGGTGGGATGGGGGGGCAACTCCCACTGCTGCTTGCACCCCAGAAGGGCACGGGGGGGAGGGTGTGCCCACAGATCTGTCCAGGGTAGGGTGGGCCGGCTGGAGCTGGAGCTGCACCGGGCTCTTCTCAGTGGGAGCTGGGCTTGGGGCGTGTGGTGGCAGCACTGGGAGGGGGAACTATGGCAAAATTTGGGGTGCCTGCAGCCCCCCCATAGTTCCTTTTCAGTGCCACTGTCACCACTGCCCACCCCGAGTCCAGCCC
>NW_017729033.1:41617303-41627677 GCF_001723915.1 Gavialis gangeticus
GGTGTGCACAGTGGCAGGAGCTGCACCCCCTGTGCCCCCCCAGACAAGCTAGAGCTCCATCCCCCCACCCCGTGTCATCAGGGCAGCATCCACCCCTGTCCCACTCCTTCCCTCCCTCACTGTAGGACACCTTGATTTGCCCCCACACTCTTTCCCTCTCCCCTCCCCTTCTACCACAGTGCACCTTCCAGCTGCATGCAGCTCTCCACCCTGCTGGGCTCTGCTTCTTGCCACCTATGTGATGTGCCATGCTGCATGCATGCATGAGCATTTATCGGCCAACTTATCAGCCACATCAAGCTGATTTCCAATACCACCAGTTTTCTTTATATTGGTACTGATCTGATAGTGAACCGTTGTATCGGTACACCTCTAATGTATGGGTCCAGATGTTGTCTCTAGAGTCTTTCTCTGATGATTCTAAGTTCCATGTTCATGGATGGTTAATTGGGCGTTAATATTTGTAAGTATAAAAAAAAAAATTTAAATAGAAAATGGTACCATTTGATATATTGATTAGTTGATGATGATTATTTTCTAGGCATGCCTGTGAAAAATAACATTGCAGCTCTACGCCAGTCCCCAGGCCAGAATGGCACCAGCTTCCACGGCTGCATCCGTAATCTGTACATCAATAGTGAACTGCAGGACTTCAGAAATGTGCCACTTCAAGTGGGAATTCTTCCAGGTTGTGAACCCTGTCACAAGAAAGTGTGTGGGCATGGAACCTGCCATGTTACCAGCCAATCAGGCTTTACCTGCGAGTGTGAAGGAGGATGGACTGGACCACTTTGCGATCAGCAAGCCAATGACCCTTGTCTTGGAAATAAGTATGTCTTTTTTCAAGATAGAGTTATAATTTAACTATTTTTTCAGCAAGATATAAATGTATTGTGCACATGAGAGTAACACTGATTCCCATATTGGATCACTGAAGTATTGTTCTTTATGAGTGAAACTTCCCAGTACAAAAGGTCTGACAGTGGTACTATATACCACTTAAGCCTTCCTGGAAGCTCTAAAACTACAGAAAGCGAGGGGTCATGGATGCAATAGGCATCCATATTGCCATTTTTTTTTTTTAGAATATTTCAGAAAAAATATGTATTTCATTTCATTATTATCTACCATGAACTAGTAGTTACTTGTATGCTTATAGTTACTACATTGTGCCCGGACTCGGCTGGAAAACACGTTATTAAGCCAGAAGATAGCAATGATGGTAAAATAAGGGTTATCATTTTGTTTGCTTTTTAGTTGCGTATTCCTGCTAGATACTATACAGGCTATAATAACATTCTCATTCTTGGATCATGAGCTCCCAGCACAAGGCAGATCTGAAATTCAACTGTCTTAACATGTTCAGCACCACAATTTGTCATTGCCTTTTACCCATACAGCTGTCCTGACCACAATTAGCCAAGCAGCCCTTCTGGCAGAGCAGACTTTTCCAACCACTACTACTGATTTTTCTATGCCATACATACATACCTGCCTAACAGTAGAAGTTTGTGAGTGTTTCTTCTTTTATTCGTTTTCAGTATTTCAGACTACCACCAAATTCCTTTGAGATCCAGTAGCTTTATCTTGGGTTTCACTCGAAGGTACTGCTAAGAAGATTTTCTTTTGATGTTCTGGAATGACATCTGAAGGTTTCAGTAGTCTAAAGTTTACATTTGCACAACTTGGAGGCATTTCAGCATTTAGTATAGACCCCATTTCTACTTTCTTATTCATAGGGTTTATTTTTTGAGATTTCACTTTTCTTGAAATCATAAGAAGCACCCTTGGCTTCTTGAAATACAGTTTCATCCACAATCATGCCTAAGCAGGTCTGCTTCACATAATGTGAAGATGTCGCCCCTTAAACTTTGCATAGATAAACCCTCTCAGCAGCTTCCCCGAACATTTCTTTTCTACATTTTATACCTTCCCCATTACTTTTGTATCTGAGCATCTGTAAATAGTGCAGTAAACTCTGTGGCTAACACTGGATTTGTGTAGTTCTTTTTTCCTCTCCCATCCTCCCACACAGAGGGTGATTTATGTGAGTACAATTTATGCTTTTAGTATGGTTTTGTTGTGTTTTGAACCTTATGTGCTTATACAAATTTGTTTGAGAAGGCCGAGCTGAAGCTTTTAATTTTGTATTTTGAATACAAAAGGTTTGTGATGGTCTAGAGCTCCTGTGGGTATTTTTCCACAATCTCAGAGCAGCTCCAAAGAATGCCCTGTACCAATGAATTTTACCCGAATGGTTTAAGAATCCATTGTGCATAAGAAACAAAGCTGTCAACAATGGTCCTTATTCTGGAGTTGCAGGCAATCTCCTATAGATGCTGGACCCAATCCATTGAACAGCTTAGAAAAGCATAGATGCTTCACAGTAGGTATGCTGTGACCTGTGACATGATTTGAAGTAGGCTTGAAGCGTTTAATGGATCTGTTGGGGTCAAGCCTGTGCTAGATGATGAAATTTGATATTGGCATAGATCCAGCCACCCTCTAAACTGAACCTGTTAACTAACCACTAGTTGTCTTGATAGATATGACATCATATCTGGCTAGCTTTGTAAAGCATGGCAGGGGTATCAATGAATAATAGAACAGATGTAACTTGGATGATGAGTTGTTTCTGCCAAAGGACCAAACTCAGCAAATGCCAACAACCCAAAAGCCAAAGGTTGGTTAGGTACCTTTCATATAGCCAGAAGTGGGTGTTAGAAAGAGGCATTGTACAACTGATGGCAGTGTCCTCTTCAGCAGTACTTTCCTATCACCCCTTTATGCTCACCATGCTAAATTGCTTGTGGAGGATCAGAGTTGTGAATGTGGAGAAAAGTATTGCTCATATTCCACTGATTTGTAGACTGGGACAGAATTTTCCGATTTAAACTCCTGTTGGTGAAAAATGCATATTCAAAGAATCCAATAGGTGTATTTTTTCAGTTTTTCTAAGACCACATGATATAGGAAGAAGAAACATTAGAGTAGTCCATGTAAGGCCATGTTAGGCCACATGACATGGGGAGGAGAAACATTTGAGTAACTGTGAGTTAGACAGCTGAGATTGCTTTCAACTCCATCCATGAGCTGTCACTAAAATTGTCTCCCAGGGAAGCAGTATATATAAAGGAAACCTGTCTAGCAAGAAGAAAGTTACAGGAAATAAGTTTATTTTTTCTAGGAATAAAGCCATTGACCTTGTGCCACCAAATGAAAGAGGGAATGGATCTTATTCCAAGGAACTCCTGAGGCTTACTACACTTTAATTAATGTGATTGGAAACATGTTCATGTACACAGGAATCCAGGCATGCTGCTCAACTCAAAGCCTTTTTACCTTAAGCAAAATTCAGTATACCACAAGTCCACTGGAAAAGGTTTATCTGATCTGCAAGCAGACAGTTGAAGTAGTCTTAGTACCTGTGGCAATCTTAATTTATTCTGCAGTCTAAGCATATCTTGAAATAGGCAGCACCAATTAGTTGTGCAGTAAGGAACTGGCTGGTAAATTATAATACGTGAGGTTGAGATAAACAGTACGTGGGGAAATGGGAGACTTTGTGCTCAGCTACCAATCTGCCACTTCTTGAAAGGATCAGAAACCTTTGAGCTGGGGAGATTCTGACCTGTGTCATTCTGGGAAGCCAAACTCTCAGGAATGAGGACCCTGTGAAACAATACTTTTGAAGTGCACAAAATATGGGCAAGTATCATTCTCTCTTGTCTTTTCATGTTTAATGCTAAAGACTTTGTGGATTTAGGTCCTGATTTTGTATTCCTTGCACACTTCACTCTCACTGAAAATTAAAGCAGGTGAGATATGTTGGATTTAATAATTGTGACCTATACAAGTCTTCCATAACACATCTACAGTGGCTGTTTTCTGGCAATAGGAGAATAGTATCCTGTACAGCAGTGTGTTTTCCAAACCACTCATAAAAAGCTTGTATACACTACTTCAGTGCATCTCACTGAAAAGTGCATTAAAAAGTCTATAAGCAATTTGTTTTTGAGCACAATCCAAAGTATTTGTAATTAATGTTGCTTACCTTAAACTTTGATGAATAATTTATTTTTATTCTCTTGGCCTTGTTTTCTCTGTAGATGTGTGCATGGTACCTGCTTGCCAATCAATGCATTTTCATACAGTTGTAAATGCCTGCAGGGACATGGGGGAGTCCTCTGTGATGAAGAGGAAATGCTGTTTAACCCCTGCCAGTCCATCAGGTGTAAACATGGCAAATGTAGGCTTTCAGGCCTTGGGAAACCATATTGCGAATGCAGCAGCGGATACACGGGGGACAGCTGTGATAAAGGTAAGCCATTCAACATATTCTAATATTTCATGTTAGAAAGAGTCCTTTTTAAACATGAACAATCAAGCCATTGCCAATCTTTTTTCCGCTACAATCCACTCATAGTTTTTTTTTTTGTAAATATACTGTAAAAGGCTTGTCTCAGTGAGATTAAAAGCCTAACCTGTTTGCCCATGAATTTAAATATTTATACTTAGATTTTTTCATCAAGTATTTTGCTGTGAAAACATTTCTCTCTTTTTTTTCCCTTTATTCAGAAGCACATTTTCCCTATATATAACTATTACCTTTTACCTGCTGTATCTTTCTGTATTTATTGTTTCTCTGCCTTCTGCAACTGAGAAGCCAAATCCAATGATTCTGCTCCTAGTTTTATCACAAACTCTACTTTTGACCTCTCAGCTTCAACTGATTTATCACAGCGAATTATGCAGGTGAGATGGATAAAAACAGGATGACTTTTCCCCCTACCTTTTTCTTTTTTTCCTTTGTCTATCAGAGCTTCCCCCCTCCCTCTTTCTCCTTTACCCCAGCTGGCATTTATTTTGTATTGTGCATCGATGTGACTAGAATAGAGGGATATTATGGTAGAACTTTTAACAGATGTCTCATTTTTAGTTGGTTTTATACCTCAGTAATTTATGAAGTTAGTGGAATGTAACTTGTATTAAATAACAGATTGAATAATATTAAACTCCATGTCTAATAAATTAAACTGCATGCTCTGTAAAACAGTTCCCTATGGTAAATAGAGCCAGCTGCAAGCAGAATAGGAACAGAAGATGTGTATGTTTGTAATAATAAAAAAAAGATTTAAGCTTCAATTTTCTTGTCATTGTAATAACATAGTATTTATGGTTTACATACCTGGTATAAACTTCACAGAAAATAGCAAAATGAAGAAATAAAATTCAGCATCAATAAAATACCATTTCACAAAATGCTTGCTTTTCTTGTATAAGATGAAAGTCAAACATTAAAAAAGCAGTTACCTAAAGATATTTTACATTTTCTTGGTGTACTCTGTATTGTGAGTCATTCTGTAACTTGTGTATGTCATATTTGTTTTGTTATGTTTTTTTACAGAAGTCTCTTGTCGAGGGGAACGAATCAGAGATTACTACCAAAAGCAGCAAGGGTACGCTGCGTGCCAGACGACCAAGAAGGTATCGAGACTAGAATGTAAAGGAGGATGTTCAAATGGGCAGTGCTGTGGACCGCTAAGGAGCAAGAGACGGAAATACTCTTTTGAATGCACTGATGGGTCCTCATTTGTGGACGAGGTGGAGAAAGTGGTAAAGTGTGGCTGTACAAATTGCCCCTCCTAAATGTGCCCCCGTCACACTTGTCTTTTGAAAATGTTGTATACTTATTGACCGTGTCGGACTAATTAATGCTTCATAGTGGAAATATTTGAAATATATTGTAAAATACAGAACAGACTTATTTTTTATTATGGGAATAAAGACTTTTTCTTCATTTGAAAAATGATTCAAGTGCTTGAACTGAGACTTCTTATAATCAAGAGGAGCTTTGAAGAAAAAAAAGAACCTGGTAACATTGAAACAGTGATGGCAAACGTAACTGCTTTTAACATGGATTCTTCTTTATAACATGCTGAAGATACACTGACATTATACACATGTGACTTTCAACCTAAAGCTCATTGATGAACAGTTGACCAGAATAAGAGGCTTGCCTTTTCACTTTCATATCAATATATTATATTGTCTTGACAGAGCATAGCAATCACTTACCTATGGATGATGAAGAGTTATGAGTGAAAGAAATCAGATTATACAGCTATAACAGATGTATGTGATGCATTTTGTGTGGCAAAATTATTGACCATCTTGGGAAGATGGGGGTTCACATAATAGATGGGAGAGTTTAAGATGTGAAAATGTACTCTAATCCTAAAATCTCCTGATGGTGTACACATTTGTCAGCATGTTAGCAAAAGAAGCATACAAAAAGTGTCTTTCTGCCTTTTTTCCAGTATTAATTTTTTGTAATATAAATGTTATGGGATGATAAAATAGATTATTGATGGATAAATTAGTAATAATATGAATTTCTGTTTCTATGAGTTCTAAACAACTTTATACAGTATTCAGTTTCATTGAGAAATATTTATTGTATCAAAGTACATTGTACTTAACCTTTTTAGGCCATCCCTTTTACTGTTTTTCAATGCTTTAATATATATTAATTTATATTTGTCCTGGTATTTTTGTATTTTGGTTTTTTTAAAGACTTAAAATCAGGATTTTTGCAATAGAACTAACATAGCATGTCATCTTGGGGTAAACGTTTTTGGTCTGATTCTTTATTTTTTCCTTAGCATCTGACCACTTGGTGTCACTGAATCTGAAACTGAAAGTGATAAGCCTGCAATTTTTATGTTGAGCGAACATTCAGGACACCTCCTAAGAACTTGTAATGTATGAGAGAAAATGTCTTTACACTAGATGGCAATTGTTTAGAAGTAAATTTTCCCTATATATACAGTAAAATGGTGTGTAGAAAATGACACTAGAAAGTAGACCTCCACAAATTAATATTCCCTTTGAGCTCCTTACCTTTTCTAAAATAAGAAAAAAGAAAAAAAAGGCTGTACTTTCAAGAACTGTGAGTTTTTCCAGATAATAAAACTACTTTATTGCCCTAATGTTCCCCATGTTAACATGTTGCTGCTAAATTACAATGTAGGATTGGTAACATTTAATAGTGGGTTTTGTTCTTCTTTCATTCAAACCCAGGGTACCCTGTAAAATGCAGATTTTTTTCAATTTCATTTTATTTTTTACAAAAAAAAGTTAGATGTACATGTGTAATTCAGTGTGCTTCGTCTTATTTGGACTGATATCAGTAATGCTACTGATGTTTGTAAATTAAACAGATATTTACTTCATTAATAGATTTTCTTGGTATTCTTTTGAGAATTTTAACTTGTCTTACAGCCTTTAACTAAATATCTGTAGTTGCAAATAATATTTGGCAAAACTAAAAATACAACCCAACCCCAGTTCTAACCTATGAATTTCTGACAAGCTAATAGAGAAATTTCCATGCAATTTTTACAGCCTCAGCACTACAAGTGGTATCAACTGAAAATGTGAGTAGTGCGGATCATGTGTCTTTAGGAAAATCTCGGCCTAGCTATAAGTTGAACAGAAAAGCACCAAATCTACAGTGCCAAAATTTAAAGCCAGATTAATGAAAAACTTGTAAATATATTATAAGACAATAAAACTTCATATCTCCCTTATATTTTAAGGAGCATAAAAATGGCAACTCCATTGTAACATTTGAGAGACTACTTTGTTGGTTTTTCATAGTTTGTTTTTCTTTGTCTTTTCGTTTGAATTATTGGACAGTTGGACAAAATAATGTTTCTGAAACTCAAGTTGTTTGTTTAACATTTGAGAATGCCATGTTTCTGTTGTCTGGGATGTATTTTGGAATTTGTCTGACCATCTAGTGAAATAGGAATTGGCCTGTGGCTTTTCCTGCAATTACTAGGATTTCTGAGTAAGCAAGTAGTCAGCTATTCTACCTGTGTGATAACAGGGATCCTGGTTTTCTCTGTTTAAAAATCACACATTTTCTGATAAAAAATGTTGCAAATTCTCTGATTAAAAACCCTAAAATCTGCGTTTTTCCACAATTAAAATGAAACACCACTCATATATATAAATATAAAAGTATCAGTTGGCCACAACGTTTTCTTGATATATTCACAATTTTAAAGCAATTTGGAAGCCTACCAGTGCCTCAATCACTATAATAAAAGTAATGCTAAATACTTTAAAATGTTGGCGTTCGATTTTGGGTTTTTTACCCTGGAAAGTTGGAGTTCTCCCTGCCCCCTTGCTCACCAGGATGCAAGTCCAGCTGCAGGTGTCCCACGCCACTACTTTGTGGTGCTGAGCACCCTGATATGCCTGTGCCCTGCCATTGCGCCTCACTCCCAAGCCACAGCCCCCCAGCCCTGCTGGTGCCACTAACTCCCAACCTCCAGCCCCCTGGCCCTGCCAGTGCCCTTCACTCTTCACCCACAGCCCCTTGGCCCTGCTGGTTCCCATCACTCTCCAGCCATACCCCGCTCCACCCCCCATCTGCCAGAGCTATGGGGCCAGGGACCCGAGTTTGAAGCCCCATCTGCCCAGCAGTGCCTGAGCCCCAGCAAAGCACGGAGCCAATGGGCGGCATGGCTGGAACAGAGCCCATGGGTGGTGCAGATGTGAGCTGAAGGCCACAGGCTCAGGGCTCCCTGCCCTGCTGCCCTCCTCCCAGAGGGTCCACAGTGCAAGCTGACATGGCAGGACAAAGTGAGCTAGGGAGGCTTGGTGCTGCCGCCAGGAGGCCCATGTTGCCATAGCGAGGTGCCTCTGCCAACCCGGCAGCAGTGGGAGACGCAACTCCACACGTAGGTCAAAAAATGATTGGAAAACAATACAATCAGAGTTGAAAATGCACTAGTTTGTGTACAGCCATGAGTTTGAAGACAGAGAATTTGAAATCGATGTAGAAAAAGTAAAGAAATCTGCAGAACCAATGGGCCTTGTTATACATTATACAGAGCAAATGTTATATTTAGATCGTAGTAAGCATTAATGCAACTTGGAACTGCTCAGAACATTTTCTATGTTAGTGCCCACTGGGTGCATCTACACATGTGTTTAAGGTGATGTGATAAACTCTGGTGCAGTTTACACCTGGTCAGCTAATCCCAGGCGCAGCGTCTGCATGTGTGCCTGGGACTACACACATGAAATGTTTGAGCTGGGGCAGAGCAGCCCTGCTCTGGATGATAGCAGGGCTGCTCTGGATGATAGCATGGGTGGCAGAGGGGCTAGCTGCAGCATGCGGGTGCTGAAAGAATGGGGTTAGGTAGCAGGCAGCCTCCACATTTTGGCACCCTAGTGCCCTAGCCAGTCCCGTCACCCTCTACATGTGCTATCCCCATGTAGAGGGTGACAGGAGGGACAGCACTATCCTACAGTGAAGTTAATTAATTTACTGCACCCTAATACTGGCATGTGTATAGATAGTGACACTTTACTGCTGAGCAATAAAGTGCACATGTAGATGCACCTGCTGGCCATGTCAAGGTGAGTGCAGACATGCAGTATGTAGCACCACAGACCCATCTGTGGCACTGCACATGCAGGCATTCTTTGTCCTACTATTCTGCAGTGCAGGGGGGGGGAGGGATGGTTGACCCCAGGAGATCCAAGGTCAAAAGAGCCCACTCAAAAAAAACGAAAACAAAAAAAGGCAGGGCGGCCCAAAACCAGAGCTTGGCCAGCCAGAGCCATGCTCCAGTGCCAGGCAGGTTTCCTGCCATGGTTACAGCCCCAGGAGGCCCCCAGAATCCTGGGTAAGGATGCTGGGTCCAACCCAGTGCTGGGCCCAACCTTCCCTACCCCACTCAAGGTAATTGCCACACGCCAGAGCACGGATGGCATGGGCATTCCCCGGGGACAAGTAAAGTGACACAAGGTGTGCTGCTGCTAATTGTCCCTGGGGAAACAGAAGTCCACTCTCATCTTGCCGTGCCCACTATGATTTAAATATAAATCATAGAACTGCACTGGAGCCTGGAATTAAAAAAATATTTACAAACACTGCAGTGATCTGGAATAATGCTAATACGCATACTTTGTAGTTCATTTTGTTATCCTCTTCACAGCCTGTGAAGCGCTCAGCATTTTGTAGTTAGTATGCTAAGGAAAAAAACAGCTATTACAAGCTTCAACAAGTAGGGTACTTATTCACAGAAAACTTTAAAGCAAGTTTGTCACAGCTGAGTTTCATAGTTTCTAGGGTTGGAAGGGACCTGAGCAGATCATCTAGTCCGACCCCCTGCCATGGCAGGGAAGAGTACTGGGGTCAAACGATCCCTGCAAGGTGTTCATCTAACCTCCTCTTAAAAACCCCCAGGGTAGAAGCCTGCACCACCTCTCTTGGAAGCTGGTTCCAGACCCTAGCCGCCCTGACTGTGAAATAGCACCTCCTGATGTCTAACCTAAACCTACCCTCTGCCA
>NW_017729033.1:41632677-41640629 GCF_001723915.1 Gavialis gangeticus
TTCCTCCCCAGGTGCATCACCTTGCACTTGTCTGTGTTGAAACCCATCCTATTCTCATCCGCCCACCCTTGTAACCTGTCTAGGTCAGATTGTAGCCTGTTGCTTCCTTCTAGTGTGCCCACGTCCCCCCACATCTTAGTGTCATCAGCAAATTTGAACAGGGTGCTTTTTACCCCCTCGTCCAAATCACTGATGAAGATGTTGAACAGTGCAGGCCCGAGGACCGAGCCCTGCGGAACCCCACTGCCCATGTCCTTCCAGGTTGAGAAGAACCCATCCACTACCACCCTCTGGGTGCAGCCCTCCAGCCAGTTAACAACCCATTTGACTGTGTGGGTGTCTATGCCACAGCCCCCCAGTTTCTTAATGAAAACAGGGTGAGAGACAGTGTCAAAAGCCTTCCAGAAGTCCAGGAAGACTATGTCCACTGCTACAATGTACAACTGAGTTGCACATTCAGATACTTGAGGCATATTACAATAAACTTCAATTAATTTAGGGAGTTGATCTTTAAAAATGTATATGTTTTTATTACTGCTGTGTTTAGGTTTGTACCCATACTGCTACCTTCTTTTGAGCAGACTTGCATCTGGTCATATTGGAGGCATTTTCTCAGAATGGTATTTCTGCACTTTAGGAGTTAGAAATATAATTGCACAGTCTATTTCAATGCTATATTGTTATCACAAAGATAATAACTATTATCACAAAGATATCTATTAGCACTGTTATAACTAAGATATTATCACTAAGATGATAACTGTTTAGATTTATCCTCAAGAAACCTACAATTTCTATCTGTGCCCCCAGGCAATAAAAATTGATTTTTCAAAGGCTTCATTTTGAACCCAGAAAATGGAACTCCTCACCATAGTTTTAAGCCTCTCTTAAACCCTGTGAAGGAAAAAGAGATATCACTTTTTAAGTTTAATTTGTATTGCCTAGTGCACACATCCTAGTATTCAACTCATAGATGATGGCAAGGTCATTGGGCATGGAAGAAGGTACTGTCCTTATAAACAGCTGACTTTAACATGATGATTTCTTTTATTATTTTAAGTCTTTACTAAAAATATATACTGAACGCTGAAAATTTTTAAATGCAGAGATTAGTGGGGGAGTTATGAATGTATCAATGGCAGGACTTGAACCAGCCAAAAAGAATGAGTTTCTTTCTAATCTCTGCTAAAGTAACAATGGTGGGTTGATTTCAAAGCCAGTCTATATGGCTTTGCAGGGCCACGTGCCTGAGGTCATGAAAAAAATACTACAACAGCAGCTGTTTTCTTGCAGCTTGATAGTGCATGAAGAGTTTTATGATGGGGTATTTATATTGGGATGACCCTGACCAGTAAGAAATATCTGTGGGATTTCTGTTAGATCCTACAACTAATGACAATCCACATAATTTTGTATCAAAATATTTTGATGCAACAAATTGACAAAAAAATATCATAATGAGTGAAGGCTATCTGTTTATCTTGGAAGACTCTTACTGCACAGCTTTTCTGAACAACAGCAAATCCAGCACAGTCAATCTAACCTGAAGGAACTCCGTAATGAATGTGACAGAATATAATAAATGAGGAAGTTTAGGGGGAAAAATTGGAAGTACGTCTGTCAGGCTTGAGAATGATTTGTTGCAGAGATGAGTAGGATTTGGGTCACGTCAAAAGAAATGAGGTAGAAAACATGTGTTTGGGGAAGAGACCAGTTACTTTTGAGAAAAAGGTTAAAAAAAATTAGATTTATCAGAGATGTGAGTGGTTTTTCTCACTGAACTTATGAATTTTGGGGGACTTTGTCACTGGGTTTTTCATTAAAAGATCTGCCCTCTGGTTGCAAGGGTTCACACTTAATTGTTTTGTTTGGAAAAAAAGCTTCTTATGAATGGTCTCAAAATGACATGATTTGGTACTTTTGCTTAATCCCTTTCCCTTCCTCTTTAGAAACTAGTAGCTGTCTTGGTTTGTTTTGTCACTCAGTAGGAAGGTAAGTATCAGCACTTGCATGTGCCCACATTAAAATGAAAAACCCAGCATATATTTCAGCTTTCATGAAATAGAATTACCCAGTTGAGCCATGCAAGGCTCTTGGCTCTTAAAAAAGCCATTTCTGCACTGATGTATCTCCAATCTGCTTACTGTCCCTGAAGTGGAACTGAGAGACGGCTTTGGTAATCATGACTATGTTGAGGCTGTCAGAGGTAAAGTAAAACTGAAGTGCTTGTCTGTCTGACTGGCATTCTGGAAAGCTGACAGTTTTACTGTGTATTTTAAGCATCATATTCTTGGGGGAGAGAAGCAAGGCAGAAAGTTACAAAAACATCTGAGAGTAGAGAAGATTTCATGTTCTTTGCAAACACATTTCCAAAATTGAAAATTATAGGCTCTGTGGCCCTTAGGTAGGTTGGAGGCCCTTAGATCAGGATTGGAGGTTATGTTCGGGCAGCTGCCAAGCTGGTGTCTGTGGGGTGAGGTGGTGGCCACCAGAAAACTTTAGCCTGAGAGAAGATGTTTAGTCAGTGCTCAATGACATCTGTCATCTGTGCAAGGGCAGCCATGGTGTAACGGGTAGCACCTTGTACTTTAAGTACAGTGATATGAGTTCAAACCTCAGTGGAACTAAGGGTGGAAACAGATGTCACCTTTGTGCCCTGGGAGTACTTGCCTACCTTTCCCTGCTTATGGAGACGTGCCCCAGAAATCCCAGGAGGCATGTCTCTATAGGCCGAGCAGGCACTTGGAGGACTTGAGAGGGGCCCAATCCTGCTCAAACATTTCTGGGATGTGCAGGACTGGGCCCCTCAAGCCCCAAGAAAATACATTGACCCGCACATCAATGAGCAGGACAACGGGTGACATGTGTTTCACCCAATGAAGTGAATCAGGTGTGCTGGGACACATCCCAACACAGCTGATCGGCCTCATTTGATGATGACTATTGCTAGCCTGGAAGTCGGTTAGGGGATAGTTTAGGAATAGCACATCTTGTATTTCTGTAGGGGACTACATCAGTGGTTCTCAACTGGGTTGCCGCAGCAGCCAGGTAAAATTACCCTGCATGCTTCTCCGGCATTAGGACTCTCTAATTGGCCTAAAGCAGGCAGCAAAGCTGCCTCATGCCATGCTATTCTTTCTGATCCATGCCCCCCTATGCTGCTCGTGGAAACACAGGGGAGTGGAACTGTCCCATCCACTTCTGTGTCTGGGAGGTGGTGGTGGTGCTGGACCAGAAAGGTTTGTACACCAACAGCTTCTGGCTGATTTAGGCTAATCAGATGGCCCTAATGCAGGAGCTACACATGCACATGGAACAGCCCTTCTTGGGCTGGCTTTGCATCATGGGACAGTTTCATCACAGTTCCATAGTCCTTCCTGACAGTAGAACTGTTGGTGCTGCCTCAGTTTACCTGGGTGCTTTCCAACTAGGGGTACTGTCACATTCAAAAAAGTGGTGGTGCCTTGAGCCTGAAAGGTCAAGCACCAGCAAGCTAGATGATTCTTGAGGTCCCTTCTAACCCTAGGATTCTGTTATCCTGGTGAACACAAAAATCCTTCGCTTTTCACAATTTCACCAATGGGGCAGCAGAGTTGCAAATCAGTACCTATGTTACAAGAATTCTGCTCAGCCCTGGGCACAAGCTTTAAAATTGCTACTACTGTCAACAGCTTCATTTAAACATATTGGGTACCTATACATGTGATGGACCTCTGCTCATGCATACTAATTAGCACACGTCAGAGTAGATTCGATTAATGGAGTTTGCTGCGAGTCTGCTGGACCATGCTAATTAACGTGCACCAGCAGCCTCTGCATCATGTATATTCAGCATACCTGTTTTTCAAAATCACACCAGGAGTAGCAGTGTTTTAACTAAAGCTTATCGAATGAGCTTCAGTTAAAGCACCCCGCTGCCATTTTGAAGCATAGGACGCTGAATACATGCGACTCCGTGGATACTTTAATGAGAGTCTAAAGCACCCCCACCCACACCCCAGGGTACACGTATAGATGCCCATTGATCTTGCCAGTATTTTCTGGCCACTAAGTCTGAAACTACAAGATGAACATGGGTCGGCAGTGTGGGGAGGCAGTTAGGAAGGCCAACCGTACCTTGTCATGTTCATTGATAACTCTTACCATGGTTCTGTGGATTCAGATCAACGAAAATTATGAAAATTTTTCCCCTAAAAATAATATCCCTTTTGGCTGCATCCACATGCATCCCATGAGCAGGGGCGTGTGTTTGCAGCAGCACAAATAGTAGAGGCATAAATTTGTGCCACTACTTTATGCTGCAGTGCATGCCCCTGCCCATGCACTTTGCAGTGGGACACATTGTCCTGCAGATCCATGGGCTGCAGGGGGGGCCTGGCTGGGACACAGGGTGCCTCAGCATGGGGCTAACCAACTGGCAGCCCCCATGCTGAAGCAACCTATGCATCAGCCAGCTGGGGAGCAGCACATGGAGATGTGGGGAGCAGGCAGCCCAGGACTCCCTGCTCTCCGGTCTTTGCATTTGTCCTGGCACACAGCACTTTGGCGTGCTTTGCATCACTTTTTCTCTCAGGGTTTTTTTTTTTTTTTTTGCTACTGGGAAATACTGGTAGCAAATTTTTCTTCAGCACTGCAAATTAGCAGCACAGGGCATGGTTTAACATGCAACGTGAGGTTTGTGGCACCACAAATAGATCTGTGGTGCCACAAAATGCACGTGCCTGCACAACTGGATCTAGCCATTGAATTTGTTTCATTTAGGGTTGTTTTCTCTTCCCAAAAGTCCAGTAAAGGTATAATTAATGTGCTGGTAATTCTTGTTCTCCCTTAAGATTCTTTGAAAGGATCCAGTAGCATTTTCCAGTACCATTTTCTTCTGTTTCATAATTTTTGCATGCTGGGCTGCAATCTGTTGTTTTCACATGATGACCCATTTGCTCTCTTTGGCAAATTTCCATGACAGACTTAATCCTTCTAAAGAAAAGAAGATGCAAAATCAAGCATTGATTTGTGGGAGGAAATATTACCTTATATTTTTGCTTCTGATTATTTTTATTAAATTGCAGTCCTAGGCCTCTGCTATGGTGATAACAGGTACTAGGTGACATCTTTGAGGTTACTTTGTTGGTATTACAAGTTTGGGGCTTTCCTGTGCAGTATTCCATATCATAGATGGATCTCCCCTGTCCTCATTGTCTTTATTTTTGGACCTGATCAAATTTTCATACATTTTTATTTTCTAGGTCATAATTTGAATTTATAGTCACAGCAGTAAATAAAACTTACCATAAAGCTCAGGCAAGTCTATCATGGAATTTGCTACTGAAATACTATTGAAAAATGGATATAATAATAGCAATGCTAGCTTCATTCTTTTTCTGTGAATCCATCAATGAGCAAAAATGCAGTAGTACATACCACACTCACTATTTAACCAGAAATCAGCTCTCCAAAATTGGAGTGTGTTTCTTAACTGAGGACGAGGATTTTCTTTGCAGAATAGAGGCATGCAGAAGGAGAAACATGAAGATACGCTGCCTCTAAGGAAGCAAGCAGGAAGCGGGCCAAAAACTGCTTCCAATTTGAAAGTGGCTATGAAAGGGCTATCAGTGGATGAGAGCCCTCCTCCTTGCTGCCTGAGAGAGAACCTGGCAGGAATTTTGCAGCACCTTTTTATGAATAAGCCAGTTCAACACACAACTGTGGAAAAATCCTTTTTTCCAAATTATTTTTTCTAACAACAAGGTGTGTGTCTTATTTAAGGTAGGAAGGTGATATACAAAAAGATAAGGTAATACAGCAGAGCAGTGCTTTCTGTAATGCTTATGTTCCTAAATAAGGAATGGGAGTATTACATTTGTACCAAATGCAACAGGTATTTTTAAAGTAAAAAGGTATGAGGGTTTGACCTGAAATTAAGACTAGACAAAAGGTAGGAAGCAAGACTGGATAATATACATCAGGACAAAATGGCATAGGTACCACAATTTCCTACAGTGTATAAGATAATTATAGGACACCAAGACAAAAGGGAGAAACGTGCTTCATTAAGAAGGAATTATGGGTCCTTCAGCCAAAAACCAGCAATGAATATTCTGTCCTCAGCAAGGAAAGTGGTTAAGCAAAGGGAGAATATTAACAGTAACAAAATCAGTGAACAATGGTATAGAAGTGAAGTCTCCTAAAAGAAAAAAAAAAGAAATGAATTGTGATCATTGCTACCTTGATCCAGGTTGTGTACTACAGATGCAATAAGTAAAAAGAATAGTACCACGGCTCACATGACAGACCTTCAGTGTATAACAAAGAGCTGGATAATAGGGATTATTGAAATAATATAGGATAATAGAGATTTCCATTGATTATACAATCCACAGGAAGGCAGATGTGATGACTCTGGGACTTTGAAAAGATGCCAGACAAGAAATCTGAGGACTCTGGCAGACATTCTAACAATGACAGGATTGGGATCAGAAGAATTTTGTGCCACGATCTAAACATCGTGTTTTCTGCCATGCCAGATGTGCATGGCAAGAAGCATGATATTTGAGATAGGTCATAACATTTCTGTGATCCCACTTGTGCCACTGCTGAGTTGCCCCCAAGCTCAATCTTACAGATCAGGCCAGGGCAGTTCTGTGCCAGACCCAGGGTTGTCAAAGCTGAGTCTGACAGTTCCAGGTGCATTTGATTTTTGAACCCATCGTGAACGCCCTCGGTCTTGAACTGACCAGGAATTTTCATGGTTCGGTCTAACAATCATGATTGTCAGACACAAACCTGACAGTCCCAGGTCTCAAACTGGAAAACCAATCTGACCCAAGTTGGTTTAAGACCCTGGGATTTTGGGGCAGGTCCAGCAAACCCAACCCTAACAGTCCCAGGTCCAGTTTGAGCAATCAGCTGATTGTTGGCCCAGCCCCCAGACCGCCCTTCTGCACGCATGGCTTTTAGACATCCCAGGGCACTGGGACCCTGGAAATAAGGAGCCCTCCCCCGTCCCAGGGTCTCCATGCCTGGGACATCTAAAAAGCATAGGTTCAGCTCAGGTGCAACCTGGCATTTTTGAGTGCCATGTTAGGGCAGGTGTAACAAGTGCTGGGCCCCACAGGTGGCTGTGGAACCCCCCTGATGGCCATGCGGATCCTGTTCTGCTTCAGCTTTTGCATATCCTCCCTCTTCTCTTGCTGCCATGCCTTTGTTGGAATTATTAGAATGTGAAAAGGGAGGCTGCCCAAGGGTCCTAGAGGAAGTCTTTGTCCATCTTCTTGCTAGCTTACCTCTCTCGGACTGCTGGTATCAATCCTGCCCTCACACTAGATAGGCCTTCCCAGCCTGTATGCACCACAGGGCACTAATCACCTTAAGGGCTAAGTTTGTGGCCTCTGACCTCCCCTATAGCCAGGCCCATGCCTTGCAGATGTTGCTATCCAGTGACTGTCTCTTGTTGGGTCTTGGCCTTCCTGGCCTCAGCCCCTTTTCTCTCACTGGGCCTTCTAGCCCAAGCCCTGCGTGCTGGACCTGGCTTCTAAACTCCAGCCCTTGTCCCACCTGCTTTGGTCTGCCTCCACCCCTGACCCTTGCCTCCTTGCCCTGGCACTGCTGGGACCTCCTTCACCCTGCCCAGGCACTATTGGGACCTTCTCCACCCCAAACTGTTCCAATCCAGTCCTCTGGTTTAACAAAGGAATAAGCGATATGGCCGGCATCAGATATGATGCTCAGGGGCAATCAGCATGGATTTATTAGGGGGAGATCATGTCAGACCAACCTGATTGCCTTTTATGATCAGGTCACAAAGGCCATGGATGCAGGTGTCACGGTGGATGTAGTCTTTCTGGACTTCAGCAAGGCCTTTGACACCGTCTCTCACCCCATCCTAGTTAAAAAACTAGGCGACTGTGGCATAGATGCCTACACAGTCAGATGGATTGCAGATTGGCTGAGGGGTC
>NW_017729033.1:41640812-41659360 GCF_001723915.1 Gavialis gangeticus
ATCCGCAAAAACTACTTCACAGTTAGGGCGGCTAGGAGCTGGAACCAACTTCCAAGGGAAGTGGTGCTGGCCCCTACCCTGGGGGTCTTTAAGAAGAGGCTGGATGCCTACCTGGCTGGACTCATTTGAGTCCCGTTTCTTGTTTTGGGGTTTTTTTGTTCTCCCCCCTGGCGGGGGGTCGGGCTAGAAGATCTACTAGGTCCCTTCCGACCCTAAATCTATGAAACTATGAAACTATGAAACTATAAGACAAATTCCATATTGCATCTGAACATAAATATTTGCTCCCTGGCTGTACCACAAAATCATTTCCTACCCTGAGTCATCTTCCCCTGGCAGTAATCTGCATCTTATATGCATTCTCTCAGGGTAGCCAAAGTGTCAGCCAGGAGTTCCTTTTCAGCCTTTCCTCTCAAGAGCTCCTTTCCCCTGCAGCCTGCAGGGCTAGCCTGCTTTAGGTCAGGCCCTAGGCTTATATACTCCAGCTGCTTGAGCTCTATCTGCTGGAGGTTCTCCTTTTAAAGTAACAGGAGCACTATGCTTTCTGTTATAGCTAGACAGGCTACTGGCCTCAAGAGCTGCCAAATTCCTAGGGGCCAGAGCCTCTCAGTCCCTCCCAGTACCAGTGTCAGCTCCCATCCCTATGCCAATGCTGATAATCAGCTGATTGTCAGCATTGGCATAGGGTGCTACACATCCCATTTGTGGTCCCATACAAACAAGCCAGAAAGATGTTCCTCATTTCATGTGGAATAACTTTGTGGTTGGTTTGTCACTTTATAGCACCATAAATTGGCTGCAGCACTTTTGCTACTTATGGTGGAATTAGGACATTGCACCATAATATCTTAAACAAAAGATAACAAGAACAGGAGCTGAAGCCTCACTTAGCCTGCAGTGAATGATTTTAAGAGTTTTTCAGAGGATTATTTGAGTTACAGCACAAAAAATAAAAACCAAAAATAAATAAATAAATAAATAGATTATGGATATCTAGCACAGAACGCTAAGACAGAAGAGGTCGGGGAGTGGGGTGCAGGTGGAGAAGGATCAGCTAATAAAGTTGCTCCAAGCTACAGGGTTCTGTCCTCATGAGGGAATTAACAGTTTATCTTATGGGTACAAATATAGCCGAAGAAGTTTTGATTCAGAAAGGAGTGACCCCAACCAGAGGCAAAGTCATTCCACTTCCAGCTGATCTCAAGCAATAGGAACTCTTAGAACTAGTGAGCAAAATCCATTTGAGGTCCACATAGTAAAACAGATTAATTAAAAAAAGAAAGAAACAAGAGTATTAGACTTTAGGGGAAGCAAATGTTGAAGAACTGAAAAAGCTAGGGCCAGATTCACTGTATGCTCAAGCTGTTTTGCACTGTTCCAGTGATACAAAGCAGCTGCAAACCTAACTTAACTGGCCAGAAGCCACTAAAACCTTTATCTCCTGGAAAATGGGTTGATGATTTCAATGCATAAAATCCCATACAGAAGTGTGGTACTGCTCTCCCAGTACAGGCTATAAAGAAGTTACAACTTATGTTACTATGGCTGAGACACAAAAGGGGATCTTTCTGTTGCATCGTGTACAGAAGTGGAGGATGAGGGTGTTCCCCAGTGCTGGGTAGCGCTTCCCCTTGGAGAGCAGAAAAGGGGTCATGGTTCACCTTTGTTGCTTTGTTGCCCCCTTAACTCTAAAGGGAGTGAAGAGATTTGCTACTCCCCCTTCAGTGACAGGGGTCAAAGCTAAACACTGGAGTCACTAGAAATTAAGCAGGCTCTAACATAGAGAAATTGCTTGTAATGATTGTTAAATTCTGAATAATGACTTATTTGCAGTTCAGTAGTAAATGGCTGTGGGAAAACAGATCTATCTTTAGTACATACATATTAGAACAGAATATCCATATTTATTTTTTCAGTAAGTGAACTTTTAGGTTCTTAGTTTTCCCTGGGCAACTTGGAACAACACTAAGTATGATTATAGATTCAAAAGAGCTAGGAGCCAGGAAGTTTGATCTAATGCATTTTGACTTTGCAGTCCTTGCATTTAAATGCAGCATTCCTACATAGAACACACGGTAGTTTACTTAGGCTTACAGTGTATCTATCGCATGTACTCTGACAGGGCTTTGTGCATATGGAAATCACTACTTTTTATTTTTAGCCAAATTATGGGATCAAAAACATGTAAAACCTTCTGTAATGAAACCTGAAGACTCGTGTAATGAAACCTAAAACTAGTCTAAATTCTTTCCTGTTTTCAGGCTTTGCTATAAACCTGAAACTTGGGCCAAGCTTGTCTAGATTTGAAAACCATTTGATGAATCTCGGATGATTTATAGATTGAGATGGCAAGAAAAAGCACTTAAGCTTTGCATAGTTTAGATGCAAAAACAGGTATAAGTTAGTGGTTTCTATTTAGTTTTACTTTGGGTTTTTAGGTTTATTCAAATACCAAATGCAAAGTTAATAGGAATTAAAGCAACAAAACTGTATTGTATCAGTAACTGTACAACATAACAGCTTTGCAGAGAACTTCCTCTACTTTACCTCTGACAGAGAAATTTGAATTTGAACTAAGCAAAATGAGAAGGCTGGAGAAAGGGAGGTATGGAAAAATATTCTCCTTCATGTTCTGAGAAATAAGGATGTTCTTTTTTATGCAGAAGATGAGAATACAAATCTGTCAAACCACCCTTCATTTGTACCACCCACTATCATTCATTCTCATTTAACGCCTCTTAAAACATTGAAGACAAGCTTCAGCAGGGAGCCACTTAGCCAAAGGAGGAGTAACGTTCAAAGACATCAATACAGAGTTGCAATGACTGAAAACATTTAATGGATATGTTGAAGCTACAGATGCCATATAACAAAGTTTCCTACTTCCATGCCTTCCACCTACATCTTTTTGTATCTGTGTTTAAATATGGAAAATATGAATAAAGGGTGTTGTCTCCCAAAGAAAAGAATAATCCTTTCATCGTGATTTAGTATATTTGGCTTCATTCACAAGTTAGAATTAGCAAGGTGGACCATATTTTTGCTACTACAGCCCAAATATCATAGCAGATGCACAAGGAGGCAGAAACAATGTCAGCCTGTAGAAGTATGGGGTACAAATTGAGAGAAAGAGGGAAGTGTATTGAATATGCAGATACACTGGTCCCCTCGCCATCCCCCAGTCCCACAAGAATGACTACAAGTTGTGCCAGTTAAAAAGATCCTTTGTGGAAAGGAAGCTCCTTCACCATGACCTCTAGCGAACAGCTGGGCCAGTCAAGATGTGTGCTGATTCCAGAACTTGACCAATATAAAATAACCATAGGAAACTATATTTTTTTAAATTCACATGTCTATAAGAATATATCCTAAATGCTGCAGTAACTCTTCCATATGTGACAATTATCAGTTTTTGTTTAATGGGGTTTTCTGTATTATTGGTATATAGATGTATATATACTCTGCATGTAAACACCATAACTGAGTCTTGTTTATAGCATCTTGAACAAGAAAGATGGTATTCATTGAACACCTTGAAACATTATTTTTTTTTATCAATAATGTATATTGTCAATGTTTCAAATGGAGTGCTCAGGCTCAGCTAGATAGGCCTGAATTGTATCTACAACCTGTGGCAGTTCAATCATGCTGAAGTTAATTTAAGCAACCTATTTAAATACTCATGAATCTTTTCATTTCAGTCTAGATCAAAATGCTGTTCTCCTCTATCCTTGGGATGAAAATGCATCTAACAGGTTCTGAAAAATGCCTCATAATTATCCTGGTTGGACATGGAGTTTCCTACCAACTTTGATCTATAATGTAGTAATGTGTCAGCTAGACCAAAGTAGTTTTATGTGCAGTAAATAAGACAAGCTGAGGAGCTTCATGGTTAATTGATTAAAAGGCTCTAAAGAAGGTGCGAGATCAAAGAGTAACTTAATGGTTTTATGTTACTCAAGAGAACTGTCAGTCCACTTGTCTGACAAGGCTGACCTTGGGCAACAAGGTAACAGACAATTAAAACAGAAAAGAAAAGAAAAGAAAACCCTATGTAAAACCCAAATCATATTTACCTAATTTCACCCCAATGCTGAGAGACATACTGCACTTTGTTACTTTGCGCAAAGCAGACACAAAAGTCATTAGGAACCTACATCTGGATAAAAATCAGAATTTTAAGAGCCAGCCCCAGGATCCCTACTCTCTCAAAGAAGCACCCTAACCACTCAGGCCACCAAGTCAGGCTTCCTTTTGTTTATGAACTGTCTGGCCCCATGATACTTGCATTACTAGCTGTATAGTAGCTCAGCTTCAACCATAGGAGTGGAGAGGACTGCTTTGCCTAGTCTGTCACACATTCACCCAAAAACCAGTTTGCATTTGGGACTTACTGTGTATGGTATGCTGGGGTATTCTGCTAAATTAGATTTACTTTTGCAATGTTTAGGCTTTATTTGCAGCTGTATGTCATTTTTACACCTGTATGTATCACAGGATATAAGTGTATTTCTGTGATTTTGTGTTATAAGCATAAAATAATCCAGTAAGGTGTTTCATACACATACCCAAGAGACATCCAGTTGGTGTACATCTTGGCCCTCAGGGTGGCAAAGATAAGTGTTCATGAAATATCCATTTCCATTCTTAGGTCATGTGCTTCCTGATTGAAACAATGGCTATATTGATAGGGTTACCATATGTCTGGGTTTTCCTGAACATGCCCTCTTTTTTGGACCCCTGTGCTGCATCTCAGTGGGTTTTTAAAATAAGAGCAAATGTCTGCGTTTTCTGCTCTCCCAGGCTGGCTGCTTGGGGCTAGGAGCAGTGAACAAAGTCATTGGCTGCTAGGGGTCATGTGCTCCCCTCGCGGTCTCCAGCAACCAGGTAGAGAGAGAGATCTGGTGGGAACGTAATGCAGAAGCTACTTGGGCAGCAGGGCTGAGGGGGGCAAGGGTCTGTGGATCGGGAATGAGGGGCACCGGCAGCACTGGCTATTGGGCAGAGTCTTTGGGTCAGGAGTGAGGGGCACTGGCAGAGCTGGGAGGGGTGCAAGGGGCTGCGGCTTAGGAGTGAGGGGCATGGGGAGGAGGGGCAGGTGACTATGGGTTGGGTGTGCAGGGCACTGGCAGTGCCAGAGGACTGCAGGTGGGGACACGGCTGGGGCGGGGTGGCTTATCAGTGAGAGGCAATAGAATGGATAGAGGCAGGGCACTGGTATGTCCCTGCTTCCCCTCCCCTGCCCCCGTGTCCTCTTTTTGGACCTGGAAATATGGTAACCCTAGATTGAAATAGGCTCAAAAAGCTTTTGGAAAGGACAGTGGCACACCTTCAGTTACTCCTAACTGGTGGAGAGAGCATCTGCATAATACTGATTCTCCCCAGAAGCAAAAAGAGAGATATGGAAGATGTAAAGGCTGGTGCCTGAGAATGGGGTGGAGAATTCAGGAAATCCCTAGGGAAAAGGCAATGTTTTCTGGTTCCAGCTTCTGAGTTGGTTAAAAGGTTAGATTCTCCCAAACGTGGGGAATCCATCTAGGCCTCAGCTGTTGCAAACTGAGTGAGGGCTGGTAGGACACGAGTTGAGGCAAGCCACCTGCAGAGAAATTGATGGATACAAGGGATTACTCTGGAGCTGTTTCTAGGTAGAGAAGCAGGGTGAGAGCTTGTATTTTTGATCTTGTACTGTATTTTTCACTTTTCTGTCTCTCAAACTATAGTTACTTTTGCCTGTATGACATCTTTTCTGTAATAAAACATTTTTTCTTCTGTTTTGCCTTACTGATTGTCTGTGGCAATACTAATAACAAAGCAATTGGTGCTTATGTCATTCCTCTTTCTTGGAAGGGGGGACTTGTTTTCTTTGAAAACTCAGGCTGATAACCCCAAAGACTGGCAGTTTCCCTTGTTGGAGTTATGAGGGTCTGGTCTGGCGTGAAGGAGACAAATAGGTTAAGTTAGCTGCTTACCTACCTAAAATGGAGTTAGATTTGGGCCTCAGGCACTGAGGGATTGTAGGAGTCAGAGTAAGGCTGAGCTGTTTATACAGGTATGCAAATACTGCAGTTAGTTGCTTAAAGAAGGATATTAGACATCCAAGTCTCTCTTGTGACCAGCAAACCTAGCCCTGGGTGCCTTATATTAACTTAAAATAAAGACTAAAATATAGGTCTGTCTAAGATCCTGGATATAAAGATTTCACTAAAATAATGTAATAAGTGAGATCTTTATTTATTTAGGCAGAAGGCAGGGTAGAGATATACTTTATAAACTGAGTCAGAGCGCATAAGCTTTCATGAGCAAAAGCTCATTTCGTTAGATGCTATGAAGGGACATGCAGAGAGGAGGCTATCAAATCATGTACATTTAAATAATAAAAAGGTATACAAACTGCTGAGCACCCTAAAATATGATTAGTATAAAACCAAATCAAAGTAGCATTAATTTTTAAAAAAAATTAACTTGGTCCCCTGCAAAATTCTCTTCCTTCTCTTCATCGCTGCAGGATGTCTCCTTCAGCCCTATTAAAGACAGAACTTTTTCAAAATTCCTGGAAGGATTTACATTTTACAGTACATTTTTCATTTGCTAGTTATTCAATATTAATCAATTGCTTCACTTAATATATTATTATTAATATTATTGTTTGTTGAACTCAACTGTGTTGTTTTTAGCATATGAGACAGTGAATCTCTCTGCAAGGCTGACTTTACTTCCTGGCTTACATGATTAGTTTAGAATTGCATCCATTATTTCAAATTGTTCCAAAATACCGTAAATAGTTATTTCACATGTTGGTTCCTTTTCAACTGCTGCAATGTAGTTAAAATTAAATTAAACTGATAACCCATGGATAGAAAAGTTATGTAAGAGTCATTCTTATTTTTAAATCAATGTACTTTTAGTTTATATTGTTTAACCAAGTGCATTTGTAACTACTATACTGTTCCCATTTATGTTGGTACAAATTTACAAATAAAACTATTAATGTAAAAATACTTGGCAGGAATCCTTGGGAGATACTATAAAGAAGGAAAATCTTGGCTGATGTTTTCTGAGTTGGTTAAAATGATTGGTAGCACCATGAAAAGATACCTCTCTTAGTTTAGGTGGCTTCATCATCAGCACACTGGTTGGTCTGAGTCCTGTTCTAAGGCACATAACTTTCCTCTTGACTGTATGGTGAGCCGCAGTATCAAACACAGTATCCTGCATGCCTAAAACCTGAAAACTGTAATGCTTTTAACTGGATCTAGGCCTAAGCTGACTCTTACTCACTGGGCACATCTACACATGCAATTAATGTGCAGTAAATTCATGCACAGTAAACTATTTGTGGGCTTGCATCTACATGTGTGCCAGGGTCAAGAGCAAACTGAGCCTGACAGGAGCAATTTAGTCCAGAGCTCCTCCTGCCCTGCTCTTCCCCCTGCAGCAGACAAGGAGAGTGGCAGGCCCCAGCCTCAGCTTCCCAGTTGCCAGCCCAGGGCTGGCAGGGGATATAGGGGTCAGACATGAGCTCCAAGTAGCCCCCTGCTGTATGGGCTGTCCAGGAGCAACTTGCTTTCAGATCAACATCTACACATCCACTGCTGCACAGTAAAAAACTCTGCAACAGGGTACTGCTTTTATTTACATGTACTATCTTGCTGCACAATTTTTAAATCTACTGCACTGTGATAGCTGTGCACATGTAGATTTGAGATGTTTACTGCGCAGTTAATTAATCTACTGTGCAATAAATGTGTCATGCAGATGCACCTACAGTTGCTAAATGTCATTTAGGAACACTCTCACAAACCTGATTTTAATCTGATGTAATAAAATTGGCTGTAAAAAGACATCTCATTTGAGGCATACTGCTTGATCTGAGGTAGGGAGAACATACTGCCTGACAACCTTCCTTTCATAGAATAATAGAATCATAGAAAATTAGGGTTGGAAGAAACCTCAGGAGGTCATCTAGTCCAACCCCCCTGCTAATGGCAGGACCATCCCCAACTAGGCCACCCCAGCAAAAGCTGTGTCTAGTCAAGGATGGAGCTTCCACCACCTCTCTGGGTAACCTCAGTGTTTTACTACCCTCCTAGTGAGAAAACACTTCCTAACCTAAACTTCCCTTGCTGCAACTTGAAACCATTGCTCCTTGTTCTGTTGCCTACCACCACTGACAACAGTCCAGCTCCATTGTCTTTTGAACCCCTCTTCTGGTAGTTGAAGGCTGTTATTAAGTCCCTTCTTGGTCTCCTCTTTTCTAGACTAAATAAGCCCAGATCCCTCAGTCTTTCCTCATAGGTTATGTCCCCCAGCCCTTCACTATTTGTGTTGCCCTCTACTGGACTCTCTCCAACTTGTCCGCATCCTTTCTGTAGTGGGGGGGGGCCCAAAACTGAGCACAATACTCCAGATGTGCCCTCACCAGTGCTGAATAGAGAGGAAGAAACACTTCCCTTGACCTAATGGCAACACACCTACCAATGCAGCCCAGTATGCCATTAGCCTCCTTGGAACAGGGACACACTGCTGGCTCATATTCAGCTTATTGTCCACTAACCCCCAGGTTATTTTCTGCAGAGCTGCTGCCCAGCCAGTCAGTCCCCAGCCTGTACTGGTACATGGCATTGTTCCGTCCTAAGTGCAGGACTTTGCCCTTGTCTTCATTGAACCTCATGAGATTCCTTTTGGCCCAATCCTCCAATTTGTCTAGGTCACTCTGAATCCTAGCCCTACCCTCCAGCATATCAACTACTAACCCCCAGCTTGCTGTCAGCTGCAAACTTGCTGAGGGCTCACTCTATGCCATCTTCCAGGTTGTTGATGAAGACATTCAACAAAACCAGTCCCAGGACTGATCCCTGGGGCACTCCACTTGATACCGGCTACCAATTAGACATTGACCTATTGATTACTACTCTCTGAGCATGATGCTCCATCCAATTTTCTATCCACCTTACAGTCCATTCATCCAGCCTATAGTTCTTTAGTTTGCCTACAAGAATGCTGTGGGAGACCGTATCAAAAGCCTTGTAAAATCAAGGTACACCACATCACCATTCTCCCTGCCTCCACAGAGCCAGTCACCTCATCCTAGAAGGTAATCAGATTGGTCAGGCGTGACTTGCCCTTGGTGAACCCATGCTGACTGTTCCTATCACCTTCTTCTCCTCCAAGTGCTTAGAAATTGATTCTTTGAAGATCTGCTCCATTATTTTTCCAGCTACTGAGGTGAGGCTCACTGGTCTGTAGTTCCCTGGATCCTCCTTTTTCCCTTTCTTAAATATGGGCACTATGTTTGCCCTTTTCCAATCTTCTGGGACCTGTCCTGATAGCCATGACTTTTCAAAGATGATGGCCAATGGTTCTGTAACCATATCAGCCAACTCCCTCAGCACCCTCAGATGCATCCCATCCGGCCCCGTGTACTTGTACACGTCCAGATTTTCTAAGTACCTCCTAACTTGTTCTTTCACCACCGAGGGCTGCGCACTTCCCCTCCAAACTGTACTGCCCATTGTCCCCAACACTCTCCAAAAACTTTCTGGATTGCCTCCAGATTGCTGTATTTCTCTCTCACCAGGTTTTGGGGTGATTGAAGTCCCCCATAAGAAACTAGGTTTGTGATTGGGTAACTTCTGCTAGCTGCTTGAAGACAGCCTCATCCACCACTTCCTCTTGGTCTGGTGGTCTATAGCAGGCCCCCACCACAACATCATCCTTGTTGCTCTCCCCTTTAACTTTAAGCCAGAGGCTTTGAATAGGCCTATCTCTGGTTTCGTACTGAAGCGCTAAGCAATCAAGTGGCTCTTTTACATAAAGTGCAATGCCTCCTTCTCTTCTTCCTTTCCTGTCCTTCCTGAACAGTTTGTACCCATTCATGATAATGCTCCCAGTCATTCAATTGGAGAACTGTCATGTGACTAGAGCACTTCATCACCTTAGACACCTTCACGTTTACCTTAATTCCAGTAGAATGCTTCTATTGCTACCATCCTGTACATCATTTCCTGTAAGTCATCTAGTCTGATCATCAGCAATCAGCAAATTCAAGTCCTGTAGTATTTGAAGATGTTCTTGTGCTATTTCAGCAAATGCATTTTTCATTATTCAGTCCACTTCTCTTCCAGCTAAGGATGCAATGATAGTCTCTTGTTGTACTCCTATGGTTTCAGAGTTGGTAGGGTTGGAAGGGACCTTAGCAGATCATCAAGTCCGACCCCCTGCCATGGCAGGAAAGAGTACTGGGGTCACCAGCAAGGTGTTCGTCTAGCCTTCTCTGAAAGACCTTCAGAGTAGAAGCCAGCACCACTTCACTTGGAAGTTGGTTCCAGATCCTAGCTGCCCTGACAGTGAAGTAGCACCTCCTGATGTCTAGTCTGAATCTACCCTCTGCCAGCTTGTGACCACTATTTCTAGTCACTCCTGGTAGTGCTCAGGGGAACAGGGACTCCCCCAGTGCCTGCTGGTCCCCTCTGACTAGCTTGTAACAGGCCACTAGATCCCCCGTCAGCCTTCTCTTGTGGAGGCTGAACAAGTTCAGGTCCCTTAGCCTCTCCTCGTAGGGCCTGCCCTGCTGCCCCCTGATCATACAAGTGGCCCTCCTCTGGACCCTCTCCATGTTGTCCACATCCGTCCTGAAGTGCGGCGCCCAGAACTGGATGCAGTACTCCAACTGCAGCTTGACCAGTGCCACATAGAGGGGGGAGGATCACCTCCTTGGACCTGTTTGAGATGCATCTGTGGATGCATGACAAGGTATGGTTGGCCTTCCTGACACTGTCGGCTCATGTTCATTTTGGCATTAATAATGCTGCTGGTTCTTCCTCCCCAGGTGCAGTACCTTGCACTTGTCAGTGTTGAAACCCATCCTGTTCTCATCAGCCCACCCCTGTAACCTGTCTAGGTCTGATTGCAGCCTATTCCTCCCTTCAGGTGTGCCCACTTCCCCCAGGTCAAAAATGACCTATCCACCACCACTCTCTGGGTGCAGCCCTCCAGCCAACTAGTGACCCATTTGACTGTGTAGGTGTCGATGCCACAGTCCCCTAGTTTTTTAATGAGAATGGGGTGAGAGACAGTGTCAAAGGCCTTCCTAAAGTCTAGAAAGACTACATCCACTGCTACACCTGCGTCTAAGGATTTTGTGACCTGGTCATAGAAGGCCACCAGGTTGGTCTGACAGGACCTGCCTCTAATGAACCCGTGTTGGTTGCCCCTAAGCATAATCTCCCCTACTGGCCCCTCGCAGACATGCACCAGGATAACTTTCTCAAAAAGCTTACCTAGGACCGAGGTAAGACTGACTGGCCTATAGTTTCCTGGGTCCTGCTTCCTCTCTTTTTTGAAAATGGGAACCACATTGGCCCTTTTCCAGTCCTCTGGTACCACACCAGAGCACCATGAATGCTCGTAAAACTGTGCCAGGGGTTCTGCAATGACCTCTGCTAATTGCCTCAGCACTCTGGAGTGGAGGTTGTCAGAACCTGCAGATTTAAATATGTCGTCCCTCCAAACATTCCCTGACTAGGTCGTCACTGACCCTAGGCCTGGGTGCGCCTACCAGATTTCCTAGTGTGTCCTGCAGAGGCCCCATGTTACCCAGTACCTTCTTTTTACCCCCTATGTATTTAAAAAAGGACTTCTTGTTGTCCTTGATCTGGGTAGCTAGTCCCAGTTCCATCTCCGCCTTGGCCTTCCTGACTGCCCCCCTACAGCCCCGAGCAACCAAGGTATAGTCCTCGCTGGTGATGGCCTCACCGTTACATTGGGTGTATGCCTCCTTTTTAGCTAGGAGATGTTCGTGTATGCTTTTGGTGAGCCATGGGGGCTTTTGTGCCCTCTTGCCCCCTTTGATCCACATTGGGATTACATCCCTTTGGGCTTGAAGGATTGTCTCCTTAAGGAACGCCCACTCTTCTGGGACCTCAGTGCTTCCCCGACTATTCTCTTTAGCTCACTGAAGTCCACCCTCCTGAAGTCTAGGGCTGCTGCCTTGCTGCAGGCCTTTGCCACCTTGCGCTGGATGGTGAATTCCAGCAGGCCATTATCACTGTCGCCCAGGTGGTCGAGCATCCACAGACCCCCTCACCAGATCATTGCCCATGACCAGGACCTGATCTAACAAGGCGCCTCCCCTGGTGGGGCTGTGCACCTCTTGGGTTAGATGGAGGTCTTGTATCTCAGCTAGGAACCTACATGAGCAGTCAGACGTGGCTTACTGCTCTTCCCAGCAGATGTCTGGAAAGTTCAGATCACCCATGATAACCACATCCTTTGACCTAACTACCTCCATGAGCTGACTTAAGAATTCCCGGTCTAGCTCTTCCCCGTGGTTGGTTGATCCATAGTAGACCCACACCATTAAGTCCCTTTCCCCTCGACTTCCTTGTATTCTAACCCAGAGCACTTCAGTGTGCCCCTCCTCTGACCTAGTGACACTCGTTGAGGATGTGTATCTCTCCTTGACATAGAGCACCACACCCCCACTTCTCCTTCCTGTCCTATCCCTCCTGTACAGCCTATAGCCCTTGATATTCACTGCCCGGTCATGCGTTGGGTCCCACCACATTTAGGTGAGTCCCACTATGTCTGGGTTGGAGTTAGATAGCAGGAGGGTGAGTTCCTCCTGCATGTTCCCCATACTATGAGCATTAGTGTAGAGGCATTTGAGGCATTATGGTAATTTTGAACTGCTCAGGTATTGTCTGTTAATACAATACACAGTATGCTAATACAATACACAGTCCAGTGGGTGGCAAATTGGCTAGAGGGTCATACCCAGAGAGTGGTAGTGAATGGGTTGGTATTGACCTGGAAGGGAGTGGGTAGTGGGGTCCCGCAGGGCTCAGTCCTTGGACCGATACTCTTTAATGTTTTCATCAGTGACTTGGACGAGGGAGTGAAGTGTACTCTGTCCCAGTTTGCGGATGATACAAAACTGTGGGGAGAAGTGGACACACCGGAGGGCAGGGAACAACTACAGGCAGACCTGGACAAGTTGGACAAATGGGCAGAAAACAATAGATTGCAATTTAACGAGGAGAAATGCAAAGCGCTGCACCAAGGGAGGAAAAATTTCCAGCATACCTACTGCCTAGGAAATGACCTGCTCGGTAGCATGGAAGAGGAAAGGGATCTTGGAGTCCTAGTGGACTCCAAGATGAACATGAGTCGTCAGTGTGATGAAGTCATTAGAAAAGCTAGCTGCACTTTATTGTGCATCAGCAGATGCATGACAGACAGAGCCAAGGAGGTGATACTTCCCCTCTATCGGGTGCTGGTCAGACCGTAGTTGGAATAATACTTCAAGAGGGAAGTGGATAACTTGGAGAGGGTCCAGAGAAGGGCCACTCGTATGGTTAAGGGCTTGCAGGCCAAGCCCTACAAGGAGAGACTAAGGCACGCGGACCTCTTCAGCCTCCGCAAGAGAAGGTTGAGGCTGCCTATAAATTCATCGTGGGGACGCAGAAGGGATTTGGTGGGGCTCTACTCACCAAGGCACCCCTGGGGGTCACAAGAAATAATGGCCATAAGCTAGCAGAGAGCAGATTTAGACTGGGCATTAGGAGGAACTTCTTCACAGTTAGAGTGGCCAAGGTCTGGAATGGGCTCCCAAGGGAGGTGGTGCTCTCCCCTACCCTGGGGTCTTCAAGAGGAGGTTGGGTGGGCATCTGGCTGGGGTCATTTGAACCCAGAACTCTTTCCTGCCTATGCAGGGGTTCGGACTCAATGATCTATTGAGGTCCCTTCTGACCCTAACATCTATGAATCTATGAATATGCAATTTGCCTGTTGCAATATTAACATACTTTCAGGAAAGATTGTAACTTCATGATATTTGCCAGATGCCTGGTCTGTTTGGTGAATCAAATGCCTTTTGGCAATCAATAAATTTGATAGTGATTAGCCCCTGGTTTGCCAGCTGCTTTTTTGCCTTAGCATCAATACCCGGTCCATGAAATTCTGCCTATTCCTAAAGCCTCCCTACTTCTCCTTTAAGAGTGTTTTTTTAACTGCTCCCTTGATCTTAACCTGTTTGCTTATTGCAATTGTCTGCCTTGATGCTGAGGGTAGAATAAAACCCCTCTATGTGTTACATTATCTCAATTCACCCTCTTTTGGCAATAGTACAACTATTGCCTTACATAAATCTTGAAGGACTTCCTCATTTTCCTGGATTTTGCATGTTTGTCTTATTGCCTCACAGGGCACAGCTACTCCTTCTTCCTTCAATACTTCCTCAGGGATGTATTCTAGCCAGGAGTTTTCCCATTCCTCGGTTTCATTAGGACCTGTTTTATTTCAGATTCCATTGGGCTATGTCAATTTGCATCCAGAATGAATGAGTCATTCCCATCAGCTACAGCAGTTTCTTGGAACTGAATAGTTGAGGAAATTATTAAAATA
The DNA here is from genome assembly GCF_001723915.1 of Gavialis gangeticus. Taxonomy (NCBI): domain Eukaryota; kingdom Metazoa; phylum Chordata; order Crocodylia; family Gavialidae; genus Gavialis; species Gavialis gangeticus. The sequence goes on from NW_017729033.1 coordinate 41,655,216, forward strand.
TTCCTTCCATCTTTTCTTCTTTAGTCAAAAGTTTAGTCAAAAGTTTACTAATTCTAATAATGAACTGTAATAGAATGAGGAACTTCTTGTTATAAGGGATTCTTCTCCTTCTCTCTGCTTCACCTTTTAGCTTCTCCATAGGACCTTCCAGTCTCCAATCTCTAGAGGTTTGAAGAAACAGTAAAGAGTCTCATAAATGAATTTATAAAGGGTATTACAAATAAAGTAAAGTCAGAATCAGGTCACCTATGTACAAACCCTGGGGGCTAAGATCCATAAGGGAAAGGATCGCCAACTTTGTAAACTGTGGGCTCTCCACTCCATCAGAAGGATGGTGCCTTGGTTTTGGGTTTCAGTCCCTTGGCTACCTCCACCTCTCCCTTCCTGTACACAACTAATGTTTCAAGCAGCACAACTGTGGCTACTGCCTGATACAGAAATACTTCTGGTTATGGAGTATTTAGTTAACTTCTTATCTGGAAAGCTCCAACTATTTGGATTGATCCTGGTGCCTGTGGGACTTCCTTGGTCTCCTGTGAATGGATGGAGGATTGATATGCTGTTTGCTATTATTTACTTCAGTCTATGCTGGGGCCCTAAAGTTCAGGAAACTTGCCCTTAATCGCTGTTTTATTTGTCATATACACTCTGTTTCCTGGTCTGGCATAACATTGGAAAAAGAATTCCCAATAAAGAAAACAGTTTCTCTGGCAACCAAGCAATGAAATAGTCCCCTTCCCATTCAGCAAATGGTTCTCTTTTGGCACCTTTAAAATGTGAAATAATAGTGGATTTTTATTTTTCCCTTGTTTACTTGCCCTAACTGACAGCAGCAACAAAACAATGAGCAGTGGGTAAGGGGAATCTAGGCAGTTAGGGCAAAAAGACAGTGAGTGATCGCCACCAAGTGGACAAAATACAAAACTGAAAAATAAGCACCTCCAGGCTACTTCTCATTCCTGGTATTCTGTTCTAGACAATGCGTTAGAGGATTCTCATATTAATGTAATTATCAAACATAAAGTGACCTCTGCTTCAGTTTTACTAAGTAGATATAGAAACACGGGAACTCTGTTTGCTCTGATGCCCGTTCAGAAATAAATAAGGACAAAGATGACAATTAAAACAAACCGTCTACAGTCATTTGCTAGTTAGATCTGAACAGATTGGTTTTCAAATCACCATCAGGAAATAATTTTACCCAAATAATAAGTGTTTCAGATGTGCATGATTTGCCTTTAAAGGATATATAGCCACCACAAAAAAGTGTTTATGCTGTAAAGGCCCAATCTTGCACCACAGAAATCAATGGACACAGGATCATGGGTAAATTAAATAGGTATAGCTCATCCCTCCCTCCCCTCATCCCTTTCTAGCCTAGCATAATACAATGAGATGTGTTATAAGGCATCCGATTTAAAAAATGAATAGTAGTCATTTCTGAATGACCAAAGTAGAAATATCTGGGAATGAAAAATCTAATCATCTCTGAATATGATAGCAATATTTCAGGGCGTTTAGTTAAAAATAGGGATAACACTTGTTATTTACTAGAGATGACACGTTGTTACTAATTTGCATGACTTTGGGAAACTTTTTCTAGTGTTACAGACATAATCGAAACCCTTAGTGTTTCTATCTATAGAAGTAAAATAATACTTACTAAGCTCTGGTGAAAGGTTTAATAACAAGTGTTTCTGAAATCTTTGCCGCAAGCCACTCCCCACCCCTGCTTGTCGTGGAAGCCCCACACTGGACTCCACGGGGAAGCAGGGGGCAGGGCTCCCTCCACTCCCTGTGGCATGTGCAGGAGGCGGAGGAGGCAGCAGGCTCCAGCCCAGGGCTTCCCTCTCCGTGAGTGCTGGAGCTGTAGCTGTGCAGCCCGGATCCCTGGCAATAGGGAAGTCTCTTCTTTCTCCTCCTGCACAGCACTGGCTGGGCACAAGCATCCTGACCTCTCTGCCTGCTGCTTGCTACACCCCTCACCCCCACACCCTGCTCAGCTGAGCTCCATGCTCCCGCTGCCCCTCTGGATGCAGGCTCCCGCTTCCACTCAGCTGCAACTCCACCCCTGCCACCAGCACCACCGCTTCCTTTCCTGCCGCCCTGAGCAAGCAGGTTCTGGCTGCAGCAGGATTCCCACCTGGAAGCTGCTGGCTGGGCAGAGCCCTTCCACCCAAGAGGGTGGGAATGAGGCCCAATAGGGTATGTTGGGGGGGGTTGTACACATGGGTGCCTTGCTCCCACCTTCAAGGGGCAGAAGGGCTGGGCAGGCTGCAATTCTTTGGAGGGCACTGTGGGCCAGATGATAGGGCCTGGCAGGCTGGATCCAGCCCACGGGCCATATTTTGCCCACCCCGATGTATATAGGGGCGATTGCATAATAAGTGAATAATAAATTCTTTGTCTTGTATATTGTGTGGTGGGGGTGTGTGCGCATGTATATGGTAGGGAGTGTGTGTGGGAGGTTTGTGATGGGGTGTGGCTGTGTGTGTGGGGGCATACAGTATGTTGGGGGGGTTGTGCATACGTGAGGGGTTGTGAGGGCAGGGTGTGTGGCATTTGTGAGGTGTGATGGAGTGTGGGGAGTTGTAGGGACCCCCCCAACAGCACAGAAGCAGCAGGCCCAGAGGGAGGGGATGGCTTCCCTCCCATGCTGCTCGAGTGCTGGGGCTGCGTGTGCATGGTGGGGAATGCCAGTGATAGATGATAAAGATGGCCCGGTGCCTGCCGCCTCTGCCTGTTGGGGCTGCGTACAATGGAGGGAGTCTGGGGGGGTCCCCCATCCTCCCTCACACCTACACACTGCCCACCTGAGCTCTGCACTGCTGCTGGCTCTGTGCTGCCACCAGCCACTGGCCCCATCATCCCTGCTCCCATTCAGCAGCAGCTCTGCCCCCACCACTTCTCTACCTGCTGCCAGGAGCAAGCAGGATGCCAATGAACCTAAGCATGTCTTCGGTGGCAGCAGCAACTCCACCCGGAAGCTGCCTGCTGGCCAGGCCAGGCCCTTCTGCCCACAAGGGTGGAAGTGATGCACAATAGGGTATGCTGGGGATGTATATTATACATGGGTACCTCGCTCCCACCCTGCGGGCCATATTTTGCCCACCACTGTTATAGACTAACTAAAACCTGTCTATCATGTCTTCTGCCTGGGGAACTCCAAATTCTGCTAGGCAGCAGAAAGCCTAAAAATTAGACATTGCAATACTGAGCATTATGATGCCTATACCTATTGTGAATCTAGTTACCAAAGGTCCTGGTTTGGGCTGGAACAAAAAATTGTGATTTTTGTCTTGGTTTTAAAAGTGTGTCTGAAAAAAAAAGAAGGTATTTTGGCAATGAGCAACCTGAATGCCCCCGCAGCAGTACAGCATCAGACAGAGCTATGTAGGCATTTACAGTAGGCTGTGTCTGCTCTATGCACGACTGTCTCAATATAGCATGCTGGCACCATACTAGTGTAGGAGAGATGTCTTGGTTGAGTCCTATTATTTTAATAGCTTTAACCAGATACTCCAAAGTGTAAGGCTCCTGCCCTGCAGCCTGTGTAACCAGGTCAGCTGTGTAAGGCTCAGTCAGACTCCTAACCTGTGACCCTTGTAACTGGGTCGACTGTATTTACTAATCAAGGTCAGCTGACCCCGAGCCCTTGCCTCTGAGTGGTTCTGAGGCTGCTTTGCAGGAACTCCTCTAGCACTCGAGCCTTGCTGCACAACGTCCAATCCCTGAGCAACTCCTGTCCCAGCAACATCTCTGGCTTTCCTAGTTCCCAACTCTGCTTTGGCTTGTTCCTGGACTTTGGCTTTGGACTTTCCAGGGGATCTGTTTCTTAGCTCCTGACTCTGGTGTGATTCTGTTTTTGGAGCTCACCCTGCGTATTGTCCCTTGGATTCAATAACTAGGCTTCTGATTTCCAGATCTTGGCCCAGGCTTGGGTCTGGTTCCTGACTTGAGGCTTCTGACCCCAACCCCAGCAAACCCTTCTCCCAGAACTGTGCTGGCCCGAGCAGCTTTACCTGGGCTCCTGGGGCTGCAGCAGTGGTAATCCTGCAGCTCAGAACCTGGCAAGCAGCCAGAGTGTAGCTCTGGCCAGCCAGATGCTCCCACATGAGCTGCTCCAGTTTTTGTGGGGGGGGGGG
>NW_017729033.1:41659516-41663494 GCF_001723915.1 Gavialis gangeticus
TTTTGTGGGGGGGGGGGGTTTGACCCCAGAACCTCCAGAGGTCAACTCTCTCCCCCCCACACTGCTCCCTTGCAGCACAGAGAACAGCTGGATGTGTGGTATGTGGTGCCGCAGACATATCCCATTGTGTTCTTATTGAAAGATTTCTACAGAAGTAAAAAACTTTCTAGCTGTACTGTTTATCAGGGGTTAGGTGCCTAAAATATTTTTAAAAGCCTTAGTTTATATGTCTTTGTTTCTATCTCATACCTTGTTTACTCATTTATACCTAGCAAAAATATTGCTGTTCTTATTTGGTAGCACTGTGCACCCAGTTTGCACATATGTAAGAAGCTGTACAAGATACAACAAACATTGTGGAGTATTGTGCCCTACTTGTCTCATTTCATCCCCCCCCCGCCCCCCGCAACTGGTATAAGGCATTTACACCACTGTAAAATGAATATGAATATTGTAAAATTAATATAAAAGCCAGAAACACTCTGAACTGAGGTTAATGACTGTACAAGTTGCAGGGCAGTGAAGGACAATGATGAAATGTCCTGCAGGTGATGAGGTTCACTGCATCTCATTCACACAGGTGCTATGGGAAGTCTGGCTTCCACTGGTTGTTTCAGGTCAGAGGCATTCCTAGATAAGAGCAAAAAATGCCTTATTTAGACCCTTGCTAGAATGTAATATCCCAGTGTCCTTGCTAGTGTCTGGCTTTGCTGAGCATTTCCCTCCCCCCCCCAGCACAATATGCAAAGGACATGTTTGCAGAACATCCCCAAAAGTAAGAGACCCATATGCACCACCTTTAAGCCTTTTATTTGGATGCTAAATCTGCATGTTATAGCGTTACACATATTTATAACTTTGCAATGTCAAAAAATTAAATTATTCATGTGGGTCAATTTGCTTTCCAGGGCTAAATCCAGATGTCCAGGTATGTGTGGTTTGTGGCGCTGCAAACCTCTTTGTGGTGCCACAAACCACATTCCTGGCACATTTCTGGGATTTCCTGGTAGCAAAAAAAAAATAAAAGCACACAAAAAAGGTGGTGCAGTACTGGAGCATGTGCCAGCAGGCACGGAGGCTCGGTCCTTCCTGGCCGCAACTCGAAGAGGAGCTCCAGCCAGAATGTTTCCCTTCCTCTAGTTGTCCCCAGCTCCTCCAGCATGCCAGGAAGAGCAGAGACACAGCAGTTTTCCCAAAGCAGGGCATCTTGCCCTGCACCAAAGCCCACCTGCAGGGGCATGCACAGCGGCAGAAAGTAGTGGCACAAATTTGTGCAGCTATTTTTGTTCCCCCCTGCAAGGACACGCCCCTGGGGATGTGCCCCAGGAGTTTGTAAGAGAATTTGGTCTGCTAGTCTAGGGGTTGACAGCCTTTATAAAAGGAGGCACTGCACACGCAAGAGGTGGAATGTGGCACAGGAATGTATTGGGACAAACAGCACATATAAGGCACAAGGACCCAACCTCTGTGGTCCCCATCATGTGCCACTGTTCCCCCTCGCACCCGGCCACCGCAGCTACCAAAGACTGGATCCAGGCCACAAGACATAGGTTGCCAACCCATGTGCTAGTTGGAACTCTCATTGCACCATACAAATAATAGCCAAGCAAGTAATTTCCACTACATTATGGATGTATTAGGCAATATAATAGTATTATAGACTCTAGTCACCTAGAATTGTTCAACCATGATGGTATTTTTCCACATCAATTTTCCTTGAAGATATAGATTATTATTCACTACTCCACCAGCTTTTGACAGAAGCTGAACAAATTGCCTGATTCTGTGCGGGAAGATGAATGTGCATCTTCCAGCATCTTCATATTTGGCACTGAACGTGAACTTAAAGAAACTAGGCACACAAAGTTTTTAAAATTATATTTTTTAAAAGAGTACTGTTTGTGAAAACTTAAATGTGGTTAGTTCATAGCAGGAACTCTGCAAAGGTGAGATACAAATACTTATGTAAATGAGACTAGTGTTTAATTTAGATTGATGCACATCTTCAGAAGTGATAGAATATGTCTAGCTGCTATAAAAATAGTATCCTCCCCTCTAAATAATTGAAGGAGGGCAAAAGAAAAAATTGGGTCTGGTATTATTCCTAGGGCCCTGCTACATGTTCAAATTAAAGCTGGATAGAAACCTGCTATAGAGTTATTATACATCTGCACATGTGACCAGTCTAAATTTATTGCAAGATTCACCTATACCAACTGGGAAATGACTGGCTAAGCAGCAGCTCTGCAGAACAGGACCTGGGGTGCTACAGGGAACAATAAGCTGAATATGAGCCAGCAGTGTGCCTTTGTTGCAAAGATGGCCAACAGCATACTGGGCTGCATTGGCAGGAGTGTTGCCAGATTGAAGGAAGTGATTCTTCCCCTCAATTCTGCACTGGTGAGGCCACATCTGGAGTACTGTGTCCAGTTCTGGGTCCCCCACTACAGAAAGAGTGTGGACAAGTTGAAGAGTGTGGAGCAGTGGTGGCCTTAGGGTTGTTGGGGCCCTGGGCAAGAGAGTCATTTGGGGACCCTTAGAGGTATGTACTCAGGTAAATATTAACCCACTAGTTGTATTGTGGATCTTTTCAGTATTCTTTGGAGGAATTATATAAATGGTTGAGTGTTAAAATGCAAATAGAGCCACTTCCTTGCAAAAACTTCAGGCCGCAAAAATTTGGCCCCCCGGGCAGTTGCCCAGTTTGCCCTCCCCTAAGGCTGCTACTGAGTGGAGCGTGACCAAAATGGTGAGGGAGCTGGGGGACATGACTTATGAGGAGAAGCTGAGGGAACTGTGCTTATTTAGTCTGGAGAAGAGAAGACTAAGGATGCAGTTAATAGCAGCCTTCAACTACCGAATGGGTGTTTCCAAAGAGGATGGAGCTAGACTGTTCTCAGTGGTGGCAGATAACAGAACAAGGAGCAATGGTCTCAAATTGTGGCAAGGAAGGTTTAGGTTAGATATTAGGCGGAACCCTCTCATAGGGAGGGCAGCAAAGCCCTAGAACAGGCTTTTTTTTTTAAATTAATATTTCCAGTTCCAGGTCAAATCAGCCAAATCGTATCAATTGAGCAGAACTCGTTCATTCCAAAAAACATCTATGGCGCTACAAGTGGCAAGATCCTCCATCCCAGGCCCTCACTCTGGGACTTCAGATACTCCCAAATCCATTGAAAAGCATCCTACATGCAGGCCAAGCCTTGGGCAGACTTCTTTTTTTTTTAAGGAAAATTTTTCATGTCCCAAGTCAAATCAGCCAAATCAATTCCAAATCCATGAGTCATTCACGATCAATACATGGCCCTGCTACTGGCAAGCATTCTCCATCCCTGCCTGGGGCTTCAGATACGTCCAAATCTTCCTACATCCCAGCCCAAGCCTGGATATTTAGATGCCCTCAAGTTTCACTTGCCCTCAGTTGTACGGCCACAGGAGCAAGCTAAGGAGGAGTCTCCCATTTCCATAGCGAGACTAGGGCGATTGTCATAGAGGATGGTTTGGTTGTCCTGCGTCCTCCATGGATACAAAACCCAATGCCTTTATGTCCTCTATTTTTCTCTTCAAGAAAAAAGAGACATACAGGTGTCGGGTTTGGTATCAACAGAGGATAGAGTAGCAGAAAATGGGAATGTCCTCTATGATGGTCACCCTAAGCAAGATCGTCCCACTGGAAGTGAAAGTGGGAGGCTAACTGTGCCTTATCTCAGTCAAGGTACTACCCCCTGCCTCCCGGGTCCCCTCGCTGGTAAGAAAACCACCTTGGCAGTCAGAGTACTGCCCCCGCACAGGCTGCCCCGAGGCAGGGCATCTCCACTGCCAGCTGTTGGTGGTGCAACGTGAGGGGCGCCTCTGCCCTGCCTCCCCCCACCTGGAGGAACAGGGCTGCAGCCCCCCTAGAGGTGAGGCAGGGCGCGGCTCTGGGGAAGGCTGGAGGTGCCCCTCCCCCCTGCTCCCTCCCCGGCTTCCTCTACCCGC
>NW_017729033.1:41663508-41667946 GCF_001723915.1 Gavialis gangeticus
CCCCCCCCCCCCCCGCCCCCCCTGGGCCCCCCCCCGCCCCCCCCCCCCCCCACTGGGCGCTGTCTTCCAAGCCCACACGTGCCAAGGCTGCTCTTCTACGCATGCACGAGGGCAGCGGCTTGCAGGGAAGTTTGGCCTCTAGGCAGCCCGTAGCTTCCCTAGCAACGGCCCGGAAGCGGTGCGGGCGCCAGGCAGGGGCTCTGCAGCGCTGGCCGGTGAGTGGCGCGCCGGGGGAGGGGAGACTTCCCGGGACTGAAGGAGCCGTGCTGCGCGGTTTTGCCGGCCCGCTGCGCGCGTCTGTGCTCAGGCCCCTTGTTTTGTCCGGGCCGGGACCCGCTCCGTGCCTGCAGCGGCCGCGCTGTGCTCGTGCCGGAAGGGGATCCCCCTCCTGGGCCGCATGTCGGCATCCAGGGGTAGGTGGGGGCACTTCGCTTCCAGGCATCCAAGCTGCTTCTCTTATTCCATCTCTTCTTCAACACGCGTGTGGCAGCTCCTGGCTTTCCCCTGTGGTTTTTCTGGTATTGGCTTTGCAGAGTAAAGTGTCTCCAGATTGGAGCCGTATCCGTCTAGAGGTACAAGCAGTCGGGACTCGTAGTAGAGATGATATCTTTTATTAGACCAGCAAACACCCTTCATCAGGCTTGTGGAAGTGGGAGGAGTTTTTTTCTGTTGGCAGGTCTGGCACCTCGGGGGTGTGGGTTCACATCACTTCTAATCCTGCTTCTCTTCTTTGATGTCTTTCTGACACAGCTGTTCAGGTCCCTCTGGTTTTCGACTTGACTTTCTGGAAGATTATGGTCTTCTGGGTAAAAGGCCTCTTTTCCTCCACCCAACTCTTCGGTTCTTTGTATGTTTAACTTCATTGTAGTCCTTCACTCTAACAGGATCCTTGACCTCCTTTCTTTTGACCCTGACATTTTGTAGTAATCCACTTGCACACCTTTTATTTTTATTTTCCTTGTTTTTCTTTGTGCAGCACATAAAAACCAAATGAAAACAAAACAAAAAACCACAAGACTTCTCTGGTTTGTGTCTGATTAAACTGTTTGCATGTCTTCATTGCTTCTCAGAGAAAAAGCTGTCTTTGTATGGGTGGCCATGCTATGATTGCATTTCTTTTCCTTTTAAAATGTGCTGTTTAAAACAAGCTATAAGCGCAAATGCTAATGATATACAAACAGTATAACAATATTAATCCTGGTTTGTTGTACAGATTTCAGAAAAATGGCAGATGTTTCACTGTGCTACCTAACATGTTGAAGGTTGGCACCAGCACCAGTATGAAATAGTTAGCCGTGGCATGATGCTAATATTTAATTTTATCATTTATTTTTATTTTATGATTTTACTATATGAAAATGTTCCGAAGTTCTCTTGTTTTGACACTTTCTGCAACATCACAGATTAATAAAGTTACTTTAAGAAATTTGGTGATTATAAATTGGCACTTACCTATTATATGCAAAATCCCAGAATTTTCTTACATGACATTGTTTTCATTCCTTTTTATCTTCAAAATCTTTGTAACTCTTAATAGAATTGCTGCATTTTTATTTTCAGGAACAAATATAAGCTGCTTCTCTCTGAAGAAGGGCGCTTGATGACCAAAAGCTTGTCCAAAGGTTTTCAGCCATACAGTTGGTCCAATAAGTTACCATAAATTATTCTTGCCTCTTGGACATTTTCTGAACCATCTCAGCTCCAGACCAGCTTCAGTCATACTATGTTCCATTAACAGTCAGTGTAAGGTTCATGTAATTTTTTCCTCATGTATTAAAGACTAATAAATCTGTAGACTCTATTTTAAAATCAAAAGTAGTGATGCGATCAGGGAAGACCAGTGTTCTGAAAATGGCAAGAAGGAGAATCTTAGGTATTATCCAGCTGAAGGGATTCATGATTTAGCAAGTAGGAAATCTTTATTCAAATAATAGGTTTTGATTTGTTTTGCATTTGTACTTTAAGTACACTGCGTGTCTAAAGTTGTTATTTGTTTTTTTTAAGGTCTATTATTAATTAAGAAATGACCTTTCTTATTGTTTGACAGCCTCCACATAATTTGCAGTTAAAAGTATGTTCTAGCTTTAGAAATATGGTAGGAATTTTTTTTTTAGTTTGAAGCTATTTGGGTATACTATGTTAATATACCCATTAAAGTAGCTAAACAGTTTAATGCATATTTATCTAGATTCCTAATTTTTATATACCTGTTAGAAAAAAAGAAATTATGTGTCTTATTTACTAGATGATTCTTAGTTTTTATTTTGTGATTTGTGTTAGCCTGCATTTGTATGAATGAAAACTAGAATTCAGTTGAAATATTCTAATTATGTTTTATTGAAAAAAAACTATTTTAAATGTGCTGGGTAGGTAGGAAAAATAAATCATATTAGACATTAAAAAATTATTATAGAAAGTAGAATTATCAATAGTTAAAGAGTTTTACTTATTTTTTCCTACAAATTTAACGATTAGGCTGTGGGCAAAATTAAATGAATATAAGGAGGGGGTCTACCAAACTTGAAGATATGGCCAGCCCATTTCACAGGCAGATACTGGGATCAGCCACCATTTTTACAGGCTGAGTATGGTGGGGACTTCCATGCCACTGATGGGTCGTGGTTTAAGTACCCTGACTAAGCCTGGGGAAGCCATTAATCCCCAGGTTAAGCATGGATTAATGGCTTCCCTGGGTTTCATTAGAGTAATTAGGCCACAGTTTCAGACCATTCCCAAGCAGTGGGCTCTGCAATTTTGGTGGGCTTGCTGCAAAAAAACAAAACAAAACCAGCAAGCAGAGAAAAAGGCAGGAAGCCCTGCAGTCTTGGAGCATGGGGACAGAGGATGCTTCCTTTTATACTGCCTGCAGCCCCCATGCCTCCTGCAGTCCTGACCTATACTGCCTGCAGCCCCTCCCCCCCATTCTTCTCTCTCTTTCCCCATGCTGCAGGAGTGCAGGGCTTACCACCCTTTTCTCAGCTTGCTGGGTTTTTTGGGGTTGGGGGTGTTTTTCTTTTCTCTCTCTTTTTGCACCAAGTCTGCTGTTTTTCATGAAGCCCACCTGAACTGGTTTCTGCAAAAATTGTGCAATCATGAATTTGGTAGGTCCCTAAAATAAGATGCTGCATATTTGATTTTTCTTCCCTATAACACAAATGCAAAAATGAGGGATCACTAGCTAGGTAGTAACACACATAAAAAGGATCTCGTGATTATAGCAAATCAGTGTGAACCTGAACAGCCATATGATGCTGTCACAAGAAAAACAAACACACAGTTGGGTTTTGGTAACATACAGTGTAATCAAGATATGGGAAGTAATAGCGCTATTCTGCTTGACCCTAGTTAGGTCCCAGCTGGAGTATTCAGTTTTGCATACGACATTTTAAGAAAGATACAGAAAAATATGAGGCTCCAGAAGCAAGTTACAAAGGGATTGAAAAGCAATGCCAAAGATAGAAATGGGATGGAGAAACCTTAGGGACCAGGCAGTGGTGAGGCAAGTTTTGAGGTAGGGGGGAGCAAGCCACCTGACTTCCTCCCCCCTCAACTCCCCAGCTGTTTCCTTGCCCCCTCATTGCTTTCCCCACCACCTACTTTCTTCACTTGCCTCTCTACTATTCCTTCACTGCCTGCCCCACTGTCACTTCCCCATTGCAGTGATGGCAGGGACAAATTCAAGATGACTCTCGTTGTTTAGATAATTGTATTTAAACAATTAGATTTATACATGGAAAATGTATGAATTTGTTATAATTTGCCATGTATTGAATCTAATTATTGGAGGGTCATTTTAAATTCAGGATCTTTTTGGAATCGGGAAATATTTTACTTGGAATGATTTAGGAATGGTGAACCCTGAGTTTGTGCATGTGGTTTGTCTAGATTGGTAATTGTCAACAAAACTGCCATGGCATTATGGGGATATTAGCAAGTGTGCCGAACACCTACATATGGTTCATTAGATGAACCCAGAAACAGCAAATACGAATTTATAGTGTTAAAAATATTCTGACTTGTGGTCTTTCTGAGTTCTTCGCAACAGAAAACTTGCTCTTATTATTTTTCCGTTGTCAAAAAAATGAGTGAAAGCAGGTTGCTGGCATTTTGTGAGGGGTGCTTTGATTTTAAAAGTGTTGAAAACCGTTGGACTAGGTTATCTTTTTGGTGTCTTTCGAACCCATGATTCTACTATCTGTCATTCTCAAGAAATAATTTAGATTTTTCATTAAAGTGTACACTGAAGATTTGGTATGTAACACATTTTCCTCTATTTCATAAAAAAAAACAAACTAGAACCATACAGGTTATAATGGGAACATATTTCTAATTTTAAAATATTTTTGTTTAGTTAATGCATGATACATACTTATTTTCTAGTGGTTTTGGCAGCATATTGTCTTTTCCTAGTTTAATTTTAACTTTGTTTCCTATGTTC
>NW_017729033.1:41668039-41671121 GCF_001723915.1 Gavialis gangeticus
TCTTTTCCTAGTTTAATTTTAACTTTGTTTCCTATGTTCTCCCCTTCTGTCTCTCTTTTTCTACTTATTCTCCCTGTTTATTGCTCCAATTCTACTCTGTTTTTATATTTTTCTTAATAATTCTGCTTCCTTTTGTATTCTTTTTCATTCTTGCCTTTCACACCATTGTTACTACTCTTTCCTGTGTGTTCACTGTTCATAGCCACCATCTGCTGCAAGGTCTGCATTGCGCTTTATGCTGCTCTGCTTTCTGTATGTTAGCAGTAAAGTGAAACTAACCAAACCCAATTTAACTTTGCTGCAGGTATCACACTAGCAGAGTGGCAAAGAAGAACAATGCTGGAACCGAAGAGATGTGATGTGTGTTTGACTGGTATGTATGCTACACTGTTTTAGGTGTTCATGTGTGAAAGAGTACATACATGAAAATTATGTTTTATTACTTGCATATTCTAATCTAGTATTTTGCAGGGAGGTTGGTATTGGTAAAGAAAAAAGAATAGCGGGGGAGACAATTCAGGTCTAAAGCCTTTAGTTTACTGCAAAACAGGAATAAGAACTATTATTTTTATTCTTGGTTTCCTTTTTTGTTCTAGGAAGTGATGATAAGAGAATGTCATCAGGCTTCCGAATAAAACCGAAGAATGCAGTGCAAAAGAGCAGGACCTCTCCATGTCCTTCACCAAATTCTCCAGAACCTACAGTTAAGCCACAACCAAAACCTAGTGATAAACTTAACCCCAAAACTATTGATCCGGTATGTAAAGATATTTCTAAACAAATTCATTTTTCCTGGAAGCCTACCAGTATAAATGACTAAGGACAGCAGCAGGTGAAGGAGTCACAAAAGGTGCAGACAGTGACGATTTTTACCTCATCTGGCTACAAAAAGCAAATAATAGTTGTGACCAAACACAAGTGCATGGATGCAGATACCTTAAAAATGTCTGATGGGGTAAAAATATGAACCCTCATTGCATGAGGTATCAGATAAAAATGTTTGAAAATGTAGTGTCTTCTGTAACTTGTGTCTGCTGAGCTCCCAGCCTGTTGTTTTCAGAATGGGAGGGGGAGGGAGTTCAGTCTGGGTTTTTTTCAGCCCCCCTCAGAGGGTGGGGCAAGTGTATTGGTGCCACCCCACCCTGAAGTGACGGGTCCAGTTCACCCACCCCACTCCAGCACCAGCTGGGGAGCCGCAAAAGCAAGCTCCCTCTGCTGCCTCTCCCTCCTCCCATTCTGAAACCAGCCAGCCCTGGCAGAGAGCTGTAGCTGCTACTATGGGAACCTGTCTGCAGGCTCCCATCCTGCAGCTGAACTCCTCTCCCCGCTGGAGCCAACAGTGAACTTCTGTTTGGTTTGGGGAAACGTTGTAACTCGGAACACTGCAGAACACGTTCTGAGTTGCAACTGGGAACTGCACTTCTGTCTGCACCCATAGATTACAGCATTAAGTCTGAATGTCAGAAATCTTTGAGCATAGAAAATCTATGGTTTCCTAGGACTTAGACATTCTTGTGTACCAGAGATTCAGATTCTGATTAATTTAACTTTTGAATATTTGGAATAAGTTTCTAGCTTTTCCAGAGACAGAAACAACAGTGGATTTATTTACATTGTGTCAGTTACTGCATCTTCAATCTGTACTCTGAAAAACTAACTCAACAGAACCAAGAGAGACTAACCAGTCTCACCTTTTTTCTGGCTTATTGACTAAAAGTCATTACACCACTAGTTAACTAGTTTGCTCCATGTCTCTTGCAAAAATCCAACAGATGTGATAGCTAAACTTACTTTTTAAATCTTGGCACTTCATACCTTTTAAAACCTATTTTCAAAGATGCCAGTTCTGAACAGTTGCATGTATCATGGTTGTTTGGCAGACTGAAGTTTTGGACTCCTGTGGTGTTCTTTATAAAGAGATTTTAGAGACTGGAGCGGAATTTTATACATTTTACATGTGACCAGCTCAAACTGTCACAATAGCCAAAAAAGGCAATATCTGAGTTATCACTAGGGATCCAGGTTTTCTGTTCATTGTGGAAAAACACAGATTTTCTTCTTTAAAGGGGAAAAAGTTAGGAAGCGACAAGTTTCCCCCTGTAGGCTGGCAGAGTTCCAGCCTGTAAGGGGTTGCTTGGGGTCGGGGGATGTGGGACACAAGCTACCACGTGTATGTGTGTGCATGCACGTATACACATGGCCAGCAATACATCCAGGCAGCAGTGGAGAGCAGCTCCTCCAACTGCCTGCAGGTAAGTCTATGGGAGAGAGGGGGCATAAGTGACATATGGGAGGGCAGGGGTGTAGACTGAGGTGGCCACAGTGAGGAAGGGAGTGGGGCAGGGTCAGAGTTGTGCCCAGCTGGCAGCAGGGGGGCACAACTCCACACTGCCACTGCCACCCCTGCTGCTCCTGGGAAGGCAGGGGCACCTTGCTATGGTAGCACAGTTGGTGCAGGGCTCCCAGTGGTGGCAGCACTGACTCTCACTGCCCTGCTCTGCCCTCCTGTGCCAGCTCCCATCTACTGGGCTGTGGAGGACAGTGTAGGGAGGGCAGCATGGCATGGAGCCCAAGCCTTGCAGCTGGCAGCCCACATCCTCCCCCGTCCTCCATGGGCTTTGCTCAGCTCTGCTCTGGCTGCGATGCTTGCAGAGGGGAGGGGAGCCAGGCTCTGCTCCGCTCTGGCTGCAGTAGCCATCGCTACCTGGAGCAGCCTGGGCTTGGGTGCTGCTGGCATGTGTGGGGCAGGGAGCATATAGGATACAGCAACCAGGTCCCATAGCCCTGGTAGCTGGGGGGTCCCCAAACAGGGCTTGGGGTGGGGCAGGGGTTTGTGAGTCGGGAGTGGGGGGCACCAGCAGGGCTGGAGAGCTGTGATTTGGGAGTGAGAGGTACTGGAAGGACTAGGGAGGCTGTGGTTTGGGAGTGGGGGAAATGGCATGGGCAGGGCACCAGCATATGAGGGCTGCTCAGTGCCACAAAGCAGTACAAGAGACAGCCACAGCTGGACCCACATCCTAGTGAGTGAAGGGGACAATGAGATCTCTGATTTTCTATGATAAAAAAACCAAAATCAAATGCC
>NW_017729033.1:41671132-41671744 GCF_001723915.1 Gavialis gangeticus
TATATATATATATAATATAGTGGCATTTTGTTTTAATCATGGAACAACACAGATTTTGGAGGTTTTTAATAAGAGAATTTTGGTGTGTTTTTTTTTTTCTTAATCGGAGAATTTGGTATTTTTAAACAGAGAAAACCCTGGTTATCACCCATGTTAAAACTATAGCTGGGTGAAGATCCTGGGAGTGAGCTGCATTCCACCTTTCATGATGCCTATTTATTTGGTTTGTGGAAGCACTGTTTAGAGTGTATTTGTTCACACAAGGAGACTTCAGCTAGCTCTATTTACCTTTCTTTAAAGACTAATTAAATGTCACTTATTTTGAAGTTTCTCTAACCTTACTGGTTTATAATTGCAGATAGAAAGGAGATCCAGGGGGGAAACTGAAATTAAAAAAAAATGGGGTAGATAATTCAGCCCCTAAATAACAGGTCAAGGAAAGGCAAAAACTGAATACTAGTTCTCCAAATTAAGAGTGACTAGGTGTACTGATATGTACGTAGACTGTTTAGGTAAAACCCCTTCCTACTTATGATGCTTGTTTTGAAAACAAGTATTTTGGGTCACTGTGTTCACCATTTATCACAGGTCTTTAAGGAAAGCTGGTTCAAA
>NW_017729033.1:41676744-41678330 GCF_001723915.1 Gavialis gangeticus
ATGTATGTAGACTGTTTAGGTAAAACCCCTTCCTACTTATGATGCTTGTTTTGAAAACAAGTATTTTGGGTCACTGTGTTCACCATTTATCACAGGTCTTTAAGGAAAGCTGGTTCAAATCAAACCAGACTGGCTTGGCAGTCATAGTTGGAGCACAGGGTGCTGTGAGTCTGGATCTTGTCTGAGTAAAATTGCAAGGTTCCATCCTGAGATAAGTGAATGCCAGAGGTTTAAGGCTAGAAGGGAGGAAAGTGTTAGGCGAGACCAACGTGTAGTATGAGTTATGGATAACTCTGAGAATGATAAAACTTGGTACAGAATTATGTAGGTTGAAAAGAGGGAAGAAAGGAGTTAAATGTCTCCATCTCTGCTGTAAAGTAGAAAAGATGCTAGTTGCTAAGAACTGAAAACAAAATAATTACAGACTGTTGCTGCTGGGAAAAGTCTCTGTGACAAATCAAATGCTAAGTTTACACTTTTGAGTTAAGGCTATCTTCAGGCAGGTCTGAAGAATTAGATTTTTAGAAAAATCTTAAGTTACAGCAGGGCTTATGGAAGTATTCAGATACAGCAAAAACTATGTTTCTAAATTGTAGTGCCTTACCTTTATATTAAGAAGTTGTTACTTAGAATTTACCGCCCTCCCTCCCCCCAAATATGTCAGGATAGCTCCCTTAGGGCTATCACACTCTGTGTACAGACATTCACTGCTACATGATGAAATTTTTCCCAGTAGAAAAATAGCGTGGGAGCTGGACTGTACAGAACTTTCTCTAACCCCATGGCTAAAGAGCATTGCATGCATGCACTCTATCCAGGAGGAATAGAGGGCTGCTCCTGGCCTTAGGGAACACATTCATTGACAACATGTCCTCTCCCCTGCCTGGGAAAGGGGCAGGCTGTCAAGTGACAATTGACAGCTGCTAAAAAGTAGGAGCTGCCACAGACAGCTGGGGAGAGTTCCTGCCCTGAAAGAATACTCCCCGCCCCCATCCCTCCAGTCAACTGGGTGGCAGGAGGAGAGGCATTCTTTAGGGGCAGGAACCCTCTTGTTTCTCCCTTGCAGGAAAATAGCCCCACTCCTTGCACTTCTCTGAGCTAACCTGGAGGAGTGCAGGGTGCAGGGAGCATTCAATTAAGCCACAGAGAAATGGCAGCCTAAATGCCCTGCACTGCTCTGGGTCAGCTGGATGGCACAGATGGCAAAGGGGTAGCCAGAGGGGCTGGGAGTTTTATATGCAGAGGCTTTCCCTGGCCCCTCTGGTTTTGAAATAGCCACTCAGCTTTGCTTGCTCCAGTCTTCTTGGTCCCTAGGAGCAGTTAAGCCAGAGGAAAGGGTGCAGATGTTCAGCGTCCTGGGAGAAACTGTTCTGGGAATATATCCCTGATTGTTCCCACGCAACTTTTCTCCCGGAGTGTTATTTTCACTTCTGAAGCAAAAACTTGAATGTCTGCATGTTTTGGGTTTCTATTGGAAGAACAAATGATTCTTGTAGTAGAAACTGAACATCTGTACATGACCACTGACTTTGTTGCGAGTGTTTCCAAGAAAAAATAACAAAAATGAAGTGAGAAATTCTGCAAGG
>NW_017729033.1:41683330-41691967 GCF_001723915.1 Gavialis gangeticus
GGCAACTTTTCTCCCGGAGTGTTATTTTCACTTCTGAAGCAAAAACTTGAATGTCTGCATGTTTTGGGTTTCTATTGGAAGAACAAATGATTCTTGTAGTAGAAACTGAACATCTGTACATGACCACTGACTTTGTTGCGAGTGTTTCCAAGAAAAAATAACAAAAATGAAGTGAGAAATTCTGCAAGGAGGCATCCACTATTTAATATTTGCTAATTTGCAGGACTTCTTTGCAAGACATTGGTAATGTGGTGTATTTTATACTCTAGTGTAAAAATGACAACATTTCTAGCCAGCTTCTATGGTACTGTTTATTATTTATCTGATTACAAGATTCAGGTTACATTGAAATGTAAATTAATAATTAGCAATTTATATTTATAAATTCAATTTGACACTCATGAATAACAGGTGTTTTGTTATGTCTTTTATTTTCTTTCTTGTCCAACCAGTTTGGTGATCAGCCAAAGGCCCCTTCTGCATTTTTTGCTATTTATTCTAAAGGGGGTATTCCTTGCAGGTAATTAACTTTTTAAAGCAACTGATGTGAATGTATTTAAACAATAGTTTTAAAGTATGATAATAAAAGAGTCTTACTGTGCTTTGATTGTTGACTTTCATAGGATCAAAGCTGAATATGGAATTGTGTGTTCTCAGACATCCTGATTTTTATTGATCTCTGAAAATGCTTGTATTATGTAATACTGGTCAAAAAATGTATCACCCAGTATTATGCTTATTTAGATATTTCCTATGATTTAGAAGCTGCTTGGCTCCAAGAGTAGAAAAACATTTGCAGTAGTTTACTGAATTAACACTGAAAGCAGCTGATTTCTTCAGACCATGGTGTTTTCTGCCCTCTAGTGGCAGAACAAAATAACATTGTTGTCATAGTAGGTAAGCATCTGCCTTCTTATCTGCCACGAAGGTGGAGGGAAACATTAGCCTGATTATATACCTATTACAGTAATGTCCTTTAACAAAACTGCTATAAGCAGTAGGCTTAGAAATTGCACTTTTTATAAGATGTAATTCCTGTGCATAAGTACATCTTGATGGTGTCTCTTTCAAGTGGATACAGTTATTTTAAACAAATCTTTGAGTAACCATTTATACTTGTATTCAGTAACCTCTTTCTTTCCAATGAACCAAAACTGATTTGATCCAGCATGAATACAGCTAAGCTTTTCTCATGACCAAGCTTCAGTATTCATACTATCAGCAAATCTGCCTTAATAAATATCAAGGAGTAAACTTTACAAGAAAATACGCTGACAGCTTGTGTGCGTATATAAGAAGTGTATAATATTTTTTTTTTTACAATTTATTCTCTACTATGTATTTGTAAATAACTGAAGATTAAATCGGACCATTGTGCTATTTAAAACTTTATTGATAATGCTGTATAATTGCAACATTCTGCCCAACTTGGGGTGTGTATCAGTTACATCCAGAGTTTCACTGGAAGAGCCAGTGTTAGGCATAAACATTCTTTCACAGTAATTTTGTAGAACGCTTAGGGACCTTTTAGTATAAAAATTATTTATTTACTATTTATTATTCTATGCTGAATGTTCTGTTGCGGCACCATTTCTTAAAACCCTCTTCTTTGTTACAGGTTGATTCATGGCTCAGTAAAACACAAACTACAATGGGACTGTCTTCCTGAAACGCTTCCATTTGATCCTCTGCTTATAACATTGGCTGAGGTAAGCTTGCTTTTGTTGTGTAGTTATATTGCTATAAAATAAAGTCATTTTTTTTCTATATGCAGTGGTCAAAAATTATGTGGGCATGCAGCATGTGTGTAAAGATGCAAATCATTTAATGTGGTTACTAATATGCCTTAAGGAGTTAGTTAACTAGCTGCTTCATAGATCAAGTACCTACTCACTGCAATATCTAGGCACAATTGTGACTGATGATTTGTCCTTTGAACATAAGAGAAGAAAATTATTTTTACAAAAATGTCCTAAAATTTCAAACACTGTTAGTTCATTTTCTCAGTATTACACTAACATATTTTTAAGTGGGGGAAAGGTCTTTTTTTTTCCTCAGAGACCTAAGTTCAGAACAAGATTATGGTAAGTATTTACAAGTGAATTTAGTTCTTAGTGCCCAAGTAAAGTATCTCACTTAGAAACTGGGAATCTTACAAGGGAAGAAAGGAGGAGAAGAATAGTACATCTGCTTTTCCAGACACAGTACTGCATACTTTCCTACTGAGATCGAGATAAGCGGTTGGAGGATAATGTAATTACACTTTGATTTTGTAATCTTACCAAGTTGTGATAAACAGGAAAAATAATGGGCGCAATTAGAACTGGTCAAGCACCATGAGTCAGTTGATCATTCTTTTCAAAGTAACTTCCCAGTAATTTGTATAATGAGAGAGAATAATGGAAAACTGCTGAAACAATCAAGAACCAGCCTCCTATGAGGATAGGCTGAAAGAACTACGATTAATTTATTTGAAGAGGAGATGATTTAGGGGGAATTTGATAAATTGTCAAATACTGCAAGGGAGGATATGTGAACGATTCTCTATGACCTCAGGGGGTGGGGCAGGACAAGAAACAATCATCCTATATTGCATCAAGGGAGCTTAAGTTGAGTATTAGGAAGAACTTTCTGACTATGGAAGTGGTTACATGTTGAAACAGGCTACTTGGATTGTAAAATTTCCATCTTGGTGGACATTTCTAAGAACAAGTTAGATGGATACTTGACTGGGGTTAATTAGTCAGGGGTGATCCGGCCTTGAGCATGGGGTGGACTGGATGGCCTCCTGAGTTCTTTTCCAGCACTAGTTTCTATGGCTCTCTGTTTCTAACCAAAATGGTCCTGTGGATTTTGCTATACTACATAATAATATTTTACTGTAAATGACAATTTAAATAGTTACTCAAAGATTTCCATTCTAATTCTGTTTCTAGCTCAAAGCTCTGATTCTTAACCAGGTCACAGCAGCAATGCCCTAAATTGCTGCAGGATCCTTTTAAGGGTGCCATACAGTAGTAGTACTGTTAAGTGTGCAAACATTTTCACAAAATGCAAAACTCTAAAACTCTTGGTTCAGAGATTATACTTTTTATTAGACGGGTATTGTCTCTGAACCAGGAGTTTTGGAGATTTGCATTTCTTTTTGTCTCAGACCAACTTAGCTACCAAATACATCCCACAAACACTTGCACATAATTCACAAGATAAATCCAGAGATTTGAAATGGAAATCTGTGTCAAAAACATTCCAACATGTTGTGGCCTTTTTGAACTATTTGCAAAAGAAGAATGGCTCTATTACTTTTCTGTCATATTAGTGGAAGTTTAGAACTAGCATTTTCTGACACGCATTTTGAGTGTAACAAAGTTGAGAACCAGTACTGGTTTACAGTACTGTTACTTATACAGGCAGACAAGATCTCTGTCCAGCATCCGTGTGTGTGTGTTGGGCAGAGATTGAAAGATTATTTCTTTCCCTCTTCCTGCATTTAAAATGGCAAGTATATATATTTGGAAGTGGGTAAGAAGTAATCTTGCTATCTGAGAAAATCTTGCAATAGTGTTTTAATCAGGCATGATGCTGCAATGACTAGCCCATGGTCATAGATGAAAGAGTTTGGATGAAAATTGCTTTCACACACTTGCCTTTGCATAATATGCATTTCTTTGTTATTTTAGTAGTATCTTGGCAAGTGTAGGTTAACATTTGGTAAACTATACAGTCTAAGTAATAAGTACTTTTGGAGACGTATTTTTAGTAGGTGCAGCATTCTGGTATGAAGGAGGTAGTCTTTGTTGTATTGCCTGCAATACTTCATCCCAAGTTGAGAGTAGTTTTCAGAGCTCCAGGTCCTCTGAGGAATCCTTTAAGTCATTTATGGTATTAAAGATCCTTCTGTTAATCACCAGTTTCCCATGTGTAAATACAGGCCTAATCCGCAAATGCAAAGAAAGCTTTCTCTTCAGTAACTGAATTAATCCCATTCAGTGCAATAGGAACATTGAAAGCCAATTCAGTAAACAAGCAGGAAACCTGAAAAAATGTGCTCAAGTATGGGTTTAATTTCTGCTTTTTGTATTAGTCGCTACAAATTATTCTATCCAGATTTTTATGGCTTCCCAGCACTGGCTGTGAGGTTTGCCTTGAAAGATCTAACTAATTTTAATTTGGTGTTCAGTATCAAACATGTCAGAGTTATCATTATGTATAATTAAACATTTTAGCACAGTGGTGTTGAACCTTTTTAGGGTTCAGGTACCCCTTGGAAAATGCCAGATCTTAGTTCTCACTTGTTTTTTGACTGCAGAAAAATAATAGAACAAATCTTCTCTTCTAAAAAACTCAGAAGGTCAGAAAGTTTTAACATTATGGATTCCTATTCAAAATCTCTAGGTTTATCTTGTGAATCATGTTTGCACACCTAACAGTGCTAACGTTGCATGGCATCCCATGGTACCCTTGAAAGAATTTCAAGGCACTCCAGATTGTTGCAGCCTTATCAAGAATCACAGCTCTAGAAAGATAACTCGAGTAATAGCAAAGTGAAGAAAGGAACTCTGGGAAGCCACACTGAGGGTGAAAGGAGTCAAAGAGAGCTGGCTGTACTTTAAAGAATCCTTACTGAGAGTGCAGAAACAAATATCCTGATGCGCAGGAAGACTAGCAAGTATGGCATGGAAGACCAGCTTGGCTTAGCAGGGAACTCTTCAGTAAACTAAATCACAAAAAGGAAACTTATAAGTGTAAAACTGGACAAATAACTAGGGAGGAATATAAGAGCATTGCTCAGGCATGCAGTGATGAAGTTAGGAAGGCCATAGTAGAATTGGACTTGTGGCTAGCAAGGGATGTGAAGGATAACAAAAAAGGTTTCTACAAGTATGTTGGTAGCAAGAGAAGGATCAGGGAAAGTGTCGGGTCCCTTACTGACTGGAGGAGGTGACCTTGTGACAGAGGATGCAGAAAAGGCTGAAGTTCTCAGTGCGTTTTTTTGCCTGAGTCTTCACAGGTAAGGTCAGCTCCCAGAATACTTCACTGGGCAGCAAAGTTTGGGGAGAAGGTAAGCAGCCAACAGTGGTGAAAGAACAGGTTAGGGACTACTTTGAAAAGCCCAATGTGTACAAGTCTGTGGGGCCAGTTGGGATGCACCCGAGGGTGCTGAGGGAGTTAGCTGATTGACTGCAGAGCCATTGCCCATCATCTTTGAAAACTTGTGGCGATCAGGAGAGGTCCTGCAAAA
The DNA here is from genome assembly GCF_001723915.1 of Gavialis gangeticus. Lineage (NCBI taxonomy): Eukaryota > Metazoa > Chordata > Crocodylia > Gavialidae > Gavialis > Gavialis gangeticus. The sequence continues at coordinate 41,688,573 of NW_017729033.1, forward strand.
CAGACCAAAAAAGCAAACAGAGTGCCCATATTTAAGAAAGGGATGAAGGAGGATACAGGGAACTACAGACCAGTCAGACTCACCTGTGTCCCTGGCAGAATCATGGAACAGATCCTCAAAGAATCCATCTCAAAGTAGTTGAAGGAGAAGAAGGTCCCCGAGTCGATTAGGAACTGTCATCATGGATTCACCAAGCGCTCGAAAACTGGTTGGAGCATTGGGCTCAGGGAGTAGTAATCCAATGTCTTGATGTCTAGTTGGCTGCTGGTATCAAGTGGAGGATTGGGCCAAAATGAATCTCATGAGGTTCAACAAGGACAAGTGCAAAGTCCTGCATGTAGGACAGAACAATCTCATGCACCAGTACAGGCTGGGGCTGACTGGCTGGCAGCAGCTCTGCAGAAAGGGACCTGGGAGTTACAGTGGACAGTAAGCTGAATATGAGCCGGCGGTGTGCCCTTGTTACCAAGAAGGCTAACAGCATAGTGGGCTGCATTGATACGTGTGTCACCAGTAGGTCAAGGGAAGTGATTGTTTCCTCTGTTCAGCCCTGGTGAGGCCACATCTGGAGTACTGTGTTCAGTTTTGGCCCCCCTGCTACAGAAAGGATATGGACAAGTTAGAGAGTGTCCTGCAGAGGGGAACAAAAATAGTGAGGGGACTGGAGGACATCACTTATGAGGAAGGATGGAGGGAACTGTGCTTATTTAGTCTAGAGAAGAGGAGACTGAGAAGGGACTTAATAGCAGCCTTCAATTACCTGAAGAGGGGCTCGAAAGGCTATGGAGCTGGACTGTTCTCAGTGGTGGCAGATGGCAGAACAAGGAGCAATGGTCTCAGGTTGCAGCAAGGGAAATTTTTGGTTAGATATTAGGAAGAATTTTCTCACTAGGACGCTAGTAAAACACTGGAACAGGTTACCCAGAAATGTGATGGAAGCTCCATCCATGGAGGTTTTCAAAACCCAGCTAGACAAAGCTTTGACTGGGCTGATCTTGTTGGGGATGGTCCTGTTTTGAACAGGGGGTTGGACTAGATGACCTCCTGAGGTCTCTTCCAACCCTAACTTTGTATGATTCTGTTATCATGGAACAAAACGATTTCACGCATATGGCTTTTGAGTTTCTCTGAGTTCTGTTACTATTAAGATCTCATGAAGCCTGGATATTTCTATTTTTGAGAGTATGCAAATCCCTTACAAAGAGAAGTGATTTTGAGAAGATACGAAGATAAGAAAGTACAAAGGTTGATGAAATAGACAATGTTAAGGATTCAATGGTGTCCTTTAAAATTTTGAGGATAAAAAGAATAAGAATATTCATTGAGCAGAGTTGTACTCAGTGGATCCACATGGTGGAGTTCGCAGGGTTTATGTTTTTGAATGGCTGTGATAATATTGCTGCTTGTAGTAGCCTTCGATGCTCTAATGTACTTTTATGTCTTAAGGAAAGTTATGTCTTAAGCAAACATTTTAATGTATTACAGGGTCTCAGAGAGACAAAACATCCATACACATTTGTATCAAAGGAAGGCTTTAAGGAATTGCTTTTGGTGGAAGGTGCTGCTGAAAAAGCTCTTCCCTTGTTGCCTCGTCTTGTTCCAGTGTTAAAGGCTGCTCTGGTATGTCTGTCTCTTCATTTAGTCTATACCTTTTTTTACTAAAATAATGTCTACAGAAGAAACATTGATAAGTGTACCATAAAATAACCTTACTACTTTGCACACGTGCATTATCTGTTACTTAGAAGGCCTACACCACCGACAGATAGGGTTGGGGTCAAAGTAGAAACCCAGTCCCCAGTACAGTGAAGTATATCTAGAATGTTACTCTGAGTGGAAAATTATGCAGAAATGAAACTACACAAAATCCAGATCCCATTCCAAATAAGGAAGCGTGTTATGCAAGGACTTAAATGTCATAGGAAGTTCAAAACAATGGAACACATCAATGGGTAAGAGGAGTAACATTAGAAAACAAGGTCAAGTATCTTTTGTTTAAAATTCTTCAGAGGTATAATTGTGATATATCTGAAAGATTATGATGAGGTTAAAGCCTTGCGTTAGAAAGGGCCTATTCTATCTCCTTTGTTCAAACTGAAAGTTAGTAGCAGGAGCAGATATGGAATCTTGAGAGGAACTTTTTTCAGTTTTAGATGTCTCCGTTTCTCCATGTGTAAAGGATAATAATACAAAAAACCATTTGAGTTTTTATGAGGGTCGTCAAATGTCTGAAAAATCATTGGGATCTTCAGATTATAGGAAGAACAGTTTCTTTGATCTATTTTGTAAAGCATTATTGCTTAATCTTCTGGGTTTTTTGTTTTTTTTTTAAACTTTCCTTTAAATTTTTTATTGGTTATGTGCTTTAACCAGTGCTGTGGAACTAGATTCACTAGGCATAAGCAGTATATGCATACATAGTTGATGTTTTCATTATGATTATAATTTGGTATATTATTGGTGGAACACTATAATCCAGAAGGGATGTTCTGTGTTTTGTAATGCATATTGCCAATTTTTAAAAGTCCACAATGGATCATGACAGGTTTGCTTCCAGTGTCTCCTCCTAGCCAGGCACAGTCATTACTCATTATTCTGGATTTACTGTTCAGTAGCTAAAATATTATAATTCCAGCTCATCTGAATGGTTAAGTTGCTTTTTTAATGTAATACAGATAACTGAATCAAGTATTTTATTAAAACTGAAACATTTAGTTGGTCTACTATAATTCGTTTAGTACCCTTGGATTAGCTTCATATAGTCTCAGTAGGGAGCTAACTTGAACTTACTTGGGATTTAGGTGCCTAAATTCTAAGGAGTGATTCAAATTGCTCTGGCATGAGAACACCCTAAAACCTCATTACATGCTTCAGTTTGGGATTGAAAAGATTTCTAGGCAACTACACTTAGGCACTCACACATTCATAATACAATCCCAAACAGCTAACTAGAGCAGACTCCTCAGATGCTGCAGCCTGAATCCGCCTTAATACTGGACTTGCCTCTGCAAAAATAGCATTGGTCTGTGAGCATAAGAAGTGCCAATTAGATCTGTGCGAAGCAGTTCGTATTCGCTTCGGATTCGGCCGATTTCAGGGGACAGTGATACAGTTTGGTGATTCGAATCACTGCCCCGAATCAAATCTCCGAATCAAATTCAGTTGAATCAGCCGAATCTCCAAATCGGCCCCGTCCCCCGCCTGCTCTCAATGGCTGCTCCACCTGCTCTCCCAGCTCCTGACTCTTTAAGGGGGGTGGGGGGGGAGCCCCCACTCATTGACTGTTGCAAGGTGGGGGGGCACCCCTCACTGCCCAATGCTGTGTGGCGGGCTTTGCCATGAGTCCCCCCACCCCCCCATGGCTGCCCTACCTGGCCCCAGCTCCCAGCCTTTAA
>NW_017729033.1:41692264-41695459 GCF_001723915.1 Gavialis gangeticus
GGTGCTCAGGGGGGCTGGGGCAGCAGGCAGGGCATGGGGCCTGGCAGGGGTCCCCCATGGTCCCCGCGCCCTACTTGCCAGCATAGAGTCTGGGCCCAGCTCCCTGCTACAGGAGCCAGGGACTGCGTGAATCGCCGAAGCTCTCTGAATCGGTCTGGGGAGCTTCAAATCAATTTGGACCTTTTACTTGGTCTCCTGATTCAATTCTGATTTGGAGATTTGGCCACCTAATTGGGCCAAATCTCCTCCGAATTGAATCAGCACCCAAAGCTTCCCAGCCCTAGTGTCAACCTACCCTGCTGTATAGTTCACTGTTTGAGCATTAGTTTTCCAGTGAAGTCCTCCACAAGATCATACCTGTTTTGCTCCACTACTTCATCCATGGAGAAGGTAGCATACGAATAAGATGTGACCATGACATGGCCAGACAGGAGCAAGAGTGGTTCTCATGGTGGGTTTGCTTGGTTGAGGGGGACGCAGCAGCAGCATAGCAGCACCAGAAGAGTGCTAGGCTCTCCTGCCAGATCCTCTTAAGTATTTCCCATGGAATTGCCAGCTGCTGCACCTCAGCCAGTGCCCACCCATAGGACAGGAACAACATCCCTGGCAGCCCCCTCTGCAGAACTGGGCAGTGAGGTAGGCTGAATTGCTCTGCAAGGGGGCATTTAGCAGGTTGTGAAACTGCCTCTTTGGTTGGCCTCCTGAGCGCCTGCAAACCTCCCTGTAGCCAAGCAGCTAGTATCTGTTTATCACCACAAATTGAGCTCTGTACAGTAGAGGCAGCCAACAGGAAAAACGACCTACATGTCTCTGAGTCTGAGAGTGCTAAATTATGCTAACTTGTTTGCCTCTATAAAAGGAAAGTGTTTAGATAACTGCCATCCATGGGGTCTGGTAGCATCCTCTCATTACTTAATATCTTCAGAGTGGAAGTTTGTAGTTGCTGTGTGTAGGCAGTTAGCAAAGAATTCATGCTAGACCTTGAGGGAAGAAGCATACTGGTATGCTGGAGATCACCTGCTATGCTGTATCCCAACTTTCTCTGCATTTCCTTTGGTTTCTCCATGATATGAGTGGTAGTCAGAGCTCAGTCTGTTGCAGGCTGGCACCAACTGCTCTGGTTGGGGAGGTAGTGGGATTAGGGCAAGGAGGATAGAGGGAACGCTTCTGGATTGAGATCTCCACACTGAACCCACATAATTTAGAGTTGAGCTCAGGCCAGATTCTGAGCTGTAATGTGTCAGCAGAGAAAGCAGTGCAGGGTGGCCCTGACTCTATTTTTTAACTCCTTTAAAAATGTGTCTCAGGAATATATTAGAAAATGTAGTAGGGTCATCACAATCCTTAGGAGTTAGGGCATCCTTGTGGACCATGTGCTGCTTTTCAATTGACAGACAGTATTGAGGTCTCTAAGACCTATATAGTGGGGAGGGAGATGCTTAGTTAGGATATGCAGAGTATTCAGAATATGCTTGAGATGACTTCAGCCAGAACATACAATAGCTAGGGTCTGGCAGCACAGTGTGCCTGCAAGAAGAGGAAAGCAGGGCCATGTAAATATGTTGGCTGCTGAACCATAGCAGCTACCCCTCCCTCACTGGCAGTGCTTTGTACCCATGCGGCAGCTCTACTTGTGCGAGTGTGTCCCTACCCTGTGATTCAGTTTACCCTCTGTGGTGTGTGCTGCCTGCGTGAGCGGATTCCAGAACGTTACGTGGTGGCTCCATCCTCCCCTGGTTCACAGAAGATGTTGAAAATGATCGATTGTGGCAGGGGTGCCCGAAGCAGGAGGATCTCGACTGTGTTCTTGGCCGTAAGATACTGAGTGTCTGTGTCCTTTTGCTGGCAGCATCCCCGCATGTCTTGAAGCTGTTGCTGAGTGCATCCATTGTTCCATGAAGTCCAGTGCTGTATCAGTATCTGCTGTGCATCTGAAATACAAAGATGCCACTCCTCGCGCTGGCTGCTTGCCTATTGTCTGAGCAATGCCCAGGTCTGTGAATTGCCCTCAGGAGATGTACTGCTTGTACCCATTATGATTATGGAGAGATTGAGTAAGTAATACACAGCAGTAGGCACCTGCGTCTCCCTGCTGACTGTATGGAAGTGAATCCTAGCAACCCAACTTGGAAAATTTGAATCAGTTTCCATCCCTGGGCCTGTAGTGTTTAAGCAGGTCTCTAACCTAAGTCAGGATATATACTGGTATAGTTTGCCTCTGGTCTTAGATGTAAATTATTAGTTTGAAACTTAGTCCTGACAGTATCAAATTCTTGATGTAGCTTAGTGAATGTTTTTCTGTTTGTTTTCCTAAAATATATTTTTTTTCATGTTCACATTATATCTTAATGCTGTATTTGTATTTCTCAACCTGCTAAATATTACTAAATTTTACTTTGTTTCAGTACTCTGAAAAGTATACAAGTCCTAGTTGAGTGTGATTTAAGTTCAATTTTATTAAATTTTGGAAAGCTTGGACATTTGGTTGAGGATAACTATTTGAAAACAGATTATTCATTTTGATTTTTCTCCTCTTTCAAGGCCCATTCAGATGGTGAAGTGTTTGAAAGGGGATTGAATGCTTTGGTACAGCTGAGTGCAGTTGTTGGTCCCTCACTTAATATTCATTTGAAACATACACTCACAAATGTAAGTTTCTTATGATGATTTTGTTGAGCTATTTCCTGTTGTTTCATACAGAAATGATGAAATTTTCAAGTGTTCCATCAAAGGCCTTTCTTGATAAATACTTTTGTACAGATTTATAGCTCTGTGGTAATCTGGTGGATTGTGTGGATCTAACAATCCACTAGTCCAAAAGATTTGAGGCTGATTAGGTGCTCTGTTTCGAAGGTATATTATTTATTATAAAATGATCTCCATGCTTTTAAATATTAATATATATAAACAAAGTCAGTGAAAGTTTTTAAGAATTTAGCAAGAAATCTTTCTACTTTCTTTTAGGATTGCGTACATAGGGAATTTATTGTGAAATAAACTAGGTAATAGTTTGAAAATTCTACATACAGTAATTGTTTGGCATTAGCTTTTTTAATGAATGTTTACTTTTCTGTTGAGTAACGTTTTTTCCACTTAATTCACTTCCAACAGGAACTTCTTAGTACAGAACAGAAGAACCATTCTAAAACAGTTATTTTGGTCCCCCATGTAGACAAACCCTTAAAGTCTACATTA
>NW_017729033.1:41700459-41702978 GCF_001723915.1 Gavialis gangeticus
AGTAATTTTTTGGCATTAGCTTTTTTAATGAATGTTTACTTTTCTGTTGAGTAACGTTTTTTCCACTTAATTCACTTCCAACAGGAACTTCTTAGTACAGAACAGAAGAACCATTCTAAAACAGTTATTTTGGTCCCCCATGTAGACAAACCCTTAAAGTCTACATTAAAAAGTAAGGTGTAAACTGCTCAGTAGTATTTTATGATAAGGTTAAGCCCTTTTCATAAAATATCCTGTTACAGAAAATTCAGATAAGGTGTTTTCTTATTTTGCACTATTGCTATTACTGTACTGAGAGCCTTCTGTTGAGCTGAAATTTTGTTCCTGAAAGTTTCATTTTTCTTTTTGTTTTTAAATAAGTGTATTACTACAGCACAGCTATAAGTTCTTGTAATGCTGCTACTTGCTTTCATTTTTCTGATCCAAGATGAAGCTAGATATTAAAACTGAGATAAATTTAGGATTTTTTTCATATATTGTACTAAAATACTTTATTTTTTTCAATCCTTTTTTATTTACTTTTCCAATAGCTCTCAAAGAGATTAATGGACAAAAAATTTAAAGAGAAAATCACAGATGCTTTACAAAAGTTAGAGCATCATGGTGGAAAGGTGAGTTGTTGTTGTTCCCTACATGTTACTTATGTATATGTCTACAGAGACTGATTCCTTCTTACGTGTATTTGGCCCTGTTTAGACATTTTACATTAGCCAGGACAACAATAAGGATCGGAACCCAGGATTGCTTCATACTGTAATTCTAGTCTCATGAGTTGGGTTTTGCAGTATTTAGGGATGGAATACATGAATTCATTAAGATCTTTGTCTTTTAGTTCCACTTATGTTGCAGCCTCATATTTTACATTATTGTTATCATCTTTTCTGGAAAAGTTGAAGCAAAGTACCCATTTAATTTTGGGGCCATACCTAGATTATCTATAATCATAATCCCTCAATATCACTGCATAGCACCCCCATGTCTTTGTTTCTTGTTGTCTTTTTATCTACATAGCTAAAATACCTAAAACAGTTATACTATATAATTTTTAATTACTTTTGCAAGGTCAGCTCAATTTAGTTTACCTATTTGGTAATTCAGTACCTCATTCCAGCTATTTCTGATCCTCATAAAGTAACTTTCCATGCTGAATTTTCTTTTTTCTTCTTCTTCCCTGCTCTTCTGTTTACTCCTACACTTTTTTGCACCGATTATTAAATTAGTTATGTATAGAGTAATAAGTAAAAGACTTTTTCCCTCACTTGTGAAATCTAGCAAGAATTTGCATCCTAACTTGAATTTATAGAGATTCCAGTTCTTTTCTACACTTAGACCTTTTCAGCCCAGTTGACCACACTAACTAGTTCAGTTGATATCAGTCTGTCCTTTTGGGGAAAAATAAGTTAGTGGCTTGCTTCTCTTTTGCTTTTTTTTTCCTATTTAGAAAAATGTTTCTCTCAGAAAATGCTACCTTAACTTAGTTTTGTCCTCAAAGCTTTTCTTGTAATAGCTTTTTGGGGGCTTGTTTTATAGTGTTTTGATATGTACAAGGTTGAGGAAACCTCATAACTTGGGCGTCATAAGAATTGAAGCTTCTTATTGTTTAAAATCAATTTTTATCAACAGGAGAGTGTGGCTGTCATCAAATCTAAAATCCCAACCTATTGTTCCATCTCCTCTTGAACAAGAAATGTTGTCGTCACTGTACTTGTAGCTGAGCTCAGGGAAATCAGAAGTTGCCTGTGGACATCACTGGAATTTCCTTGGGGTATAATTTATTCTGTTTAAAACTAACTGCAAATCTCCTGGAATGTGCTGGGACTGAGGGGAGAAGAGATGAATATTTGCAGTGAAGTGAACATACATCAACTTGTGCAAGTCTAATTCTGGAAAATAGTTAACTTTTTCCTGTGCTCTAAATCTGAAACTACATTCAATAATTGGCTATCTACATTTGTTGCAAAAGTAGAGTAAATATCAATTAATTTTTGCTGTGTATTTCAATTTCTTTTACTAATTCTGTCACATCTACTATGTTTGTGTGTTTATCATGTATGACGCAAGAATTTGGCTGTAATTACTTGAGCAGTAACCAACTCATTGCTAAATGGCATGTACCTGTTTATTTTGATATTGATGTAACTTGCAGTAATTTATTCCCATGATGAGTCTTGTGCAGATGGAAAATGTGAGGGTATCATCACAGAAGTACTGATTTTTATACCACTCATGATAGTGTTGTTTCAATAGTATGAATAATGTAAAAATAGTAACTCAAGTGTTGATGTAACAATGTTATTCTGAATCCTTCCTCCTATGCCCTGCTTCTACCTGTCTCCATCCTGGTAACTTTGCATTTTAACTTTGTCAGGTAAATTACTTAAGTATTAAACTGTTAGTTCAGTACTACTTGAAGCTGGTAACTCAGGATACTTGTATGTAAACTTTTAAACAATAAATCCATTTTGTTAAAGAAATATTAAATCCAAAGAAATGCTGCTGGGTGTCTTCCCCCCCCCCCC
>NW_017729033.1:41703114-41704943 GCF_001723915.1 Gavialis gangeticus
AAAAAAAAAAGTCCTGCTTTTTTGGTGTTTTTCCTTATAATTTTTATTTATTTATTTTTTACAAAATGTGCACATTTACTTTACGCAAACACACTACAGCAAATTTCAGGTGTACATGTATTGTACTACTATTATTCCTACACTGGTGATAGCAGAGCAGCCTTCAACATGCCTCTAATACCCATCTCTACACCAGAATAGATACCTGATTTATTTTTACAAAATAACATTTGCATTCTTTCTTCTCCAGTAGTCCCTTATTTTGCTTTGTGCGGAAATGTCACAATGAAGACTGGCATATCTCTGGTAGCAGTTCACCTATCTTAGTGTCCTAGAATTACTGAAAATACAGTAAATGTTATTAATCATGATGGGAAAAAATATGTTCATCTTTTTAGTTACATAGAGTTTAAGTTCTGCTAGATTTAGAATTAATTTAGTTATTTTGAGAGAGTGTTGCTCAAAAATGTAATCTTATTACTGTTTATAAATTGTATTGCTAAAGTTTCTGCTTTTTTTTTTTCTATGCCACTCTCATAGCAGACATACCACAAAGAATCTGAAACGGGTATTAGACTGTCTAGCATTCATTAGTACTAGATTTAACTACATGCTGGTCATGTCTACATAAGTTGCTAATGCCACAGTAGCCTAATTCTACTGCGGAGTAGCGTGCAGGGCAAAAACCATTCTAATATGCTAGTGCACCATAGTATAAGGCTACTGTGCAGTTCGTGTCACTAAAAAGCTGTGCGCTGGCACTATTGCACAGCAGTACCAGTTACTGCACGTTGATTTAGTACTTGGTTATGCAAGTGCTAGATGTGCAGTAACCACGGCGCATTAATGAACGTGTAGATGGACCCACTGAGTGCAGAGGTTAACCATGGCGTAGACAAGTTAGCTGCGCAGTAAACTTCTCATGTCTGCACGCGCGCCCCTATTAGGATGGAGTAAGCTAATTAACTCCGCAGCAGGATAGTACTTGTATTTAATTTTTTACTTTGCAGTAGTGTATGTGTAGACACTGCCCCAGCCAGCCCCTCTGCAACACATTGAGCTGGGGGGAGCAGCCGTAGGCTGGCAGCCTCACCCCTGCCAGGGCTACTGTGTCCCAATGTGCTATGGTCCCAGGCACACATTGAAATAGCATGCTTGGGAGCACTAAACTCCAGAGCGATAAACTTCAGAATTTCTTGCTTTTCATTAATTGCACATGTAGGTGCACCCACAGAAATGCACCCTGAGGAAGGAGGACCCAGGAAACTATAGGCCCATTAGTCTTACCTTGATCCTGGGTAAGCTTTTTGAGAGAACTATCCTGGTGCATGTCCATGAGGGGCCAGCAGGGGAGGTTATGCTTAGGGGCAGCCAACATGGGTTCCTTAGAGGCAGGTCCTATCAGACCAACCTCATGGCCTTCTATGACCAGGTCACAAAATCTTAGATGCAGGGGTAGCAGTGGACCTAGTCTTTCTGGACTTTAGGAAGGCCTTTGACATGGTCTCTCAACCCATTCTCATTAAAAAACTAGGGGACTGTGGTGTTCACACCTAAACAGTCAAATGGGTCGCTAACTGACTGGAGGGCTGCACCCAGAGAGTGGTGGTAGACGGGTCATTTTCAACCTGGAGGGATGTGAGCAGTGGGGTCCCCCAGGCCCGCACTGTTCAACATCTTTATCAGCAACTTGGACGCGGGGGTAAAAAGCACCTTGTTCAAATTCGCAGAACAACACTAAGATGTTGGGGGATGTGGGTACACTAGAAGGGAAGAATAGGCTGCAGTCAGACCTAGACAGGTTACAGGGGTGGGCGCATGAGAACAGG
>NW_017729033.1:41709943-41711184 GCF_001723915.1 Gavialis gangeticus
GTGCAGTAACCACGGCGCATTAATGAACGTGTAGATGGACCCACTGAGTGCAGAGGTTAACCATGGCGTAGACAAGTTAGCTGCGCAGTAAACTTCTCATGTCTGCACGCGCGCCCCTATTAGGATGGAGTAAGCTAATTAACTCCGCAGCAGGATAGTACTTGTATTTAATTTTTTACTTTGCAGTAGTGTATGTGTAGACACTGCCCCAGCCAGCCCCTCTGCAACACATTGAGCTGGGGGGAGCAGCCGTAGGCTGGCAGCCTCACCCCTGCCAGGGCTACTGTGTCCCAATGTGCTATGGTCCCAGGCACACATTGAAATAGCATGCTTGGGAGCACTAAACTCCAGAGCGATAAACTTCAGAATTTCTTGCTTTTCATTAATTGCACATGTAGGTGCACCCACAGAAATGCACCCTGAGGAAGGAGGACCCAGGAAACTATAGGCCAGTTAGTCTTACCTTGATCCTGGGTAAGCTTTTTGAGAGAACTATCCTGGTGCATGTCCATGAGGGGCCAGCAGGGGAGGTTATGCTTAGGGGCAGCCAACATGGGTTCCTTAGAGGCAGGTCCTATCAGACCAACCTCATGGCCTTCTATGACCAGGTCACAAAATCTTAGATGCAGGGGTAGCAGTGGACCTAGTCTTTCTGGACTTTAGGAAGGCCTTTGACATGGTCTCTCAACCCATTCTCATTAAAAAACTAGGGGACTGTGGTGTTCACACCTAAACAGTCAAATGGGTCGCTAACTGACTGGAGGGCTGCACCCAGAGAGTGGTGGTAGACGGGTCATTTTCAACCTGGAGGGATGTGAGCAGTGGGGTCCCCCAGGCCCGCACTGTTCAACATCTTTATCAGCAACTTGGACGCGGGGGTAAAAAGCACCTTGTTCAAATTCGCAGAACAACACTAAGATGTTGGGGGATGTGGGTACACTAGAAGGGAAGAATAGGCTGCAGTCAGACCTAGACAGGTTACAGGGGTGGGCGCATGAGAACAGGATGGATTTCAACACCGACAAGTGCAAGGTGCTGCACCTGGGGAGGAAGAACCAGTAGCATACCTACAGGCTGGGGAACTCCCTTCTTATCAATGCAGACAGAAAAGGATCTTGGAGTTGTTATTGATGCCAAAATGAACATGAGCCGACAGTGTGGGGACATGGTCAGGAAGGCCAACCGCACCTTGTTATGCATCCACAGATGCATCTTGAGCAGATCCAAGGAGGTGATCCTCC
>NW_017729033.1:41711297-41714435 GCF_001723915.1 Gavialis gangeticus
GAGATGCTACGGGACCTGAACCTGTTCAGCCTCCACAAGAGAAGGCTGAGGGGGGATCTAGTGGCCTGTTACAAACTAGTCAGAGGGGACCAGCAGGCATTGGGCGAGTCCCTGTTCCCCCGAGCATGACCAGGAGTGACTAGAAATAATGGTCACAAGCTGGCAGAGGGTAGACTCAGACTAGACACCAGGAAGCGCTACTTCACTATCAGGGCAGCTAGGATCTGGAACCAACTTCCAAGAGAAGTGGTGCTGGCTCCTACCCTGGGGGTCTTTAAGAGGAGGCTGGATGAACACCTTGCTGGGGTTGTTTGACCCCAGTACTTTTTCCTGCCATGGCAGGGGGTCAGACTTGATGATCTGCTCAGGTCCCTTCCGACCCTACCAACAATGAAACTATGAATGAAGTGAGATGAATATTTCAAAATAATGTTATTTCTTTTTCCTTGTAAAATTTGGTAGTACAGGTATTATGGAAATAAAATTAGAACCCAAACTGATTTTCTTCATGAATAAATTTCAGCTCAAAACCTATTCAGCTCCTTAATATTGAATAGAAAAGTTGCTGACAGTCCAGCCAGAATTATACATACTTTAAATACTAATTTCATGAAAATTTATTAAATGCAGACTTTTAGGTAAGAATGACATAAGTTTGCCACTGGTAGGTATTAAACCTATGGAAATCAGTCATTTTTATTATTATTATTATTACTACTACTACTACTACTATAAAAAGGCCCTTCCTCATGTATAAATTAGCTGGACCAAAAAATAAAAGAGCAAGAGAAGAAAGCCAAATAAAAATGGGAGGCCATTGCAGCAAAATATATTGCACATTCTAGCAATTATTTTTCAAAGTATTGTGTAAAAATGAGGATTATTAACAACATAAAAATATGAAAGGGAAATGCTTGGTATTTTTTCTGTATAAATTAAATAGCTGACATTTAAGACAGACATTTAAAATCTTAGAGTTGAATTCAATAAAAACAAATAACAAAACAACAATTTTATCTCTTGTATTAGCTAGATAAAACAGGCGTTGGAATGGTGGTAAATGTCAGGTCCTGTTTTCAGAGGTTGTGGAGCAAAACCTGACTTTGAGTCTCCCATTATCTAAATGCACAATCTTAAAAGGACAAACATTGGAAAATCCTTTTGGGGGAAGCTTTATAATAACACAAGACTTATTTGCATAATGCATGTCTTGGTGTAAAGCTGAGCAATCTTATTTATGGTAAAAGTGACAAATCCAGCTTTAGGAAATGTTGCAGAATAGTTCACATTTGTCCATTAATTGCAGTGCTAGCCACGTTATATCACATTTTCAAAGAGCTGCATGGAACGCATTATGTTTTCATCCTGTAAAGGAGAAAAGATGCAAGTTAGACAACATTGTAGATTGACCACAGGAGTCTTAAGAAAATGAACAGAAGTAAGTAAACCATAGTTATTGAGAGCGTCACTTGGTTGGAAAAATGTGAGTACTTTCTGATAAAATTGACTGAAACTGGTACTAATTTTAGAAATAATAAGACTGGTACTCTAATTTTAATAATCCTCAATGGTGATTTCATAAAATCTAAACTAATGACAGCTCGTTAATACAACAATGTTTAACATATTTTTGAAATTTTCCATTCTCTTGGAGATTATTGACTTTACTTACAATCTGTTTCAGTAGATTTATGTATAAACAGATGACAACTTCATATTATTAAATCATTATCATGGATGCAATTTGAAGAGAGCTGAGAATTATTTCTATGTACAGAATCTGAAATTTTCTCAGCTTGGTATAGCTTTCAGTAGGTGTGTCTACACATGGCCATGTGGCACCTTTGTTACTGTACCACCATTTAGTACTTCCTTTTGAAAGTACTAAAAACAGTGTAGTAACAACTCATGCTGCGTCATGCTGGCCATGCACAGTTATTTTTGGCTGCTACATCACCTTAGCAATGTGCTATAATGGGGGAGCACGTTCCTACATTGACGTAGTGGCAGTCACAGATTTTGCCACCAGATGCTATGGCACAATAGCACCTTGTGTAAATGCTCCCAGCAAATCTAGGGCACTATCTTGAAGACTTGAGGACAGTGTAAGTCTGAGTAAATACAAACATTCATTCATTACAGCTGAGAATCTGCTAGTTCCCTCAGCTAACACTGCAAGAATTGCTGACCCCTAAGAGAATTTTTTCCTCCTGCAGTTTGCAGTAAGTCACTGCAGCTCTTCTCTGATAAATCCATTTGTTGATATTTAATAGAACTTTTAAAAAATATTTATTTCAACTTACATAATTAAAGGCACCCATGCACAGTTAACTTACTTTGAAGTCATCAAAGTGTACTGTTCTCCCCACCATTATAATTACTAAACTCACACAAAATCATGCATATATATAAACGTAATAATAAGACTCCTTCACATCGGTCAGTAAAATTCCATATTCCCCACCTCTCCATACTAAGGAAAATAACTTGGTCTTGCATTAGTTTAGATCTTAGGGGAACTTTTGAATCAAAGAAGAGTGAATTTTTGAGCACCTCCTGGGAAGTGTTGTCTTCAGATCAAGACCTCAGCATCTTAAGTACCACTGCTGATTTCAACTTTGAAACAGGCCAAGATAATTTCTTTGAATTGTACCTAGAAATGTATTGGAATAATTAAGCTACTGTTTTGGCACAGCAATTTTAGTAAATTTCAGGGTCATGGGGAACAATGATAATTTTAGGAAAACTTACTAAATAGTTTTTCACTTTTACACAGTCATGTTTGTTAATTAATAGTGTTAGAATGAGAGTATTTAGATCGTGGGGAGCATTGGATTTGCAGCTGAATATAAGGCTAGTATAACCTGTGGCTTAGCAAAGCTGCTAACCACAATGCAGAATGGTATGTTAAAAGTAACATTGCAAGACAGTTAGGCAAGCATTTTCCTAACAAAAATGTAACAGTGTTATAAAATATATAGCTTATTGTGTAACAAGAACAGGATGCAGACCACCGGCTACCGTTAGAGATAAAGCAGAAGCAAGACCTTGGAGATAGTGAAGAAATCAGGAAGAAGCCTCAAGTGACCAAAAGAAGCTGGGGTCAGGGTCTTAAGCATACGTTCATAGCAAAACGAT
>NW_017729033.1:41719435-41759694 GCF_001723915.1 Gavialis gangeticus
CAATGTTATAAGATATATAGCTTATTGTGTAACAAGAACAGGATGCAGACCACCGGCTATCGTTAGAGATAAAGCAGAAGCAAGACCTTGGAGATAGTGAAGAAATCAGGAAGAAGCCTCAAGTGACCAAAAGAAGCTGGGGTCAGGGTCTTAAGCATACGTTCATAGCAAAACGATATGTAAATAAGTGAAATGCATAGGCAATTCCATGCTAACAAAGTAAACAGTAAACAGGCGGAGCTTAAGGTAGGAGGGAATTTGGGTGGAACAAAGGAGGACCAAAGGTGGAGTAAATGTTAATGAGCATGAATCAAGTTATATAAATATGGGAAGAACTAATGTTTGTGGCAGCTCCCTGGTTTGTTGGAGGTTTGCCCGAAGCTGTCTCCATTTTGAATAAAGCTGTTGAAGAGCAATTTGTGCAGGTGATGCGTGATGGCATTAATCTGTTGTCTCCCTAGTCGTTGGGTGTCGCGTGGAGTCGGGGTCTAACAAATAACAATTTCTCTATTAACACCATGATCACTGTGTGTCTCTAAAATCTTTGACTACTTGACAATTTTAGCAGCTAATGTGCTTGCCATTCAAGTTTACTTGATTCTGAAGTACAGACTAAGGATGACAGTCTTGCTACATACCTGTCATCACAGAAGATGTCTTTGCAGAAGAAAATGTTCCCTCATCAATGTTAATGAGCACTGATAGATTTCTCTAGGTAGCAATCAGTGATACTGGAAGGCAGTCATTTAAATAACACAAAAATTCAACTTATTCAAAAGTGAATTAATGAAGCCAATAAATTTTTTTTGCCAATGTTTTGGTTTCAGAAATAGGAAGCACCTCAAACAGTGTGAGATCAAAATGTTCGGCTTGAATAGGATCTAGCGTTTGGTGGATGGTTGGCAAAGTGGGAATCACCAAAAAATATGTTCCAATTATTCTAACTGCTTCCATGATGTGCTTTCTTGGCAGACCATACATGCTGCTGTAAGATTTATTTTATTTTATTTTATTTTATTTTATTTTTATGTTTACTCTGGTTAATCAAATTATTTGGGGATTTACACACTCTGATTTCTGTTTTATCATGAATAGGAAGAGCCAAGATTATTCCTGGAATGAAATGCTTCTGTTGGTGGAACCGGTCTTTCATCTTCACATAAGCATTTCCTCTCACCTTCTCACAAGGTGACCAAATGCTCAACTGCTGAACTACAACTTTCTATTCATTTTCTTTTTCAAAAAATTGCACATTAGTTCCCAGTATTGTTGGCATGGAAATGGACATCTCAAGACCAGTTATTCTGCCTAGAGATTACCACCAGCACAATTTACATTGTAAGCATTTTCCCTTGTATGTATGTAGGTATTAGATTTATATGCTCCTCTCCTTGCCTGGAGGTTCAGACAAAACTAAGTTTTGTGGCAACAAGAGGCTGTAAAGGCCGGGCTTATTCACTAGTAAGTGTTAACATTTACAGATTATGTTTCTATGTATACTTCCAGCTAAGTTGACAACATGGCTTATGTAAGTGTCATAAAAAACTGAAAAGGGTACTTTGAGCCTTCATGCTCAGACTTGATCACAGCTGCAATATTTTCATTAATAAAAGCAATCATTTTTCCCAAAAGGAATCTTACATTTTTCAGCACTTTCTGTCACAGCCTAATTCACTCTTTTGAAGTTTGGCATTACTAAACACACACAAGTAAACTAATTTACTCCATATCAGGATAGTATTTGTAAATGCAAGTGAAAAACTGCACCAGCACACTTGTAGACACTGCCCCAGCTACCTGGACCATGAAGGTGCTTCAATGCAGGGCCTGCTTACTGGCTAGCCCTGTGCTTAAGCATCCTCGTGCCCCAGCCAGCCTCTCTGCAGCACGTTGATCTGGGGAGAACAGCCCCCGGGCTGGCAGGCTGATCGCCCAGGCTGCTCCGACATGTCTCAATGTGCTGTACTCCTGAGTACATGTTTAAATGGCAATAAACCCTGAAGTTTTTTACTCTCAGGTGCACAGCTGAGAGCAATAAGCTTCGGGGTTTATTGCGTTGCATTTATTGCACATGAATGTGCACCCACAGTGTATCAGAGGATACTAAACTAGGAGAAGAGAGTTTGTAACTCTGCCTAAGTTCCTTCTTCACAGGGAAAACCTGGTATCATCATGATGTTCACAGTGAGGTGACTTCATAATTCTTTCATGGGGATGTTTGTTCTTTTTGGGGGAAGGGGTGGGGAGGGTGGCATTCCCTGCAAGACCAAGTCACCAAACAACCTTTCATTTCTTCAAGTTATTTAGATAATGTTCAGTATGCTTTGGTAAGTTCATTTTTCTCAGTTCTCAAGGTATGATGCCAATGAGTTTCAAGATTCTTGCAAAAAAGCTTTTCATAATGTTATCTAGGATGTGATGTCAACCATTAATGGCAAAAAACCCCCTCAGGAAACTGATACATTTCTGTTTTATGGAGCATGTAAAACTTACTTACTGTATTTTTGTACTTTGGTCCTTTCCTACTGTAGCTTCAACTGCTCGCAGTTCCCTATACGTAAGTCCCTTATAGGTCCCAAGTTATTATGCTTGACCAGGGCATCACTATTTCCTAAAGATCTAAAGAATCTTCACTCTTAAATCAGCGTCTTGCTTTTGGTCCAATAGGGCATTCCCATGATTATGTAGGGCAAAATAATATATAAGTTATGTAGTATCTTTTTCTTTTCCCAGACAGCTTGTCAAATACAAAGTGTCTGCAGCATGTTGTTTTCTGATAGATATGCTTTCCCTAGTCAACTGTTAACTGCAGCTAGGTACTGATACAGTCAGAAGCACTGGTTTTGCTTTGTTAAAACCATACTTCTTTTCACAACTAAATTAACCTGCATGCTCTAGTTTGTTATTGATAGGATTTTGCATAGTGTCTCTCTCAACACTTGATCTAATGTCATTCAGTATGAATGTGCCAGTGATACTCTTTTATTATATTATCTATCACCATGGACTATGTATAAATGGCAAAAAAGTAGCTGACAGTTTTATTATTTTTTCCATTTCTATTTTGCAAAAAAAAGAAGTGTTTGGCTAACTCAAAATCATGTTTTAAATAATTTGTTTCTTATTTTTAAATTATTCTATAATTAATACTTTCTAAACTGTGGCCTGAGTAGTTTTTTCCCCTTCACATGCAATTGGCACAAAGCTGAAATAAGTGTTCACTATAGCAAACTATTTTTGTATTGCAAACCAAAAAAGGTAGTTTTTCACAGGAAGATTGATGCAAAGAGAATAGTTGCAAGAAAGCCAGTCTTTACCCATCAGTTCTATAAATACAAGTATATGTTTGCATAGAGAAGAATGGTTTTTGCAAGTGTGTATGTGCATATTATTTGTGCAGGTGCTTTGGGATATATCCCTACCCTGTTGGTAGGATTGTGTGACTGTTAGCCAGGTGATAGAAGTGGCTATACATTACACATTTATCATGCATTACTTACTTTTTGGCAGCTTTCAATGAATTCATCTATGGTAACTACTCCATCCTTATTCTTGTCCATTTTCTGTCCAGGAAGAATAAGAACAGATGCTTAAATCTTATTTAAAGCCTGCTGAAAATCAGTCTCTTATTTTTTTATGATTTATTTCAGGTATACTTAGTTAAGGCAGGCGCCATTGTATAAGGGAGTATATAAACATGTCATAAATGATAGGGTCTGCTGTAGCAAGTTTGAGACATAACAGAATGGATCAGATAGACAAGTCAATTGGGACAGACACAGAGAAAAGGAGACAACAAATATAAAAGGATGTGCTAAGTGTTAGCTAATCAGAATGTAAAACTTTCATAAGATTTTTGTTTTTGCAGTTATATGTTATTTTCATCCTACCTGGAAAAATGTTTCCACATGTTGTCTAGGTGCATCCTCTTTGACAACAGGATAAGTACATTTTCCCATCATATCATATATAGCTTTCATAATATCAAGCATTTCCTGAGGAGAAAAACACATTTTAATGTAAGGCAGGATAAAATGATGATGGTGTTTTAGAACCAGGGTAGCAAAGGTTTTTAGTGCAATTTGAGACAGACTGGGCATGTCTACACGTGCATTTACTGCTCAGTAAGCAGTTTTTAGATTGGTGTCTACACATGTAGGAGTTACAGTGTAGTAATGTTCTGCGTGTCCCGACTTGGGAGTAAAGTTACTTCCAAGTCAGTCCACACGAACAGGGTTACTTCACAGTAAGGTGTCTACATGTGCCTTACTGCACAGTAAATTTACTCCCAAATCAGCATAAGTCACCATAGTTACTGTGCAGTATGGGCATGCACATGTAGATGTGCGCCTGTACTGTGCGGTAACGGTGCACATGCAGATGTGTCCACTGGGACTCTGTCAACACATGAACAAATTCAAGAATGTAAATGCATGCTGGCAGCATTGACGTTCTAAATTAGTAACTGTGGCTTTTTCTGGTCATATAATAGAAACGAAAAGATAAAATTCTAACTAAATATGTTTTGATATATCTGAATTTAAATACTTTAAGATCTAACATATTAGATGTGGAAAGAAGGCTCCTGAGATGTACAAAATATAAATGGGAAAAAGGTAGGTGACAGTGTGTGCGTCTATACGTGTCCCTGACTACACAGCTGTTACTGAACAGTCATTTAGTACCACTGTTACTTGCATAGTTCCAGTGGTACACAGGTCATTTCCGATCCTGCTGCAATGAGCAGTAGCAACAAGCAATGAGCGGTTTGTGCCCGCCAGTGCTATGTCACTGTAACAATGAGCTACATCTCCATGTAGACACACCCAGGGTAAGTCTTATCACCATAACCTGTGCCTGAATTTCTTCTTTTTCACCATGGGAATATAACTGGAACACACACACAAACAAGTATCCATGAAAATTACACACACACATGCATATACCAATCCACCTTTTGTGAAGTACTTTGTGACTTGTGAATGAAAAAGGCTATGTGTAATTATAAATGTGTAATTCAGTGCCAATATGATAAGAAAGTTAATTTGTACAAACCCACACTGTAATCATCTTAAAGTGTGTTGCTGAGAGATCTTTGCTTCACTAACATTTATAATGTCTTTCAAACATAAATGTATAGACTCCACTTCATGTTTGAGTAGTTCCATGTGTGAAGTTAAGCACATGTGGAAATCCTTGCAGAATAAATGCCTTAAGAACTAATAACATTTTAATACATTATGTGCCAACTACAAATTCTCAGGGACAGACTTTACAAATATGCAGATGTTCACTTGCATTTCTGTGAACAAATATTTTATGTACTCTAAAAAGCCTATCTAGGTCTAGTAACTGAATGCAAATACGTGGACACAAATGTATGCAACCACGTTTCTGCTTTAAGAATTTTGGCTGTGTCTTTTATAGCTTGCATGTAAACTTTGGGTTGTTCTCCTCTATCCTTTTAAAGGAAGTTTCCATTAAATGCAATTGTTTTTAAAATCTTGATCTGATAAGAAAATATTTGCTATGAATCCCATCATTTTTACCAAGAGTTTCACAAAGGCAGGTTCCTATAAGTAACACATACATGCAGGCAGTGGTTTCAATTAATGAATCTAAAAAGAAATTCTTACCTCCTTGGTTATATAGCCATCCTTATTTATGTCATATAAATTAAAAGCCCAGTTGAGCTTTTCTTGTACTGTGCCTCTGAGTAAAATAGAGAGACCCCTAATAAAATCCTAAAAAGAAACAGAAAGTCTAGGTTTGTTTAAGGTTGAGCCATTTCTTACAAATACCCAGGAATTAGCATGGTAGATTCTTCAATAACATGTCTGTTAGACCCTGACTCCATGCGGCGCCCAACGACTAGGGAGATGATGATCCAGTTGCTCATGGATCCCTTTACTCATTAGCCAGAGCAAGCAGGGAGCAAACGCTACTTGCACACATTGCTTGTAACAGCTTTATTTAGAGTGGAGACAGCCTTGGACAAGGGTCCCTCACAGACACATAGCCCATGAACTATGGAACCTGCACTGAACAATAGTTTTTCCCACATTTATACATTTTGGTTTAAGTTCATTAACATTCATTCCACCTTCGTCCCTCCTCCTGCTCCACCCATTTCTCCTCCCATCTCAAGCTCTGCCTCTGTTTACTGTTTGCTTCATTTGCATGGAATTGCCTATGCATTTCATTTATTTACATGTCTTGTTGCTATGAGCACATGTCTAAGACCTTGACTCCTTTTCTTCGGTCAATGGGCAGACTTTGACCAAAACCTGGAAGCTTCTGGAGGCTTCTTCACCAATCACCATTCACCCTTTTGCATATATTCATCTTGGATTCTGTTACCAGTTATGTGTTGTTTTTCACATTCCAGTCTGTTTTTCTGTCTCAGGTTGTACCATCTTCTACATTCCTAAAACGTCACCTCATTCACAGCACACAGACTCACTTGCTGCTTTTTCTCAGAAAAATGGTTAACACAACTAAGATGGTTACTTAGCATGAGCAAATGGCTGATTTAGATATCATTCTGCCTTGTGGTCAGCAGTTCCTGCTAGGCCACAGGTAATAGCCTTCATTCAGTTGCAAATCTAGTGCTCCCCAAAAATCTACATAGTGTTACCCTAACAATGTCAGACTAGAAGGACAGACTGTTTCTTTTTAGATTTTTTAAAACAATTTTTGAAATACAGATTGGTTGTTAATTTTTAAAAATAGGTTTTTTGTGCATGCATCTAATTCATGAGTAGACTGAAGAAAGTACAATAAAACAAATCAGTCTCCTTCTGCTAATGGGTTTATGCACTGTAGATTATGACTTAATCTTATGAGGTGCTGCATACCAGCAGCAACTATTGAAATCAATATGAGGGGGAAAGGACATCATTATGCAGAGATTGAGAAGTAGGCTCTTGTACCTCTTAAATTCTCCATTTAGGGCCTAAATGAGACTCGAAATTATTCCAGACCTCTACACATGAATTAATTTCACCTACATGAGAATAATAGGAAAGGCAATATTGTTAGTGCTTATATAACATTAGTGATTTTCCTCCTCATTACTGGCTGCTCTGTAATTTGGGAGTAAACAAAAAGGTGCCATTCCTAGAAAACTTCATTTGAGAAAGTTAGCTTCTTTTTACTTTTTTTCTTTTCTTCTATTACATGAGATACATACATTATTTTAAAGCTGTAGGTTGTAGCCATGTTGGTTTAAGGACATAGGCAGATGAGGTTCTTTGGGTAAATCCGGTATCTTTTATTAGACCAACTCAAATTTATAAAAGATACCAGATTTACCCAAAGAACCTTGTCTGCTTATTTTAAATGGAAAATATTGTAGAAGGATTCTACAGAAGTATATCTGAAGCTGGTCCTTTTATATTTGGTTGTAGCTAACTGACAAATTCAAATACAATTAGCTTTAAAGAATGGAATTAGTTAGGCTACATTCACTCCCAGAAGGCCAGAGATTCTTAAAATTAATTCAGCTCTGTAACATCAATGAGAAAACCAGATTTGTGCTTTATAAATGATACTCATTTAGACAAGATAAATTTCATTTACACTTAATAGAGAAAAAAATCAACTACATCCGTCAAACACAAATTTACTTGCCTCATATTTCTTCTGTAATTTTCTTGTATAATTTTATGTCTAAGTTTTTTATTAAAACAGTGGCTTTATGTTTCCTAGCCCCTTTTCTTTTCTAGTTGATCCTGAAGTACCTTGGTGGTATCTCAGAGAACTAAGTTTTATGAGTTGAGGTAATAGATTTTATTGGACCAAGTTGTATAGTTGGGAGACCTGTCAGAATCTTTCAGGCATCAAGTACCCTTCATCAATCCAAGCTAAGTTAGAACAATTACTTTACCTTAAACCTAATTTGACCACTTGAAAGGGAAGTGGCAATTATCATCTGTGAAGCAAAGAAGTTAGCAGTTAGGAAGGGTGAGAGGAAAGTTAAAATAAGCCATAAAACCAGTGACTCTGTTAGTACCTATTTGTTGATGTCTGGAAAAAATATGAATATCTGTTATTGAGCCCAACTTTTGAAGGCATTTTATAGGTTTCCTGTGGCGACAAGGACTGCAAAGTTAGAGATGAAGTGGTTGCTATATGAAAAGTGTAGTCCAAGTAGTGATAGGATATTTCCGTCCTTTGTAATTTTGCTGTGGGAATTTATTCTCGACTATAGTGGTTGCTTGGTTTCACCCACAGTTTCCAAGAGGACACCTGGTGCATTACATCATGCATCTTCTTCTCTTTTTTGGCAATCCCTCAAAGTCAAAAATGATTGTGTTCCATGACTGTCGTATCTGTAGGTCTGAATATGGCTGACAAGGCTGATGCAGGATCTGTTGCAATTTCCATGCAGGGTGGGTAGCTCCAGATTCTTGATTCAGTCTGTGACATACTGTTTCTGTTGCTCCTGCTTTTCCATCTCCTGTTGTAAGATTTCAGAGTACTAAGATCCCTGCAGCAGAGTCTTCCTCCATTTGGGGCAGTCCTGGGAAAGTCTCCCACAAGTTGATGTCAATGTTGCACTTTTTCAAGTTGACACTCCTGTTGAGTGTATGCCTTGACTGAGTTTGGAAAATAAAACTTGCTTTGGGAGTATTGAGTCAGACATCCGGATGATGTGGCTGGCCCAGCAAAGTTGATGTTCAATGATCATAGCCTCAATGTTCATGGTGTTTTTTTGTGAGAGGACACTAATGCTGGTGCATCTGTCTTCTCATTGGATTTCAGGATCTTCCGCAGGCAGCATTGATGGTACTTCTCCAGCAACTTGAGGTGTCTTCACCTCTCAGCTCCATACAGTAAGGTGGGTTCATGACTGCTTGATAAACCATGAGCTAGGTTTTGGATCTTATTTCACAATCATCAAGCACCCTCAGGCATTTGAAGGCTGCACATTTGAGGTGATGTTGGATTTCTTTATCAATGCCAGCCTTCCACAAGAGATGGCTTCTGAGGTATGGGAAATACTCAAATCTTCTCTGGAGTCTCACCATGAATTATCAGACCTGGGGACTGCTCATCAAGAGCTTATTGATGGAGGACCATCAGGTATATCACGTTCATATAAGCATATGAACGATCTCTGGCCTGTGTTGTTTTTCTTGTGAGATTCATTGATTGAGGCTGGGGAAGCAGAGATGTATGGGCAGGTTTTACACTCATCTGGCAAATTCTGGTTTCATGTGGTGTTTGTTGGTCAGCACAAAGTTTGACAATGGTAGGGAGCCATTTGAAAGAGGGAGACTGGGAAAAAATATTTCAGGGTGTGTTCTTCAAGTATGTGCTACAGTTGTTTAATCATCTTTTTTACATATTCCAGTGTGGGATAGTCTGTCAAATCAGGGATTTGCAGTAAGTGGCAGTTTTTTGTATGCCTTTTGGTAGGTTCTATATTGTTTATTCAGGTGGCTCATTCATAGACTCAGTCTATTTCTCTGGCAGAGTGTCCTTGTTGGATAAATACAGTTTTCAGATTGCCACATCACCAATCACATATATTCTCCTCAAAGCAAATGTGATGGAACCTGTGAGACGGACTACAAATCATAGCTGTATTTCATGTTTAGGATGACTGATTTTGTGGCCTTAAGTGTGGTAGTCATTGGGAGTTTTATGTATGGTTATTTGGAGGATATTGTTTTTATATGCCATTCATTATATTGATGGTGTTTAGAAATTAGCTATTGGTGTGAGAGTATTTCATAGAGAATTTGATGGAACAGTGAGTAGTTATTTAACCTGTCATTGAAGATGCCATGTATATATCACAGATACAGCATTGGTTTGCTTGTACTTTTTTTTTCTTTTCTTCAAAGTGTCTCAGGATGAGGTGAAATTTTAGGGGTGGAAGTGACTCTGTGCCCATAGCTATGCCCATTGGAGGAAATGTTGCTCATTAAAGGTAAAATTGTTGTAGGTGAGGATGAAGTGGATGAATTTAGCAATATGTTTGGGTTGGATATCAGTGTTGTCATGATTAATAACTAAAAGCTTGGCTGACATTTTTCCTAGCTATTCAAGATGGCCTAATAAAAGCTATTATCTCACTTCACATATCTTACTTCCCCTCATATCCTTGGGCCATCATGATTACAACACATTGTGATATTGATCTTTTTCATAGGAAGAATCCTTGAGATAATCAGCAGTGTGTCAACAGGTTGTTGTAAGATCTATAAGTCAATGTGATGTGTTGTTGCCAGGCTTGTCTGTTTTAAGAGGCCTAGGCCAAAGTTGCAGAAGCGTAGCTAAAGCAGCAGCCCACAGAAGCTTATGCCTGAGTGAACGTAGCATGAGCCTTTGAAGATGTAGCAACTAGCTTGTCAGCAAAGTAAAGAGAGCCCTCCATATATTTAACTAGACAGTCAAATAGAGCACAAGGATAAGGAAAAACCATACATCAAATAATCTAAATATAGCTTTTTCTTAAAATATTAGAAGCAGTAATTAATGTAACAAAATGTATTGAATGCTATTTTGTTATAACAAATGCATTTTGTTAGAATGCTTAGGTAAGTGGTGAAAACGAAAGCAACTTGTCAGATAATCTAAGGTGCAGAAGTAACAAACCAGTGTCAAACAGCATTCCACAATGGGAAGGGGAAGGACATAAGCAACCCTCTCTTCTGCTTTCACAGGGATATAAATCCCAACTAACTGACACCTTCCAGGATCCACAAGAAATTTAATTTAAATGGGTTCTAAATGTTTCAGTGAGACAAATATATTTAAATGAAACCAATCAGAGATCATTCATTAGAATATTAGAAACAGCCAACTATAAATATGAGGCATAGGCTAGAGGGAAATTTGGACCTTTACTTTTGGACTTCTCTGGGGCTAAGCAAACCAACTCAAGCCCCCAGGGGAAAAAAGAAGCCTGGCTAGCAGGCCTGTTTCTTCCCTGAATCCAAGGCTACATAATACATCTTTGCTATTGCATATCCTAATAAAGCTTTTGAGTTGTGACTGGACTGGTTTCACAGTTCAGTCAATCTCCTCCTACCCACAGTTATAATTTAGTGCAACAGATCTCATATTTGAATATGAATCTTTGCCACAGTAGCAAGGAAACACAGAAAGTCTTACGGTAGTAAAAAGCCAATTAGCTCTCAGACCTAAATCATTTTATACCAGCACTAGTAAGGTTAATATATGTACTCAAAAAACCCTACATAGGGAAATGTTTTTTTGTTTGGTTTGGTCTGGTTTGGTCAAGGACAAAGGTGGCCTGTGCCAGGAGTTAGGACAGCAAGCTAAATCGCCTCTAGCTGGTCCTGGTTACTTGAATGGGCCTGTCTGCCAGTGCCTATCTACTTCCAGTTGGCCCCAGTTGCCTGAGTGGGTGCACCTATCTGCTTACAAGCATCAACTCTTTCAATGCCTAGTAAGCTGCCTAGTAGGGTAGCTGTTTCTCTGGTCTAGTCCTGAATGGTTCTTTCCTTGGTTCGGCTTGTTGAATCTTACTTTCCTGTTCTCTGGGTACCACTAGTTGGCTTCCTGGCTTCTCCTGGAGGGACATAAAAAGGTGAGCCCCCTTCTCACAAAAGGACTTTTTTGCCCAATAGCTTAGTGGCATGGTATTCAGCTGTGGGGAGACCAGGGTCCATGTCAACATTTTGAATCAGGCAGAGCAGAAATTTGAATGGGAGTGCCCTGGTTGTATTGGGACAGACGGACTCTCTAGGTCCCTTGAATTTAGCCTTCCTGGTGCCAGCCTATAGACACCTTTCCTCCAGACTGATTTGCGGACTTTTGGCTTTCAATTCAGTTCAATTCAGTTCAGTAATCATTCATTTTCTGGTCCCATAGCTGCCTGCTACAGTCTTCCTAGCTAGTGACACTGCCTAACATGCTGCTCCATTTCTTTTTCCCCCCTGAAATTTTCTTCAGAGTTCTTTAATAGTTTTATTTAACTACTAGCAAAATTTCTCATCAAGAATGACGGGAGGGAGTGGGGAGGAAGGTTGGGAACGGGGGAGGGGTGAAGCTTGCTAACCCTAACTCTAACCTCCCCCCCAGACACACACATCACTGCCGTTGCCTCCCAGGAGTGGGGGGGGGGGGGGAAAGGAAAGCTTGCTATGCTGAGCTCTCCATCTCCCTCCACCACCACCCCCCGTGGCACCGCTGCCTCCAAGGAGCAGGGTCAGGGGAGGGGGGCAGCAGTGTTGGCTTCACCCCCCCTGCTCTGTCTTCTCCATTCTTGCCATCATGGCAGCACTCCACCAGTGCTGTTGACCTCTCCCTACCCCCTCCCCCGGCCCTGCTCCCTGGAGGCAGTGCTCCACCATGCCGCCACCGCCTCCTGTCCATAATGCTCTTGGAGCACTCTGGTTGTTTCAGTAACCAATCAGAGTGCTTCAAGAGTGTTACGCACAGACAGACAAAGTGCTTTATTATATTAGATAATATCCTGGGTATAACTGTAAACTACTTCCAAGTGGAGGGCCTGGTTACAATGTGATGGGGCTACTTGTGGCAGCCTAGCTCCTTGTAGCAGGGTGGCATCCCTTATAAATTTTTACGTAAAACAACACCCCTGACTTTTGCTCCCACGAGTTCTCTCAAAGTTCACCACCTGACCCTGGATATTATCCATGTAAATCTGAGGTCTCTTCCCAGGCCTTTGTCCCCCTTTGGGTAATCATTCCCTCCTCCTTATCTCTGGCTCCTTGACCCGACTTTCTTTTCTGGGTTCTACTGACCCCTTTTTCCTGAGGCTTGTCTCCAACTCATGTTGTCTTATGCCTTGAGTCACCTGTGTGCAACCCAGCAGGTCTCACTCCTTGGGCTAGCTTGCTCACCCTTCCCTGCTGTCCCTACATTTATCATGTTTCCTTCAACTGGCTGCCCCTGACTGGGTACTGCGATTCCTCCCTTGGCTCACAGTTTACAGAGTTCCCCCAGCTGAAGTCTTAGACAGCTCATCTCATCTGCATGATGACTCAACCATGGGTCCCATCTCCTATTCCAGCATTCTAGGAGGGTTGACAGGACCTCTTCTTGTAGGGTCATAGGATTTGCCCCTACGGATCCCTTTGCCATGGCGCTTCTCTCCAGATGCCCTGGTTCAGCCTTCTCTCTTGGATTCTCCAGGCCTAGGTATCCAGGGGAACTCACTTGTCCTGGGGGCTTCAGGGCCCCTAGCCATGTGGTCTCTAGCCGCGCCTCTTAATACTTCCAACTCATGGTACTGCTCTAGGTGTACCACAACCATTTATTCTGCTAGTTGGGCTCCCAGCGTCTCCAACCTCTCTTGAATTGTTTCCATGGTCTTTAATGTTTGAGGTTTCTGTCCTATTTCAGCAAGTGTGGCCATACTTGTTGCATCGGGCACCTCTATCTCCCCCGAATCTTGGGCTTTTGTAGCCATTGGATCATTTGCCACCCGTAGCATTGTATTTTCTACCTCCAATGCCTGAATTTGTTGCTTTAAGGTTTGCACTTGAAGCTGTAACTGCTCCCTCTCCATGTTCATCACTGCCTCTTTAGCCGAGCTGTCTTCTAGGAGGGTTTTAAGGAACTGTATCTGTTCCCCAAGTTAGTCTTTTTCCACCTCCACATTCTGTAACTGGGTCCATAATCCCACCGTTCTCTCTCTCCCTGGCCTCTAGCTGCTTTTCCCGGGACAGCTTTCGATTGTGCAGCGTTTCATAATTTTCCATGCAAACTTTGATCTTTTCCATCTCTTGCACGATCCTCTTGTCCATTTCTTTTGCCTTTGTATGGCTCTCAACCAGCTTGTCTCGTAGTTCTTGTGTGAGATCTTCTGCTGTTGCCAGGTCTCTAGTTCCTCCTGCAACTCCTGTATCCGGTCCTCCTGGCTACGGATTTCTTTTTGGAGGACTCCTATAAGGTGTCTCGCTACTTCTAATTTCTTTAGCACCTCCTTCTGTTATTCTGCCTGCTTTGGGCTGGAGACCTTGGCCCCCACGCTGTCATCTCCTCTTGCATCTTTTCTTCCTTCTCCCAGCTCTTCTGGGCCACCTGAGTGATGAGCTGTTCAAGTGCCCAAGTCTTCCCCGCTTCCACAGCTATTAAGTGCCCGATTTCTTTAAATCCTCCCTCCTTTTTGCTAGACTGTACCCACAGCTCTAACACAAAGGCCTTTGCCTCTGCTTGTTCTTTCTGAGCCTTTGCCACTTCCAACTCCCATGCTAACCAGGCTGTTTTTTCCTCCAACTCATCCACCCTCAATTGCCAGGTAAAGTTTACCTGTTTCCAACCTTCTATATTCCCTGCCTGAGTCATAATTAGCCCAGCCTTACTTTTCTGGTTTGAGCCTCAGTCTTACCCTGTACAATTACTGGCAGTGGGAATTCCCTCTTTAGCCTAACCTTCTGAGCTGTGGCCCCACTGCCTTTCTATAAATGCCTCTTCTCTGCTGTACTCTTGCCCACAGGTTTTTTCTCCCTTTCAGGGACATGGGTTCCTTCACGCATGGCCGAGGTTCCCAGTTAACACACCAAGATGTAGTAGGGTGGGGTCCTTAGGGGTGGCTGTGTTACCCCTAGGCTCCTTAACCATGCCAGTCTTGCCCTACATGCACCCTCTATCTCACCCACCATGTCTTGTTGGTATAATTGATATACAGAGGCTGCTCTTGATCTTTGGGTTTAGACATGGTCTGGCTAGATCTTACTGAACCATGTGGTTCATAGACCCCTTGGCATCCCACATTACGGTGGATGGTTCCTGAGTCTCTCAGCCTTATGGGCTATATGCGTGGCTCCAACTGTCCCTTTACCACGCCCCAAGCCTTGCAGATGGCACCAATGTTGTCTAGTCTAGGCCTTACTGTGATTTGCCCCCCTCGTCTCTGTGCCTCACTGGCGCCTGGGCTGTCTGCAGCCCTCGTCTCTGTGCCTCACTGGTGCCTGGGCTGTCCGCAGCCCTTGTCTCTGCGCCTCACTGGTGCCTGGGCTGTCCGCAGCCCTCGTCTCTGCGCCTCACTGGTGCCTGGGCTGTCCGCACTGTAGTGAGCCCCCAATGAGGCCTTCTCCTTCCCCAAATAGCCTCACCTAAACCACCAGTGTTATCGGACAGCAAACAACAGCAATCAAACATGAGCCCCTGGGCTATAACATAACACAGAGTTCAAGGCTTGCTTTGCCCCTTTAAAAGAGTAAATCTTCTTCTCTATTACTAGATGCCCAATAGGTGAGGTACCTTATGGGCTTCTGGCACCCTATTAGCCCTAAGGGTAGTGTATCCAATGGCTGTAGCATCTCTGGGCCCTTCTTTCCTTCCTGAAGGCTCCTTCCCCTTTGGCTGCTGGTAGGGAACTAAGCAGCCTGGTCCCAGCCCTAGGGTTTATATGGGTCGAGGGCCTTGCCTCTTCTGGCCAGCTAACCAGGTGCAGGTGCAGCCAATTCCCTCATTAGCCAATTGTCATGGCAACCTGCATTTGGGCTCTTATCTGGCCCTTTCTGTTCCCTCCCCAGTTAATCTCTGCTCTCAGAGGAGCAGGCACCTTAGTGCCCTGTGACACTCCTATAAAATACCACAATGTTGCAGCCTCCAAAGTAAGGTGAGTATAGGGTACCTCAAAACCCTAGCCCGCAGTGCCTTGTGGGTACTCTTTGGTTAGAGAAAGGCTAAGGGACATCACCCTGACAGAAATGCGCCCTCGCTGAGGCATTAGGCTGTCAGCAGCAGCTCTTTATCTGTTGCTTGCTGCCAGAAACTACAGCCATAAAGGCATTGAATGTCTGGACTTGGTCTGACCTTTGGATTCTGTCTCAGTGGTCTAAAGTGGGGATGGTAGGTTTTGGACAGCCTCCACTCCTCCATACTCTTGCCTAGATGTACACTTTGAAGTCT
Organism: Gavialis gangeticus; assembly: GCF_001723915.1. Classification (NCBI taxonomy): domain Eukaryota; kingdom Metazoa; phylum Chordata; order Crocodylia; family Gavialidae; genus Gavialis; species Gavialis gangeticus. The sequence continues at coordinate 41,735,300 of NW_017729033.1, forward strand.
AGTAAGAGGTGACTAGACCTCTTACATGTACGTCATGATTCAGAGGATTGATGGTTGCCTACTATATTTCATAATTCCTAATTTTAATTTAATTTGTCACTATCATTTTTTTATCTTTTTCTTTTGGTGTTTAATCCACTGCTGCTGATTTTAATCCATTGCCTCATGGACCATCTCCAATCAGGAGAAGTGACAGAATTAATCAAATATTTGGAAAGATACAGGAAAATATATTCCCATTTGATTCATCATTCAGTGCCAGAAAGTTCTACCTTCAAGGTTTGACTGCCTTCCTAATGGAAGTTGAACACACTCAGCATCACTCAAGGTATATTCAACAAATTTCAAAACTAAGCTAAATTCTCTCTAATTTCCGTCTATAACAGCAATGAATACTAAGCATTATTTTGAAAATAAATTGCTTTTTGTTTGAATATTCTATGGTGTTCCTCAAGGTATAACTCTATATTTATAGTGTTAATACAGACTAATACTAACAGGAAGTTTGTGATGTGTTCTGTAAGAAGGCTGCCATATGGGGGTTTTTTGCACTATACTTGTTTAAATTTCAGACAGACAGCTTTAACAACTCAAAAATCAAATTATATAGAGAAAGGAAATATAATTAAAAAGACTTAAGACTAAACTCAAGGGACCTAGAGAGTCTGTTTGTCACAATACAAGCAGGGGACTCCCATGGATGACCTGTCTTCAAATATCTGCTCTACCTGATTTAAAATGGGGGACATGGACCCTGGCGTCCCATAGCTGAAGACCATGACACTAAGTTATTGGGCAAAACCATCTTTTTGTGAGGAGGGGGATCATCTTTTTCTGTTCCTAACTCCAGGGAAGAGTTTGGGGCTGAAAATCCTGAGGAGAGATAGGAGCCTAATTACCTTGAGAGGCTGGGATTAGCCCTGACCCTCTCCCTAATACCTGCTTCAGGTGATGCTCAGTCTGATGGTTGCTGCTACCCTTATGCATTGTAAAGGGAACTTGGACACCTAACCTGAGGCTGTGGATTGCACTGGGCAGAAGAGTGCCTAAGTTTGGTGTTGCAAATCCAAGTGTTAATATGTCTGAGTCCTACATAGTGCTGAACACCTGGGCCAGATAGAGATATTACACTTTTACTGGTATACGTTATCGGAAACCAGTCTATACCCATAACATAACAGAAGTTTGGTACACACAGACTGGCTTAAAAATGGCAGAACCCAATCTAAACTTCCCCCCCCAGCACCACCAAAGGGCAAATGTGTGTTCTGTTCACTACCAATCTAAACTATGCTGCTTGCACAAAACTGCTTAAGTTACATTGATTCCACCTTGACTTTTGAATGTGTGTACTTAGCCTCGAGATAAAAGGCTCTACCTGCCAACCCCCACATTTTGCAAAAAGTTATTTAAAACATTTGGTTATGCTCTAGGATTCATTTTTATTTATATCTCAAAAGATGACTAATAATATCTTAACACAGTTGCTGATGACTTTCTCATTACTTTATCCCTCAGTAATTTTCTCAGATCTCTGCATTAATAAATTAAGTAACAAGCTTAACAGCATGATCACTCAAAATTATAGGAGAGCTCAAAATTAACCTACATAATTATAACTTGGTCAGGGCCAGGAGCAATAAGATGCCAAAACCCCTTTGTGGATTTGGCCCTTATCCACTGGCCTTTTTTCCATAAAAACATAAAAAGCAATGTTCAATTATTTAATTTTTATAACTCTGCCTTTGTAGCCTGACAGTGCAGCTATGCATTGCATATGATATTTATTCATATAGATTTAGGTACTCTAGAAAATGTCCATACCAAAGGTGACTCTGATATAATTGTGAAACCAAAATATATGAGTTGCAAAATATACAAAATCCAAAACATTTGTTCCCATCCTGCCTCGCATAACTTGATCATGTGGCCCAGGCTGGTTAAAATTCTTACCACTTGATTTCTAAGTTCTTTATGAGTGCAATTCAGTGTTTTGGAAAGCTGCTAGGTTGTGAACTCTAGGGAATGTTATCCATGGAATATTTGGGATATGGGTACAGTCAGACAAATGTAACTCAGCTATGATCTGGCAAAGCTACTACTAGGTTAAGAATAAAATCTCTCTCTGCTTCCTCGGAGATTTCATTAATGCCTATCATTACAGTATCTAAGCACTGAGATCCCACAGCTGAGGGGATCCCACTCTTTACCAAGGTGCCAGCTGTGGCTATAGAGTTTGTTATCCATTTAGAAAGGATGAAAGCCAAAACTCATCTCACATAGGCCCCAAGCTAATTCCTTGTTTCTATAATATAGACAGACCTTTTGAACTTGTCCTGCATTCAATATATCCTACCCTCCTGTAGACAATGACTTTTTATCAGTAATATTACTTAAATAACAGTGTTGTATTTGGTCTTGAACAAGACAAAGGAAGATATGATTAGGTACGTTAATTTCAAGCTCTCCTGTGGTTTTGAGCTAGCATGCTGTTATGCTTGTTACTTAATTTGTTAATGCCAAAGTTCTCCCCAGGGATTTACTGAGGAATAAAGCAATCAGAACATTATTGACAACTTTGTTTAGAGATAATTAATCATTCTTGGAAAAGCAATAAGTTAATTCTAGAGTATAACCAAGTGCTTTAAAGGGATCTGTTGCTGAAGGTAAATGCACAAAGTATGCTAGCTTGATAACTAGCATTATCCCCTAGGCCAGCAATTCCCCAACTGCGCTATGGGTCCAGCAGTGGTAGGCAGACACGCTGTCAGTGGTATGCATTAAAAGATTTATTATAATTTAAGTATAAGTATTTAAGTATAAGATTTAAATATTTTTATAATTTTAAGAATGCAATTACTTCTATTGTGTTCAGTGAGAAAACTCATATAATTAATGTGATCATCTGTTCAGGCGTCTCTAGGGTTGGGACCCAAATGACATGTGTACAAGAATGCATGGGTGTGAAATATATGGTTATACCATATCCCAGGGGTTTCTAAACTATGGTATGCATACCCCTTTAGGTACACAAGACACCTCCTTCTGGGGTGGGGGCGGTACGCAGGAGAAATTGTGTAATGGGAAATTTAATTTTCATTATAATAATAATTGGCATTTAAGAGGTTAAATATAAATCACATGCTGGAAGGGTTGTTACCACATGGGCAGCTGATAAATCTGGAAGGGGGTATGCAATAAGAAAAAGTTTGGGAACCTCTGCCATATCTTCACTGAGAAAGGGAGGAAAAATTGCTAAGAAAAAGGAGCATACGTTCATTTCCTTCCTTCCCCACAATTCTAGCACTGGTCATAGAGGATAATTATACAGTCTAATTTTGAATAGGAGAATGCATCAGAAAGTAGATTTTTACCTGTACCTGCAAATTGTACTAATTCTGGCTCTTCCTATACCAATCCAGACAGACCACCATATTTGCATTAGAAAGCCTTCCTCTCAATATAAAGAGTTTATGGTTAGTAATGAATGGTAAACTGGATTTACTGATAAAACATTTTCTGCTTAAGGAAACAGGTGGTGATAAAGAAAATTTTCTCTTTTGTCTTGTATTGGCTAGACAATAGCCAGAAAATATCAGGATGGGTTGGCATGGAAAAAAGTTGGCAAAATTGTAATTTCTGAGTAAGGAAAAAATATTCCTCCTATGATTGTCTCTACATTTTATAAAGTTCATATATGCTTTTTTAGTTGGGTACTATCTATTTTTTTAAAATCTTTACCCTGCTTTAAAGACTAGAGGGTTACTAGACTATGGACATCATATTCTGTAATTAGTCTGTAGGTGTTGCATTGCCATACTTCAAAAGGACACTGGGCCAGATTCTATCGGTTGCAATAGAAATAGTCTGGGTTTTACACCCAGGCTAAAATGAGATAAGAATCTGGGTCACTCTGTCTAGGTTGATAATGAACATGAAAGTGCCTGGGCTAGTTATGAACAAAACTGAAATTCTTTTGTTTTCCTATGTCTTTTCTTCCCCCCCAAAGCCCTTATTGTACATGAGCTTCACTTAGATATGTTTAAATCCCCTGGAAACAGTAGCAAAATAGTGCTAGACATCCAATGCTTTTCTTAGGCTTTGCCTCAGACATGAAAAAGGAACAAAATGGCCTGAAAGAGATAAAGAAACTCCTTTTGCTCTGACTTTTCTCAAAGACACAGCAGAAAGGCAGCTACAAAAGGGTTCTGACAATTCTTTTCCAGGGTTGCTTTGCTTTTGTCTGTTTCAGCAAAAAGCAGATGCAGTCCATCAGCCCATATACTAAAAGTATGGATTAAAATCTCACTGATTTCTGTTAACTGAGGACCATCTTCACACAGACTGCTGCAGGACGGACACCCACATTTTCTTAAAATAAACTGAAAGCTCAAACTAAATCTTTTTAGTATTTTCTTTTAAATACAGCCATTACCATAGTTGAGTTAGGACTGTTGCAGGGCACCTGCTCTCAAAGGCACCTGCTCCCATATTATTTAGATGATATGTATGCACCCAACAATGAAGGGTAAAGATACTTTCACATTTTCCTAATTGTGTCTTTCCACACAGAAATTACTTTCAAAGTAGCACAAGTAAGAAATTCCATATTTTTCTTTTGTTAAGAAATCTTGTGGGTGGTATCTTTTATTGGACCAACTCCATGGTTGGTATAGTCATAGACAAGCTTTCAGGTATCACAGTACCCTTCTTTAGGCCTCTGGAAGAGAAGCAGACATAGCAGAGATAAGTAGCAGAACAAAATCCTGCTTTTGGCTTTTTTTTAAACTTATGATCTAGCTGTGAAAAGAATAGTAGCTGTATATAACAGAAGTAATATAAAGGAAACATATTAATTTAGAACCCATGCATTCTAGACTTTTTAACTCCCCTCACCAAAGATACAGGCAGTAGTTCACATACATCAGTGCCACATAAACTAACAAGAAACAACAACAACAATAATAATGATTTTCATTCATATTTGAGTATGACTACTACTGATACTGGAAATCAGGTTCCACGTGTAGGGTTCAGGAGATGGATGTGCCAGGGCAAGTTGAGCTATGGACAGCCATTACACATAAATTGGCTTAAGTGATCAGAAACTGGTTTAAACCAGTAACAGAACATAAGTTCAGCGCACATAAACCAGTTGCAAAATGGCCAAAACAAGTTCGAGATAAACCTGGTTGAATGTAGTATCTGACTTAACTGATTGAGCTTCAGCTAGTTTCTGCAATGTCTGTCCCAGACCACTCCCTGGTTTAAGTTAAACCAGACTCTCCCAGCATCCCAGCATGCTCTCTTAGTTGTGCTCTCTACCTAGCAGAGCAGGGCTGGCCCCGTCCCTCTCTCCCTAGCCAGAGAAGGGACAGGTGGGGGTTGGGGACAGACATGGGCCCCAACAGGAACAGAGAAGAGGTTCATTCCTCCCACTCCCTTCCCTGTCTTACCAGCATGACCTGCATTTCTCCGCTGGCTGCTCCAGCAGTGGGGGAATGGCCAGCCCTGGCACTAGCCTGGAGTGAACTGACCGGGGAGTGAGTTTAATTCCCCCCGCCCTGTCCCACTGGCAGGGACTTGAGCCAGGGTTCACCAGGCACTCCCTGCTCACTGCTGCAGCAGCGGGGACATGGCCAGAGGCCGGTTTGCATGGCCCCTTAGGCAGGGCGGGCAGGGAGGAGGGTTATTCCTTCCTCTGCCTCTGGGGGACCCCCCCTCTGCTGTGGGGTCTGCCCACCCTAACCACTGCTGCCACTGCTTGCTTCCTGCACAGGGCAAGCAGCAGGATAAGCCACCTCCTTCCCTCTCCAGCAGACCCCAGAGGGAGGGGAGAGTAACTCCCCTCCCTGCCCCCTTGCCTAAAGGTCCTTGCTGGCTGGCCTCTGGCTGGGCCCCAAACCCTGCTGCTGGAGAAGTGAGAGGGCAGGGCCCTTGATGGGGGCAGCAGCCCCTGCCATGGTGTCTGAGGAGCATGAGCTTCTTCCCAGCGGGGGTCAGAGATGCCATGGACTGCACGGCATGAGTGGTGGCACTGGGACTTGGAGGGGGCCATAGACACCCAACCCCCCCAAATGCTACTGAGGCCACTCCCCCACACAGTCCACAGCAGCTTTCCCCACCATGCAGTGAAACCTCTGTCAGCAGCATGGCCCCCCTGCCAGGAAGAGGTTCATGCTCCAGGACACTATAACTGAGGCTGCTGTCCCTGTCACAGTTGTTCCCCCCTCACCATTCCAGCAGCAGGGTGAGGCCTGGCCAGATGCTGGCTTGCATGGCTTCCTTAGGTGAGGTGGCAGGGATGTGAGTTATTACCTCCTACCTTTGGCATCTGGTGGAGGGGGCAGGAGGGGGCTCATTCTGTGGCTCACCCTGCACAGGGAGTGTGCTGCAGCAGTTGGGGTGGTCAGACCCCGCTGCTATCGCCCAGGGGCAGAAGGGGGGAACTAACCCCCTTCCCTGCCCTCTTTGCCTCAGGGGGGCATTTCAGCTGTCCTCTGGCCACACCCCTGCTGCTACAGCAGTGAGGGGGAAGCATCTGGCAGACCTTAGCTTGAGTCAGTGGAACAGAGAGAGGGGAATTATACCCCCTCCCTAGCCACTTCACTCCAGGCTACTGTCCAGGCTGGCCACATCCCCCCAGCACTGCTTCTCTGCAGCTGAGGGTGTGTTCTAGTGCCCCCAGCTCCTGACCTGAGTGACTGCAGGCATGTGCCTGCATTTCTTCAGTCCAGAGGGAATGTCTGTTCCGTTGCAAACTGCTCCAATCTAGGCACGTTAGACTAACCTGCAAAGATTGAATCAATTCAGGCTTCAGCTTTTTGAATGTCCTTAACCTTGGTGTCTACATTCCCTTCTACTGTTGGCCAAGGTGCATGATAATGTTCTGTTGCTGTTTCCTTCATAGTGGAGTGCTGAGCTCACCTATCCTAAACCCTACCACAGCCAGAGTATTGCATCCAGTTCTGGGTGCCGCACTTCAACAAGGATGTGGAAAAACTTGAGAGTGTCCAGAGAAGAGCCACCTGTATGATCAGGGACTTGCAAGACAAGCCATACGAGGAGAGGCTGAGGGACTTGGGCCTCTTCAGCTTACACAAAAGGAGGCTGAGAGGGGACTTGGTAGCGGCTTACCACTATGTCAGGAGAATACATCAGGAACTAGGTGAACAGCTATTCACCAGGACACCCCTGGGGAAGACCAGGAATAATGGATACAAACTCCTGGAAGGCCACTTCAGGCTCAATTCCAGGAAAAACTCCCTCACAGTTAGGGTGTCCAGACTGTGGAATAAATTCCCTCCAGTGGTGGTGCAGTCACTGGAAATCTTCAAAAGGAGACTGAAAAGACCCCAGTTGTCTTTTCCTGCCCAGTAAAGAGGGACTGGACCTGATGATCTACAAGGTCCTTCCAGCCCCTAACAATCTATGAATCTATTAATTTATCATGGGCCTTATCCTCCCAGGACATTGAGTCCAGCCAAGCAGACTGTATGTGCTGCTTAATGCAGTCCTTGTAGCAAAGTTTAGGATGGCCAAAGTTCCAACTGCCTTTTTCAAATTCACTTTGCAGAACTCTTAGCCGATGAATTGTTGTCTATACGTATGACGTGGCTGACCCAGGTCATTTGCCTCGATGGTAGCATGGCTTCCATGCTTGGCATGGCTGTAAGTCATAGTACTTAGTTGCTGGGATTTTGTCTGACCATTTAATTCCCATTATGCTGCATAGGTTATGTTGTTGCAGGCAGTTAAGTTTTTTCATATGGTGACAGTAAATGGGGGCAGGTCTGTAACGAGTATTGGAGGCAAGGGAGCACAAGAGCTTTCTAAACTTGGCATTTTGTAGACACTTTGACCCCCCCCCGCCCCCACATCTTGTCCATAGACTTTATTGTAGGCAACTGAAAGCTGAAGAAACTGACTTTAAGTGTGCTGAAGGTTCTTTGTCAATGCTGGTATCATCAGTAACTATGCTACCTAGGTAGCAAAAGGACTTGACATTGTTTAATTGGTTGCTATTCAATTTTATTTCTGGTGGTAATGAAGGTAATAGGTTTCTGCCAGAAGGTGGTTGGTACAGTTTTCTTTATATTATTACTATGGCCAAAAAGGGATACAGCATGGGCAAAGGAAGTCAGTAAATGGTGCAGGTCATTCTCAGAAAGGGCAACAAATACTGAGTCATCAGCATTCAGTTGATGGGACATTGTCAGGATTTATTTTTGGCCTTGAATCAGTGGATGTTTAGAAGTCTGCCATCAAATTGTGTTGCTTGGGTGACACCAATAATGGTAGTAAGTGTGGCGATTTCTAGCACTCCAGACAAGAACAGAGTAAATAATGTAGGGGCAAGCCCACAGCCCTGTTTAACACCATGGGCTACAGGAAAGGTGTCAGATGGGTCAGCACCCACTGATACATGGGCCGGCATGTTGTCATGGAAGCAACATATGAGGTTAATTAGTTTGTCTGGGCAGCCAAAATTTGCAAGAAGGCACCAGAAAGCAGAGAGTGCAACATAGTTGAATGCCTTACTAGAGTCAGAAAATGCAACGTACTGGGATATTTCTTGTTCAGCAGTTTTTTCCTGTAACTGGTTTAAGGTAAATATCATGTCAGCAGTGCTGTGTGATGATTGAAAAACCACACTGGGATTCAGGGAGTACATCATCTGCAATAACTTGGAGCCTTTTCAACAACAGTTTACCAAGGATGTTACCAGCAATGGAAAGGAGCGAAATGCCATGATAATTGCTGTAGTGAGATCTGTCTCCTTTGTGCTTGTAGATTGTTATGATTTGGGCATCTTTGAAATCTTGGGGTAAAGCCTCACGTTCCCAGCAGAAAGTGAATAGGCCTAACAAAGCTTTGTGAAGTGTAGGGTGAATGTATTTATGCACTTCAGCCACATAAAGTACAGCAGGGAATTTCGGTCTTTCCCATACTGTTCTTGATTCCATCAACTGTAGCAGGTAAAGTGCAAAATTATGAAACCAGCATGTAAGGAGAAGAACTTAAACCCTGTGTTTCAAACTATGTTTGTCTTGAAGCCATCTTCCCCTGATGTAAAGAAACTAAGTGCACAAGCAAGTAATCTTTATTTAGCTGACATTTGGAGTTGAGAGTCCTAGTTACCTCACAGGACACACAAAGCACCATCTTTCATGTAATTTACGTATATTTTAGCTAGCCTCTTAAATGATCGTATTTATTTTGAAAAATGACATCACCAGCACAGCTTGAGTTAATGTCTGGAGTTCTAAAATAATAATGACTATTTCTAATGCCCTGGAAAACCTTGAAACCTGCTCTGTATCTAAAAAGCCCAACAAGGCAACAAAGGCATATAGATGAAATTGATGGTAGTACTTACCTCAAAACTCACAGATCCATTGTGATCAGTGTCAAATGCATTAAACAGAAAATGTGCATAAGTTGTGGAATCTAAAATTTAAAAGAGCAAGAATGTTCCTTAGTAAGTGTACTGTTAAAATTACCTATATATCCAACAGCATATTTAATTTAATTTTCTTGAGTGAAAACTTATTGACTCTGGCTGGACTAAATGTTCAGCCCAACCTTAATCAACTTTCCTTTTTTGTGGGGATAAAATTGTATATGCAAATAGTTACACTATTAAAGATGGAGTTCGGCTCCTAAAAATCTGGTGGATAATTTCCTTATTTATTCTCTTTATCATTTATAAAGTCCAGGTATCAGCCACTCTAGTACAATTTTATTATGTTTCTAGTCATATGCTTGCAGTACTTATGTTACAATACTTCTGAAACAGTCTGTATCGGTCAGGGCAGGTAAGAGGGCTTGACAGGAATTTTCCAGTCTGAGCTGAAGAGTAACGTGTTTTCTCTTTCAGTTGCAATGGGGAAATGCCAGTTTTCTCAATGCATTTATTTAAGCATTTTTATTCTGAAGGCAAGCAATTTGAAACTGAACTTACCTTGTTCTATAAAACAGGCATAGGAGGTGGTCCTAATGGGCTAGGTTTTGAAAGACATTTAAGTGCCTAAGACCCATTGACTTAATATGGAAGTTAGGTGCCTAGATATCTTTACAAATCTGGGCCTGGTTGTCTGTTGTGATCAGAAAGAACATAAAAAAATATGACTTTATTCACAAACAAGTGATAAACTTATCAATCAGCTATTTTATGCTCCATCAATATACCAGATATTGGTATATTGCCTCACTTTGAAAAGATAAATGTAGAATGAAATGCAAATGTGTTCAGCCATTAAATCTTTCTATAGGCTCCTCTTCCCATTAGGAAGTGCAGAAGCTAAAAAGTGGGGTATATTTTATTTGAAGGCTTTTCATAGTAACTGAACACAAACACTAATGACTTTGTCCTTACAATACCCTTGTGACACAGGAAAATACCTTCTTATAAATATAGAACTAAGGCACAGAGAGCTATAACCTAATTTCAGAGACATGCACATTCCTACAGCTCCCAGGAGTTGTAAGTGCTGAATATCTATAAAAATCGGGCTACAAGTGACCTGACTTTCCTGAGTCCCAGTCTAGTGCCTACTACAACACAGAGATGTAACAAATAATTTCTGTGCCTTGGGTGGCAGTGACAGCTGGGCCAGTGGAGACGGCTGTGGAGGAGGGGTGGACAATGGCCTCTACCATTTTTGCACGCTTCAAAATCTGTGCCACAGGATGGTACCCTGATCACCCCCGCTTAGCTAAGCTGTTTCCAAAACACTAGCCATCCTCTCTGCACACTTCCATAAGCCACATTGCTCTAAGAGATACATTGATTATATTTGGGGGCTATGAATTGTTGAGGGAGGAGGAAGGATGAGGTGAAAACTATTGCGGGAATTTTTCTAGGTTGGTCGGTGTATTATGGAAAATGAACTCTGCTGGTCTGGAATCTCTCCCTCCCATAAACCATACAAATTAATTATAGCCTGAGGCATTACTTACATGCACTGGTTCCCTTCAAAACTGATGAGCCCATTCATACTTTATGTGTTTACATTAGCTATTCCATAGTACTCATTATATTAGCTGAGTGCTTCACAAATCTCAGATAGTTTTAACTTCAGAATATCTTTATGACATGAAGAAGTGATATTATCCCCATTTTACAGAGGAGAAACCAAGTCACGGCATTATTTGTGCTACTTGTCCAAGGTCACACAGGCAAAATCAAACATAAACACATCCTGGCTATTGCTTTGGAAAATGTGGTAATCATGTTTAAGGCTGATAAATCCCTGCTTCCTCAGCACGTTACATTCAGTTCATTAACTCCAGATTGGGATGAGGTGGGCAGGGTTCTTGGGAAAGAAAGAAAATTAGAGAGTTAGGCCTTAGAATGGAGACCTAAGAATAAGCTACCCCAGAGAAGAAGTTTTTGCTCATCCAAACCCAAGACTGAAGGTAAGGTAGGATACCCTGGCTCTTTCCCCTCAGACTACACCTGAGATTCTGATACACCTGATATGGACACACGTAACACTTCACCCAGTTTAAATGTGATTTAAACCTGAAACACAGATGTACAAGATGATTAAATGAGTTTAAAGTAACCTGGAGCAGTTCAAAAGTGTACCTGAAAATCACATTTGGTTTCAGGAAGGAATTTTACCCCATGGTCATATTGTCATGGACTGTAAGAATTTTTGTTTTCTTTTGTAATGGGATACATGGTCCTCTTTCTTGGATCTGTGTAATGCTTCCTGTTGTTTTTGTTTAGCCAAATACTAACAAAATATTAAACTTCAACTGAAAATATGTACATCCTTGCTGAACACATGCCTATTATTCAACATAATCTTCTCCTCAGTGTCCTCTTTCCACTGGTGAGCAAGGGCATGTAAGCCAAACTTGTCCTTGTTGTTCAGCCATTGATGCCTCCATCACTTCACTGTCATCCCAAAAATGTTACCCTCATAGTCCCTCTTTCATCCTCTTGGACAAATGGGGAGCACAGTCCATCCAAATAATCAGATTTCCTCTGTGGTATGTAGATGAACATTGCTGTGCAGAAGCAGCACCTCAGATATATGACTTGGGATGGGGTTTTGGCATGATGTTTTAGTTTCTTCAGGATCTTGACATAGGCCTCTAAGTTTACTGTGGCCCCCTTAGGCAAGACGTCAACAAGAAGACCCTTCATGTCCATGGCTTGCTTAGGTAGGCTATAAAAATACTGGGGGCATTATTTTCCGACTGACAGTGTTGGGATACAGGCCTTTATTCATCAGTGGAAAAGGACCTTGGACAGAAAAGAAGACTATGCTGAAAAACAGCTGTGTGTTCAGTAATGATGTACACATTTTCTGTGTAAGTTGATTATTTTCTTACCAATAATTGGTTGAGGAAAGAAAAAAAAAGAATGTCTTAATTTCTAACTGGCCCTTGTATATTTAAACAAGAAACTTGACAATAATTAGGCCTCTATTGTATCAAGCTACTGCCCATCAGGCTGACCATTGACCAATACTTCCTTTTGTTGCTTTTTTATACTCCCTGTGTCAGCTGTCTGTCATTATACATCTACTGTGTTTTGATTCTAGGTCCTCTGAAAAAGACCATTTTTGTTCATAACTCAGACTAGGTGCTGGAGTCAGGTTAATAATTTAACTCATAAATTATCCCTCCAGGACAGAAGGAATTGAAGAAAAGGCTGAAATTGTGTGCAGTAGGTGAATTTTAAAATTAAATGAAAGGTTCACTTTAGTTACGATCCAAAAGGTTTTGGTGCTTCTTGGAAGCACTCACAAAAGCTACCCAGTTCTGAGAAATAAGCATCTCCTTCACACAGCACCACTCCAACCAGGCCAGAAGTATGACAGAGAAAGTATCTCTTGTAGAAGTTTGGCTTTGGCTGTAGGGTAAATGCATAGCATCTGACTGAAATTTTCCAAGTTCCAAATGGAATTAATTTACAGACTATGTTCTTCTTTTTCATTTGTGCCATCTTATTGATCCTATATTAATACCATAATAATGACCCTCCTATACCAGTGGTTCTCAACTTTCAAGTGTCAAGACACCTTTCCATATCTTTTCTAATTTTAGCAGGGCCCCACTTAAGAATCACTGAGTTTCATTTACATTTTCAAAAAGTTAGAGGGGTGCCTCGACACTAAAAAAGGTTGAGAACCATTGATCTATCTGGTGCCTAGTGAGGGCAGCTGGGGCAAGACTTCACCCTGCCATGCCCTGCTCTCTCCAACAATGCCCTCCACCACTAGTCTGGACCTGGAGGGGCAATGGTGGCCCCTGCCACAAAGGCTGCTCCTCCAGGATCTCATACACTGGTTAACAGTCATTTACTACTGGTACTCCTCTTGCTGGCCCTGAAAGTGGGGGAGCCGAGGAGGGCATCAGTGGTGACAGTGCCCAGAAGAGTAGCGGTGGGCACTGCTGGTATAGCTAGGGTGGATGCGGGGCACGAGACAGGGACAGAAAAGCACTTACCTCCTCACATAAAGGATCCTCATGTAAAGGCACTCTTAAATGGATCTTGTGTCACTGAGGGTGCTGCAGCAGTCTGGCTGAGAAATATTGCTCTATAGCAGGGCTGTGCAAAATGGCACTGTTCTGTTTTGACTTCAGTTTTGAGGTTTGGACGGAGCAGTGTTTTGTTTTGAATTTCATTTCGAGTTGAAACAGCTGTTCCATTTTGCTTCATCGAAACAGTGAGGCTGTTTTTACGTTTCACTCGACTATCGGGGTGGGGAAACAAACTCAGCCTGGCTGAGCTGAATTTGTTTCCCCAGCGCGACCATTGGGCTGGGGAAACAAAACTTTCAAAACGTTTCAACTAGCCTTGTTTTGTTTCAAGGCTGTTTCAAAGCCCTTTGTTTCAATTTGATTTCACTGTTTTGAGCTCAAAATGAGTCAAAACAGTTTCAACTTGAAACAGGTGGCGAAATTTCACACAGCCCTACTCTATAGTATTTTTTTCTGTTTCTCTGCCCATCTCTCTCTCATCCTTTCTATATACCTTCTATATAATATCAGAATTGGTACTCTGTTCCAGACCAATAAGGGGCATATTTACAGAGCAACAAAAGGTCTCATCATGGAGCAACCTCATCACTGCTCAAGAAGTCCTTTGATGACTCCTGGTAAGTACACCACTGTCTCCTGGGTATGTGATTTGCATTGCTGTTTCATCAGAACAATTACCTTGAAAAAGTGACCAGATTCAATCAAGGCAAAGCAATCAGCTTCCATTAGATGAGTCAGTAGTATTTTCCTGTAGAGCTCAATCAAGCATCCCTAAAGCAAGCAAGACTCTCTTTTTGGAAGAGAAAAATGTAAACAACAAACAAACAATCCCATGGGCTAGAATTTTACTTAAGTATGTACTGCAAGTTCAAGTCTGATGGTAGCATGATTGAGTAAATCAAGTCTCAACTCCTATTACAATATGTTAATTTAGTATTATATGAATTCACTGATGTAAAAACAAACTCTGCAACACTTGAATACTGTCTGTTAATGCCTTTTCCTGAATAAAAATAGACATACTGTTGAGACGCATCCATCAGTTCTACTAGACAAACTCCCATTTTAATTTATTATTTCCTTTTCTGTTTTAGAATTTTTAAGTTTTGCAAACTCTAACTGGTAGAATTATAATCCACAAAAAAATATGTAAACTAATGAAAGGTCTGGAAGATGCTATGGAAACTGTCTGGAGTGAATTAAGTTTATTACAGAGTTATAATTAATGTACACTAATTATTTAGTATATTTTCCACTGTCTTGGTATTCATCCCATGAAGCTTTGGTAAGTGTTCCTATTTATTCACTGTGTGCTTGTAATGAATAGAAAAGTGTTAAATAAAAGCATTTTAATTGTTTGCTGCTCTGTTCAGACCATGCATGATCTATACCTATTTTTAATTCTCATCTGTATCATGGTATATTCATTAAAAAAAATCTGTTGCTTTAAGGTTACTTAAAAATATTCTTCATGTCCCTATTCTGGAGATTTTGTTCAGGTACAACATCCATTAAGATGACTGAAATTTTGTCTGTACAAAGGCTGCAAGGGGAGGTATTTTAATGTTTTAATTAGAGCTACTTAATGTGACTTCTTTCCTACTAAATCTTGAATATTAATCAATGCAGACAGAGCTTGACTTTTTAATGAAATATGGTTTCTCTTCAATACTTCAAAATCATAACTAGCAGGATATGTTAACATTTTGACAAGTTGCAGCAGGGATAGATAAAAAGTCCAAATTTGTTTGAGATTCATACCATGTTTCTTAAATTGTCTTAAACACACTTTCTACTGGGGACAAATACAAATTGTAGCTATTATGTATTGAAGAGTATCCCTTATATTATCATGAACATCTGCACTTCTAGGTGAGCCTCCACGCCCCGGCTGGTGCTCTCAGGGGGGTACCAGTGCTCTCACCTGCCCCTCTGCCTGGGAGCACTGGCTGTGAGGGGGTGCACCAGCGCTCTTAGGGGGTGCATTTGCACCCCTGTGCACCCCTTAAGCATCGCCACTGTGAGCCAGGGTACACAGGAGTCAGGGGTGAGCCATGAAGAGTAGGGGCACAGGGGAGTCCCAAGGGGCAAGGTTGAATTCCCTGGGGTGGGAGGTGCAACAAGAAAAAATTGCCTAAGGAGGGATAAAGTTGCCAAGGACATGTCTGGTCCCCAAAGATTCTGACCATGAAATGTTTTTCTTACCTGAATAGCCATTTTGATAATCAGATAAGACACTACCTGTGGAGTGACATGCTATACGAAATGCTGAGTAAAAGATTTAGTAGGCCTCCTGGGCTGTACATTCCACAGTCCCAGTATGGGAGACCTATTTAAACCTAACTGGCTAAAACTCGGTAGCTGGGCTAGGGAATGCTGAGGCAAGAAACTGAGTTAGAAGGGGTATTGGCAACATTTAAGCAATGGTTAAGGGTTCTTCAAAGCGTCCAGCCTGCTGGAGCCCATAACCTCGAATGCCATCATACTTTCCTGAGATGACAGGTGGAGGTCCTCCCCACAGATGTCATGAACATTTCAGGCCATGCCGGTGATTATGCTTCAGTATAGCGTGGAGATACATCTTCAAGGAGGGGAATATGTTGGCTTAAACATGACACTTAAAGGCCTGTGTTTTGGGGAATTGGCTTATAGGTATAGATATACTCATTGTAAGGGTTCAGGATGGGTAGCAGGAGTTAAATGGATTTATAAAGAGCTTGGCAGACACACACAGCTTCTCATGGCCCTGCGAGCAGATAGGCTGTCTAGCACAACAAGACCAATGGACAGACATATCCTGAGAAATGGTGGCGGCGGGGGGCATCCCATAACACAAGATCACAGCCTTCAAGGCAGACAGGTTGTATAACCCCCCCAGGCCAACAAGGACACATAGTCTAGAAAACCGCCTGGGAACCAAAGGAAGTATGTACCATACTGTCCCATAACATAAGATAAGTGACACTAGCAACAAGACCTCAGAGAGCAGGGGGGCCTAAGTCCTGGTTTTGGGGAAACAGACCAAATTAGGAGAAAGCCTGGAAGGCTATGTGGATGTGTGACCACAGAGAGACTACCAACCAGAGAAGCCATGGATGAAGAGACATCAGGAGTCATCAAGGGGGAAGGAGAATACAAAAGCAGAGACTTGGGAGTAACAAAGGGTGTCTCCCTTTGTCCCATCCCTCCTGTCTCTCCCTGTTCCTTTTTGTTCCTCCCTGTCCCCCACCTAGGTTCGTCCTTCTTCTCCTCCCCGAGAACAGTCCCCAAGGCTGCCATGAACAGAGGGCATACCAGCAGCCCCTCTCATGCTCCCCACTGGAGCGGTGCTGTGGGCCTCAGCATCCCACCTCCAAACTGCTGACACCTAAGAGAGAGAGCCTCAGAGTGGAGCCTCTACCCTGACCAGATGTACTTTGACTCTGATGACAGCCCTTGAATCGGTAAATATAAAATTGTTTGATTGTTTGTATTGTTGTTTTTTTGGTCTTACTCTGTATCAATAAACTCCCCTTTATCAACTGGCAGGTGTTGAGGTCAGTCTGAGGGTTGTGCCCACCCAGAACAAAAGGCTAGGTTCCTAAAATCCAGTGTCAACAAGCCTGGGGTTGGGGGGGCGGGGGTCCCCCATGTACTCCGTGGCAGATCTGGAAGTGGACCAGAAGTGCTTCTTGTCCACTTCCGGGTCTGCCGCCAAGCGCACAGGGGACCCCACTGCACTCCTATGTGACACTCCATCTACCCCACCATCTCAGCATTCGTGAGCCACCTAGTATCTTGAGGCATGTAGAAAAAGCATTTAAAGCCGTGTCTATGTCTGAATCATTGAATCTCTCCGAATCGATTCAGAGGGTTCTGATTCAATTCAGAGAGATTAAAGCGTCTCCTGATTTGATTTGGATTCGGAGATTTGGCTGCTGAATCAGGCCGAATCTCTGCTAAATCAAATTAGTGACTTACTAATTTAGCACAGCCCTACAAGGAACCTCTCATTCTTACTCAAGCAGAGAAGCTTCAGTAGTGTAGGATGAAGAGATGTAAGCTAGCTAATTAGTAATTTAGAACCCATGGGGAGAAGGAAGCAGAGGTTATAAACAGAGGTCCTGGGCTGAGAAGTCAGTCTGGCCCTGGGGGAGGACTGCAGTGACTGGGCGCTGCAAGCTGCCAACAGTAATGCAGGTGAAGAAAGGGCAGTATGCTAGTAAGACAGAGTGAGGCATGGGCATTAAGTGGCCACCAGAGAGCACCACAGTTATCTTAAGAAGTGGGGTGTTGTTATCACTACTAGTGCATTGTAAAAAGAACGTTTTTTTGGAATGGCTGGAATAGAGGAACCTGTGGGTTCTTGCCTGGTTCTGTAGGTCAAGCAGATCACTTCGCAGTTTTTAGACTGGCCTGCAGGATCAAAATATCTAAGAACAGCTATACAAGAAGAATAGTAATTCCCAAAGGACCAGGGACGCTTTCCTAAACTAATGGAAATTACTGAAATAGCCCTGGATGCTGTAATCTTTACCCGAGCAACCCTCTGTGGGAATTCTGCTTATGTGCGAATTGCACTATAAAATCCGTCTCTTAAAAACAAATTATAAAATTTAAGTGAACTGAAAATATTCTTTCACAATAAAAATTGAAACTGAGGTGTCAATTTGTACTGTACTTGTTCTTCTAGCAATATACTAATATTTAACTCTGCTTAGAAGACTAAAGCTGTAGTAGGTAGTTAAAGAAGAGTTCTCTTTTGTCATACCAGCTATCACCTAATCATTTTAATGACTCCTAATAATTAGGCCAGCAAGCCTGTTAAATATGTGAAGTATGACTGAAAGGAGAAGGAAGATGACATTCTTTAAAATATGTTTCTGGATCATTTATCCATCTGTGGGCCATAAAAAATTAAAAGGGTATTTTAATAAGCTCTTAGGCTGTCGTCTGGTGTGCTTCTGTGGAACTGACTGACATAAAACTGGTTTGAATTTACTACTTTAAAATGAAACAACAACAGGATTATTTGAGTGTTTTTTGTTTTTTCCCTCTCATATTTGGCTATAGAGCTGGCTTGGCTTTTATAAAAGATAAAAAATTGCCAGACAGAATTTTTAAAAATAACTCTGCATTGGTCTATCTCTATTTCTGCTGAAGTCAGTGCCACTTTTACCATTCCCTTTAATGTGAGTAGGGTTAGGACAACACTGAATGCTGTTAAAAACCTCATTTATCATTCACTGAAAAAGGAATATCTGTAAACCAAGAATGACAGGCAGACAGATCACTATTCTTATCTTGTTAATAAAGCCAGTGAGTTTATTAAGGTACTTGGCAAGGTTGTCTTGGCTCTTTCTTGCCAACACTAAAACTAAAACTAATCTTGGCATCTCTAAAACAGAAGATGATCCAATGTATTAGAATTGGGGATAATGAATGTAAAGACATTCTATGTATGCATACAAATTGTTTGTAGTAGTAATTGTTAGCAAGCTCCTAAAAATACTGGATTATGTGCTAATTTCATTCAGACATTCATAACTCAGTTCAGTGTGAAGCACATTAAACAAAATATAAACAAAGTCAAAACAAATAAGTGATTTTTTCAAAGTTGAGTTATGCTAGTCTAGTCTGGATAATACCTATTTGTTAAAATATCTGAGACAGAAAATTTCTGGAACATTTCCTCAGCTTTTTACCTTGTGTGGTATATTACACCGAGAAAAGTTGCTTTTTACAGACAAGTGTAATTTAAAGGTACAGTATCTGGCACACTAATTCCCAGCATGGTATAAAACCCTAGATAGACAGATAATTAGCAGGCAACTCAACTTTTCTTACATTTTTTATTTTTCCTGTTGATTATCTATGCTTTCTGTGGATTTCAGCAAGGGTAACCCACACTACTCTTTACCATTCTTTTAGGCTTTTATTTAAATAAAATTAATTGGGAGAGTTTTATTGCTGCCAATTAAAGTTTTTAAATACAAGTGTAAAGTAACAGCCATTCACAGTTCCATGGAAACATGCTACTCTCCAGAGTTGTAGGAGGAGGTGAAGAGGGATGACTGAATGGAAAATAAGTAAGGAGGGGAGAGGCAGAAAAAGGAAGAAACCCTTAAAAACTAAGGGAAAATCTAAGGTACAGAGGGAAAGTGGCATTAGTCATAAGAGCTTTTACTAACCTGAAAGATAGTGACAACCACAAATTGCTGAATACCACTAGAAATGACTTTGTTGAACACAGAGGATCAGAACAAATCGAGTGAAAACAAAGAAACCCCACAGGTGTAAGTGGGATTTAACCCATTTACACAAGATCTGAATTTGGCCCACATATTTAAACTACCTCTTGCAGTTTTAAATTCCAATGTTATAGAATTTTGTAGAGGGGAATGAACATGGACTGGTAAAAACATACCAATATACAAAGCTTCAAGAAGAGGTGCTCAACCCCCAGCCTGTGGGCTAGACCTGGCCAGTAACACTATGTCATTTGGCCTGCAGGACTCCCTATGGGTCCAGAAATTTAGTGGCAGGGGAGTAGTGCATGCTAAATTTCTGGACTTGTGAGGAGCCTTCAGCCTTGAGTGCTGCACTGGGCTCCTGATCCTAGTGTGCAAAGTTGGGTGCAGGTTCTGCTCCAGCCACATGTGGGCATTGCGAGGCCCAAACCTGGTGTGGAGGACCAGGAGGGGGTGGTGCCAGGCTCCGGGCACACAGGGACAGGAAAGGGCAGTGCCGGACCCCAGGGTCCTAGTTTGGCACTTGGAGCAGGGAAGGGGCAGTGCCAGGCCCTAAGGCTAGATCTGCCCCATGGACCAGCCCCACACCACTTCTTTGCCCCATAGGGCCAAAAGGTTGAGCACCAGCTCTTTAAAGCAAACTGAGCTGCTTAAAGAGACCCGATTTTAAAGATACCCAGTGCCAATCACGTCTTCCTAGCTGCACACTGAGACATTGTAAATGGCATATCTTTTCATGTTTGTAAACATTTTTATCTACTAACAAGCCTATAAAATGTATATAACATTTTATACAACCATTTTGTTATGTTAAACAACAGGGTGATTTATGTGGATTACATGTTAACAAACACCTTTCTCTGTACATGTTAACAATTCTAATTATGACTGTAGAGTACTCACCTCCCTGTGGAAAAAACTGAGAGTAAATCTCTTTGAAGGTCTCTTCATTAACAATCCCACTGGGACATTCCTAAAGAAATTTGCAGACAAAAAGAATGAGTAACCTGTTCCCTCAGCTCAGTGCAAACAAACTGTATCAATGAGATTGTACAACCAATGATAAATATGATGCATGTAAGGCTAGGATATTAAAATACTGGAAAAAAACAGATCCACTTTTTCCATGTTAAAAGAAAGATTAATACATTAAATGTGTATAACTAAACCCATTTTTAATACCTTCTTATGGGGCAGCATTCCCTCTAATCTGCATGGTGTGCATAGCTGCACAGGTGCACTCATGCCACGCTGCCAGGTGCACCTGTGCAGCCATGCACACCACACAGTTTAGACGGAACGCTGCTTATGGGATGGATGTTCCTCCTGTGAGACACTTCTGTATGCCAGCATCTACGTAGCATTGTGTGACTGTTATAAGCAGCACTTATGACTGCTGCAGTCCACTGATTTACCAATGCAGCTTTTGGGCACAGCCTACCTCATAGGCAGAACTCATGCTATAAGGAAGCCAGACAGGAGCAGCTATGCTGTATTTGAAGTAAGACATATTCCCTTCAAATCTCCCTCAGGGGCTTTGGCTAATCAATGCAAGGCCCCTCAGCAGAGAAGATCCAACTCATTCCCTGAAAAATCTTTTGTCTTCTTTCCTCTTAAGTGTGGAACATGCTAGACAAAGAAGAGAACTAAGATGAGTATGAGACAGACTAGAGAACAGGCATATCACCAAGAAAGGAAGTTGCAGAGGACAAATAGATATCATAAAAGAGGAAAAATAGGAGTGTGATTTCATAAAAGCCACATTCAGAGACAGAAGAAATGGAAGTGGGGCATAATTTACTTGGTAGTGGAGGAAACTTGAGGCTAACAAAGCTAATCCATAATTTGCTAAACTCTCTAAAAGTTGGAAGGTACCACACAAGTGCAAAGTATTCTAAAAAACCCCCCAAAACCCCAGAACATAGAACTTATGAGGTGAGCAAAAGCCCATGGAGACCCTGGTACCTACTTTGGTTGCCAGACCATGCCCTGAAACGTGGGCCAAGTGTATAATCATCACTGAACAGCAAATCACATTACTGCTCTCTTTCTCCTGCTATCCTTTGTTTCTTCTTGTATTCAGTTTTGTATATGTCTACACTCATTCATTAATGACTTTGATGAGGGGGTGGAAAGCTCAATGATTATATTTGCGGATTATACCAAACTGTGGGGAAATGCGAGCACATTGGAGGATAGGTTCAGATTCCAGGATGACCTTGACAGACTGGACTATTGGGCGGAAAAGAATCAGGTGCAATTTAACCAGGATAAGTGCGAAGTCCTTCATCTGGGTAGGAAGAACCCTCATCACAACTACACAATGAGTGGTGGTCCATTGGCTGGCACAGCATCTGAATGAGACCTAGGGGTTACAATTGACTGGAAGAGGAATATGAGCCAACTGTGCAATGAGGTTGCCAGAAAGGCAAATAAAATTCTGACATGCATCAGCCAATGTGTGGCCAGGAGATCTAGGGGTGTGCTCCTCCCTCTTAATTCGGCACTGGTGAATAGTCCAGCCTCACCTGGAGTTCTGTGTCCAGTTCTGGGCACCACATTTCAAGAAGGACATCGATAAGCTCAAGAGGGTACAAAGAAGGGCCAGCTGCATGGTCAAGTGCATGGAGGATAGGCCCTACAAGGAGAGACTCCAGGAACTGCATCTGTTCAGTTTGAGTAAGAGAAGGCTGAGAAGCTACTTGATAGCTGCCTACAAGTACAACAGGTGTGAACACCAAGATCTAGGTGATCAGATCTTCAGGAAGGCACCTCAAGACCAATGGGCATAAGCTTATAGAGGGTAATTTCAGGCTAGCTATAAGAAAGAATTTTTTCTCTCTAAGGATTACCAGAATTTGGAACACACACCCTGCAGAGGTGGTGCGGGTCACCATCCTTGGAGTTGTTCAAGAGGCGGCTGGAAAGGCAGCTTGTTGAGCTTGTCTGAGCCCAATAACTTCCTGTCCATGGCAGGGGACTGGATTTGATGATCTTACAGGTCCCTTCCGGTCCTTTGATTCTACGATATACAGTAAAATGGCAATGTGACACTAGCATATCCATGCTTTTTAAATCTGTGTCACATGGCTAATAATAGCAAGCACAGGGTCATGGCCTTACAACTGAAGTAGGCAGCAGGGTTCCTATGGCTTTTCATTGGTTACTAGGTTGTGCCACTACATCCCTGATGCCCTCTTATTCCCCTAATATACCTAAGGTACATCAGTGGCATCTTCATTGTATGGACACATGGGAAGGAATGTCTAGAGAAATTTCACCAGGCCTTTAACAACGTCCATCCTTCTGTCTAACTAACTGTAGAATACTTCCCCCAGAAAATTCATTTCCTAGACACTATGATGAAGATCTACAGTGGCCACTTTGTATTGGAAACCCATCAGGCACCACAGCTATGTTCATACCTCTGCATCCATCCATCATCTACAGCCAAGCTGTACATTACAACAATATCTGCTCTGATCTCACTGACTAGGATGCACACCTTAAGTCTCTGGAGCAGGGAATTCTACAATTACAATACAATCCCCAAAATTGTAGCCACTCAAATCAACAAAGCCCGACTCAGACCTCACTCCAACCTACTACAATACTAACCCTGAGACGAAGACAACAGAAAGTCTCTTGTTGCTGCCTAGATTTCCCACCTAGAACATATTGGACACATCATTAATGACCTCCGCCCCTCCTGAAAAAGGGTGACCATCTCAAGGTAGCCATGGGTGATAAACCTGTCCTGGCTTGTGGACAGCCCCCAACCTCAAATGGCATCTCTCAAGCAACAGGCTATTCTTTTATACTTGATGAGGCACGAGGCCTTGCAAAAGACCCTGGTGTAAGCTGTGTCCTCTCATTATTTTAAACCACACCATCATTGATACAAGTAACATGGATAACATTCAAGTGCCATTCACCTGCACCTCTGTATATGTCATTTATGCAGTCACGTGGTTATAAAGCCCCTCTGCTGTCTACATTGGACAGACAGGGCAATCCCCATGTAAAAGAATAAATCAACCCTGATCTGACATCAGTCTCAAAAAGACACAAAAGCCAGTAGCACAGGGGTAGCAATTATTTCAGGTGGAGGGCCGGTTACTGAGTTTTGGCAAGCTGTTGAGGGCCACATTGGTAGCCCTGACCCTTGGTAGGTACCCCGCCCCCTGGTCCCCATTTTATGACCAGATGTCCCACCCCCTCTAGCCCCCAATCTTTGCCACCAGAAGTCCCTCCCCTTGCCCCCAGAAATACTTCTTTCAGCAAGTGGTTTTGCCATCTCAGAACCAGAAAAATACCAAATTATATTCTAAAAACTGGACATCTACAACATTCATTAATTTGATTTCAAAAAAAATATTTTTGTCCCGATTTACATGTGTTTTGTCGTGTACATAGAGGTGATTGCACAATAGCTTAAAATGAAGTCTTACTCTTGTACATTTTGGGGGTGGGGGACATAGGTACAGGTTTGTGAGGGGCTCTTAGTGTGGGGGTTATGTGGGGGCAGGTGTGGGTGTGGAATGAGGGAGCATGTGGGTGTGTGTGTGGTTATGTGGGGTGTGGGTGGGTATGGGGTTTGCGGGGCATTGTGTGTGGGGGGAGGGTGGCTGGGGTGTAAGGGGATGTGGGTGTGGGGGCCTG
>NW_017729033.1:41764694-41765513 GCF_001723915.1 Gavialis gangeticus
CGGATTATACCAAACTGTGGGGAAATGCGAGCACATTGGAGGATAGGTTCAGATTCCAGGATGACCTTGACAGACTGGACTATTGGGCGGAAAAGAATCAGGTGCAATTTAACCAGGATAAGTGCGAAGTCCTTCATCTGGGTAGGAAGAACCCTCATCACAACTACACAATGAGTGGTGGTCCATTGGCTGGCACAGCATCTGAATGAGACCTAGGGGTTACAATTGACTGGAAGAGGAATATGAGCCAACTGTGCAATGAGGTTGCCAGAAAGGCAAATAAAATTCTGACATGCATCAGCCAATGTGTGGCCAGGAGATCTAGGGGTGTGCTCCTCCCTCTTAATTCGGCACTGGTGAATAGTCCAGCCTCACCTGGAGTTCTGTGTCCAGTTCTGGGCACCACATTTCAAGAAGGACATCGATAAGCTCAAGAGGGTACAAAGAAGGGCCACCTGCATGGTCAAGTGCATGGAGGATAGGCCCTACAAGGAGAGACTCCAGGAACTGCATCTGTTCAGTTTGAGTAAGAGAAGGCTGAGAAGCTACTTGATAGCTGCCTACAAGTACAACAGGTGTGAACACCAAGATCTAGGTGATCAGATCTTCAGGAAGGCACCTCAAGACCAATGGGCATAAGCTTATAGAGGGTAATTTCAGGCTAGCTATAAGAAAGAATTTTTTCTCTCTAAGGATTACCAGAATTTGGAACACACACCCTGCAGAGGTGGTGCGGGTCACCATCCTTGGAGTTGTTCAAGAGGCGGCTGGAAAGGCAGCTTGTTGAGCTTGTCTGAGCCCAATAACTTCCTGTCCATG
>NW_017729033.1:41770513-41774773 GCF_001723915.1 Gavialis gangeticus
GCCTGCATGTGTGGCAGTGTGAGAGCCAGTGTGGGTACATGTGTATGGTTGGGCTCAGGTGTGGGACTTGTCTTTGAACACATACACACACATACACACAGAGTCTCTCCCACCCTCATTGCTCTCTCTGTCTCTCTCTCCCCCTCCCTCATTGTAGGTACATACATGCATGCGCACACACACACACATATACACACACACACACACACAAACACCCTCCCACTCCTGGCCCTGGGGTAGTGGCACAGCTCCATGCTCTCACAGTTCAGCGATGTAGCCAAGGCCATGTGGTGCTGGAGCAGACACTCAGGGAAGCAGTGAAAGCTGGGGCAGGCAGAGGCTTCCAGTAGGAGAAGAGCGGTGGGGAGGTGGGGCCAGGCTAACCTTGTTGGTGAGTCCTGCTGGCTTCCCCTGGGTTCTACTGCCCCTGGCTCCTGTCATTTTTGACAGGCAGCCAGGAGCAGATAAATATACATTTTCCAAATTTTTAGGGGCTCACAGGCCAGATAGAATGGCCTGGTGGGCCATCTTTTGCCAATGCCTGCTGTAGCAGGACACTTTAACTTTCTTGGACATTCCATGGCTGACCTCAGAGTAGCAGTTCTTACATAGCAAAACTTTAAAAGCTCACTCAAATACAAACACAAAAATCACCCATAGACTGGATCTGGTTAAGTATGATCTAAACAAGGACTACAGGTTTGTGTCCCATAACTTGGGTTAATTTTTTTGACACTTTGTCCCTTTGGGTTTATTACTTGCTTGCATATCCCAGCACTAGTGTTGTGTATGTAAACACTTTTAATTTGTGAGAATGGTTTAATAAAGGAAAATGAAATCTGAAACCAAGGATCATTATTGCATTTACCTTTTAAAACTAACAAAAATGAATTACAGTGAATATTTTTTTCAGGTTGAGTGAGGGACTTCTATTAACTATTCTGTTGCCTCAAGGGCTTTCTTTTCACTTTGTGATGGTATAACTTACACTGTTTCTATACATGCTTCAAGAAGAATAATACAAGTGGTCTAATATGAATGAGAATGTGATGGATCAACTGAGTTAAAATTTCTAGATCAGCAAAAGAAGCAGTGCATTCTTTTTGCATTGCTTGGAATTTTCTTCAAGCAAGAAATTGTCAGCATTTTGGGTGTATCAAGAACAGAAACTGCATCTATACTTACATAATGGTCAGATTTTTCAGGGTTTTTTGCAGTTAATGTTATGCCACAAAATGAGTGACAAGAGTACAGCTAGGCTCATCTACTGTTATGGCTCACTGACATGTAGGCTGAACCCTCTCTATTTTCTGTGGTTCATTGTTAAAGACATCCTAAATACATGCATTTAATGAAAAGTGTGCCCCACTTTTTTGGTAGGTCACAAAGTCACAGGAAGTATTAATATCTCCAACTATATCAGTCCTTAGGCTGGATTTTAGTTTATGAATAAAAGTACAGTTTCTGAACTGTATTTAACTGTAAATATTGATTACAAATACAGTTTTTCAGAGAGGAGGGGAATCAAATGTACCCTGAAAAAACTGGAGTTATTTTTTTCAGGGGTTTTTTTGGGAGCTCATTGTAAGCTCTCAATTGCCCTGTATAATACTTTTGGTGAATTACCACAGATAACACAATCTATTAAAACCTTATCTAAATTTGATGCTTTGCTCTGACATTTAATGAACTATCATTTTAGCAGACTGTTTGAGAGAAATGTGGTTTGAAAAACCCACTTTTACAGAATTGTATAGCAGTAGAGCCAGAAATGACCACTTGGGTCACCCAACCTGACCCTCTATATTTTGCTGGGCTCTTCACTATATCATTGTTACTAATGTCTTCTTTCTTGTGTTCTTGGATATCTGCAATAATGGTATCTTCAACGTGTCCTTTAAGAGTCTGTTCAACTGGCCAATTATTTTTATTAGGAATGTTCCCCTAATGTCTAGCTTAAATTTTTCCTTCTTATCTTGAGGCTCCTGCTTCTTCTTTGAACTCCTCTGAAAGTCTGGAGAGTTCTCTTAATTATTTTAGAGCCAATGATCACTTGCTGCTTTAGTCCTCTCTTTGTTAGACTTTGCACATAACTCTGTTGTTTTGAGAAGGGGGAAGGAAGTTATCAGTAAGATGTTAATAAAACCCTTGTTCATTATTACAACATTAAATAGTTAAGTGTTGGCCGGGGTTTTGTGTCAAGTTATCACTGATTAACTACCACTGCACCATAACAACCAGAATTAAAAATCCCTTTAACCTCCTTTTAAGCACTAGGAAGGAAAATTAATGAAGAAATTGAAACTTAGAGAACTTTTTTAAACAGTTCCCTGTATTCCATTTTTCTTTAGCTGTATGTAGTTTTACCTGATAATCAGAAACTGCTGTTTGACAGTCTTTCAAAACTGTATTAAAAATCTATTAGCTGTTCTTTTTTGGGAAAAAAGAAAAATATAATTTTGTAATCCAGTCCTGTTTCTTTTAAAAGAAAACTAGAGAAAGGGGAAATGAAAAGAAGTAAAGGGAAGACAGGAAAGAGGAGAAATAAAGAGTGAAAGGAAAATGTTATACTAGGATAGAGTAATAGGAAGAAGCTAGGGTTCATATCTTTAGCTTCTGTCTAACGTTGTAAACAATTTATATTACAGGCTGAGTCAGTCCTTCATAGCTAGGACAACTGAGAAAATAGCTCTCTGTATCACAGCTCTTCCTGTCTCTCCTCATTGGCCTTCTTCACCAACCTTTATATAATTTTGTTTCTTCTCTTTTGTTTCAGGTACCTGCTCATGTCTATTTACTCAGTAATGACTCACATATTCTTTGTCTGATTATACCCCTTTGTGTATGTCTTAACTATAAATAAACTTTACTTGTGATTATGCTATAATCAAAAAGTATAATGGAAAAATACCTGCATAATATTGAAACAATTTGTATTGTATATGCTTTAATACTGATGTTTTCTTTAAATAATGATTTTGTTTCTTTGCCCAGGGGTGGGCATCTATTATGGCTGCTGCTGAAGGGCCGCTTAACAAGTGCTATGAGTTTTGGTAATATGTCAAGCGCTGTGAAGGTAGCCCCGCCCCTTGACAGGTGCTCCATCCCCTGGCCACCATCTTGGGACTGGAAGTCCTGCCCCTAGCCCCTGACCTTTGCCACCAGAAGTCCCTTCCCCTTGGCCATCAGAAATCCCTTCCCTTGCCCCTGGGAATATTCCTTCTGGGAGCAGAGGGTTGCCATTTTGTAACCAGAAAAAAAAATTATATGCTAAAAGTCAAACAGCTACTATTACATATTTTAATTTTATTGCAAAAAATATTTTTGTCATGATTTGTGTTTGTATAATGTATGTAGAAATAATTACATAATACCTCAAAAGTAAAG
Source organism: Gavialis gangeticus (assembly GCF_001723915.1). Taxonomy (NCBI): domain Eukaryota; kingdom Metazoa; phylum Chordata; order Crocodylia; family Gavialidae; genus Gavialis; species Gavialis gangeticus. Next base: position 41,773,901 of record NW_017729033.1, read on the forward strand.
TTTTACTCTTGTATATTGTGTGTGGGTTGGGAGGGCGGGCAGTGATTGGGGATGTGTATACAGTGGGGTGTGGGCAAGTGTGTGTGTGTGTGTATGGTGGGGTGTAGGGGTTGGGGTGTGGCTGGGTGTGGGGGGGCAATAGGATATGTTGGGGGTGTGTATATGTGGGGGGTTGTGAGTGCGTGGGGTTTGTAGGGTGTGAGAGAGGGTGGCAGGGTGTGGGAACCCCTACATACTCCCCCCCATGGTGCACCGCCCCTGATGCTGGTGTCAGTGGCAGCAGCAGGCAGCGGACACTTGGGGCACTTGTGCCTGGTGCAGGTGCTGTCACTGGTAGCACGTGGCTCTGGCCAGCACTGCGCATGGGAGCAAGGAGCACAGCCCTGCTAGCCCACTTCTATTGTGCAGGGCTCCCAGTGGTGCACGTGCAGCTCCTGTACTCATGAGCCACCAGGGGAAGCCCCATGTGATGGAGCCGGCTGCCTTCGCTACTCCCTGCCATGCATATCTTGGGACTCAATTGGAAGTAGAGAGGAACCCCAGCCCCTTCACCTGCAGCAGGGCTGAAGGCATCTGGCTCCATTGCACGGGGCCTCCCCTGGCAGCATGCAAGTATGGGAACTGCATGTGTGCCACACAGAGCCCTATGTGATAGAGGTGGGCTGGCCAAGCTGCGTTTCTCACCCCCATGTGCAGCACTGGCTGAAGCAGTGTGCTGGTGGTGGTAGCACCTGTGCTGGGCAGGAGTACCCCAAGCACCCCCATCTGCTGCTGCTTCTGCTGCTGCTGCTGCTGCCGCTGCCATGGGTAGGGGCTGTGCACCATGGGGGTGAACACCCTCCCACCCTCCCTCACACACACACCCTGCCCACC
>NW_017729033.1:41774784-41775684 GCF_001723915.1 Gavialis gangeticus
CCTCCCTCACACACACACCCTGCCCACCCAAGCTCCACACTCCCACTGCCCCCTGGCCATGGGCTCTGCACTGCCACCAGCTCCAGTCCCATGCTCCACAATCCTGCCCTGCTGCAGCTCCCCACTCCCCCTGGCCCCCGCCACTTCCCTACCTGGTTCCTGGAGTGAGAAAGACACTGGAAAAGCCAAGCACGTGCCCCAGCAGCTACAGCACTGATAGCAGCAGCCACACCTGGAAGCTGCATGCTGGCTGGGCTGGGCCCTCCTGCCTATGAGGTGCAACAGGGTATGCTGGGGATATGTGTATATGTGGGTGCTTCACTTCCACCCTCATAGGCAGAAGGGCTGGGTGGGGTACACTTAGTTGGTGGGCACTCACAGGCTGAATGAAATTGCCTGTCAGGATGGATTTGGCCCATGGTCCGTATTTTGTCCATCCCTGGTATAACCCAACCTGTAATGAAATCAAAGCATGTTTTTTCCCATTTCCTATAACAGGAGCTAGATCAGATCCTTAAGGTGTGGAACTCTCATCCTGTGAGACTTCTAACATCCCAGTCCTGGCTTATACTGGGAATGCTGTTCCATGTAAAAGATTAGTGAATAGTATTCCCAGGCACTGTCTCACTGATACCAATAATATTCACCTTGTGTCTTTAGAACCACATATGACTCTGTGGGCACATCCAGACAACCCCTTTGAGACGCTGCAAGAGGCACATGCAGGAACCGAAAAAGATTCCCCCTGCTGCAAGTTTGCTGTGTGGGGGCAAAATTAGACCCCTGGATAACACCGCTGGCCCTGGTCGCTCCCCCAGCCCCCCCGATCCCTTCCCTAACCTCAGTCCAGCCTGACCCCCATCCCAAGCCTGCCAATCCCCCTGATTCTGCAAGCCACTC
>NW_017729033.1:41775885-41776424 GCF_001723915.1 Gavialis gangeticus
CAGCAAGCAGGGGGCTGGGGTGGGCATGTGGGCCCTACGGGGGGGTGGTATCCCCTCTGGGGACCATTTGGCCCCTGTTGGTGGGGCCATAGCCCCTGTGGGGGGGAATAGCCCCTGTAGGGGGCTGTAGCTCCTGTGTGGGGGCTGTAGCCCTTGGTGAGGGGCACCAAAATATATATTCATGTATTCATGAATTCATGAAACATGTATTTAGAGTTCACTTTATTATTATGATAGAGACACTGGTAGTTTTCCAAATTGCTTTAACACTGTAGATACATCAATAAAACATTGCCCAACCGATCGCTGTCTCTCTATCTCACTCTCTCTCTTTCTCTTTATAGTGGTCTTTTGTTTTAATTGTGGAAGAACATGGATTTTGTGTTATTATCTAAAAGATGGGTTATAGTACAGGCTCTACCTCTACCCTGTGTTAACAAGAGTGAGTCCTACTCATATACCTACTCTTTCAAGTGGAACTTGGACTTTGGTTTCTTAGTAGCCAGAGGCACCTAATATCCAGTACTCTAGGTTCCAGA
>NW_017729033.1:41781424-41791219 GCF_001723915.1 Gavialis gangeticus
CTCTCTCTTTCTCTTTATAGTGGTCTTTTGTTTTAATTGTGGAAGAACATGGATTTTGTGTTATTATCTAAAAGATGGGTTATAGTACAGGCTCTACCTCTACCCTGTGTTAACAAGAGTGAGTCCTACTCATATACCTACTCTTTCAAGTGGAACTTGGACTTTGGTTTCTTAGTAGCCAGAGGCACCTAATATCCAGTACTCTAGGTTCCAGAGATCAATGGAGTTCAGGTAAATCTCTATACTTAATGTGACTTTGGGCTAACTCCAGGTATCTAAATCTCCCTCTTCACTATATAAGGAACTATTTCTTTAAATCACCCTCCTGGAGTCAGGAGGGTCACTATTTCATTGACATTTCTTTCACTGACATTTCTTTAAACATGCTATAGCCGAAGTTGGGAGTGCCCAGAGGGCTAATGTGGATTTTGTGCCATATTTTTATATACCCCAAGCTTGTTTCACAGGCAGATCTGATCAAATAACACCCTTTGTCTTCTGCTGCTTATTTAGAGTGCAATTCTTTGGGACTGTTTCATTATGAGCATAAAAATACTAAGCTCTGACTTCACTTGGACTCTAATTGTTATGGTGTATTAATAACTTTCATTTGAAGTACATGATTTGGTAGCTTGTTTGACCATTTAGTGTCCTTTTGTATGCAATTTTACAAAGCTAACAGCTCTTTTCAACACACTTTGAAATACTAAAGTCATGTTATTATTCAGAACTAGAATATACTTCATTTTTCTGTGATATATATCGCTAATACCTGAAGAACCTAATTTAGCCAAATTTGATAGTGAAAATATATTGCCATCACGGTTAAAGAACCAGTAGCTTACCTGAAAAAATAATGAATGCAGGCAACTTAATTATTAAATTGTACATTATGATCCACAATATCCTAAAAAAGCATTTCTGATGTACATTTAATGGCTTTAACATAGATACATCCTTTCATGGGTTGGCATCAGTATATAAAATTATGTTGTATAACCCTGAACAAATATTGTTCTGGAGTACAAAATGCTGCTTGAATACAAACTTTCAGACTTGTCTCATAAAGGGAGAAATGAGTTACAATGACGAGTGCAGACACAGTAAGCGAGGACCAGCGAAAGAAAAAAGCAGAGTAAGCTGCAGTTTAGTTACAGTAAGAGTCAGGATGCTGTCACATGGGCTGAAGTGACTGTGATGACTACAGGAACAGCATTATAATTTATCATCCTGACAGATCTGATTCAAACATCTTGTCTAACTAATTGTAATGGCATATCATTTCTATCTCAGCTTGCTGGGGAAATTTCATTCTAGTATCTATTAAATGAGAAGATTGGGTAACACCTTTTAAATGTGCTCTATATGAAACATTAATGAAGAGGAATCAGAAATGCCATTGCTAAAGGTTGCCTCTTGCTGGGATGCTTGTTTTCTATGGTAGTGACTCATGGTAATCAAAAATGTGCAAGTGACAATACTCAGTAGTCAATGAAACTGTGCACTCCATCCTTCATAGAAAGGCCATTCTCTGCCCTTGTGCATACGCACATGCCCTGTAAGTCAGATAACCCAGTGTGAGCCCACTCAAGGGCAATATTTGGCCTTCTCTTATTATATGATTTACCTGTTACGTTATTTGGAAATAGATTAAATACACAGACTAATTCTTCAACACCCCAAATACTTGGTTAACAAGGCCAGAGGAAAGAATTCAAGGACATAGCACAACCGGTTTTAGAAACCTATATTGGATATCAGATATCAGCTGGAGTACATGAACCTCCCAGGGGTACACAGTGATGATGGATGGATAATAATGATGGAGCTTCTGATTAGAAAAGGGGCAGTGAGTAATTGCACCACTGGTTTTTGATATCAGTGTCAAAAGTCATCAACAGAGATGTGTTGGGCATAGTGGGTATTTCAGGTAAAGGGGTAAGGCTAAAACAGTTTGAAAACCATTGGGATAACTGATACTGATTTATCAAAGCCAAGCATAGTCAGTGTAGAGAAACAGATCTAATCTTTGTTTTCTCCTGAGTTTAATAAAACACAATATTGAGTTTTTCTACCCCCTCCCCTTTTCCCCCCAAGAGTGTATACCCTCATACAATTTTCCAATATTCTCAAGAAGATCACCATGAATGGGTATCACATCTTTGGACAAGCAGTGCTCCAATATGAGCATCAGTACAGTAGTACTGGTGGGCAGGAGTCAGCACATAATGTGGTAAGACCATTACTCCTTGATCCTCAGATGTATTTAGGAACCTAACTCCTGCTGATTACAAGGACAGCTACATATCTTTAAGATTCAGAGCCTTAGTATTCAGCTCAGGGAGTGAAAGATGCATTAACCATAGCTAGATATGGACAGATAATACAGTATTGGGCATTGTTGTAAGAACATCAATAATTTTTTCTCTTCCCTTCCCCCACCAGCTGTTTGTTATCTGGGAGCAGTCGCATAGCTTCTACTTAGGTCTGCATACCCAACAGGCACATATACTGCAAGGAGAACTCTGGGCATTCTCTTCCTGCTCCTGATTGGTGGTATATTCTGACCTTTTTCTCACAGTACCTCACTCGTCCTGTTTTTCACAGTCCTGTCCAACCTTCTTTGACTTCTTTCCATCTTTTCTCTTCTCCTTTCTTCCCTCTCTCACCCTTAATTTCTTTCTTTTCTTTGTTTGCTTTCTTCCTTTTTCATGCACTCATGCTATTAACTTCTCACCTGCTGCCATTCCTGTAATGCACCTTTGTATTCATATGTACATATAAAAATTTAAAATGAGTCAGAGCAATCCCATCCAGGCTAAGCAGCCTACCTATTGGTATTACTTCTGGCTTTCCCTTGCCTTTCCTTTTTTGTTACACTTAGTTCAGTGACATTTCTTTAAATAATCGAAAGTTCCTTGGGGCAGAGACCATGTCTTTTTGTGTGTTTGAACAATGAGACCCTAATCTTGATTATGGCTTTTGATTGTTAAGGGAATAATAATAACAACAATAATAATAATGCTAAACAGCATATATATATATTTACTAATGCTACTCATCTTATGCCTGATGATTCTGAGCAACTCAATGCCTATCCCCAACCTAAGCCCTGTTGGGATCCATAAAGTAGGTATGCTAAGTCACCGGAGAGGCATGATCTAGTAAACGTGCTCTGGGCATTCTGACAAATCAGTTTCTGCAGACACCATAACCAGAGAACGAGGCATTCCCCTCTCCTCTGGCTCTTTGACTTAGTAGCTCAGTAGTTACAGCAGGATGAGTTCAATTTGATCTTCTGCCTGAGTGGCTTTCTGTATCTAAGGAAAGGAATGCCTTAATCACCAGGCAATAAGCTAATCTGTGTTGGAGGTAGGGGGCACATTCAATCTCCCCTCCAACAAGACAGTATGCCATTCCCTGCAATCCCAATATGCCATAACTAAGAATAGCCTACAGCTTGTGCAGAGGACTATCTTGCAAAGTTGGAGATGTGTGTTTGAATCCTCTAGGCAGAAGATTTGATGAATCAAAGTCTCCCACATCTTGTATGGATGGTCTATTCGAAATCTTGTGTTCAGGGAATAATCTCCCTGTAGCCCAGGGTAAGGCACATAAGGCCTGGATTGGGTGGGCCTGGTATTCACTGTTCCCTATTGGTACTTTAGGAAGCCTCCTATTGAAAGTGCTATCTTTGATTAATCCCATTCTAGAGCACTTAACTCTCTTCATGCTTTGTACTGGGAGCATAGGAACCTAGCTCAGAGCTGCAGATTCCTTTACTGGGACCAGCAGCTACATGTTAGGCACTACAATATTATGTATTGTGATACCTCATTTCTTTGGGGATTTAGCTCCCAGCATCAAACCATTATTTCCCCCCACAAATTATCCGATCCTGGTAATCACAGCATGGTATGGACTTACTGTCTCCTCTGAGGGTGCATCCACATGTGTGCTCTGCTGTAAAGCATCACCATCTACATGTGTACTGGTATTAGGGTGCAGTAAACTAACTCTACCATAACTCTGTCAGGGACAGTGCTGTCTTATGGTGGAGTAAGTTACTGCACTGAAACACATATGTAGACAGTGACTATGGGCATAAATTTTGCCTGGTCAGCCCAGCCAGCTGGGAGCCCGTTCTGCCCCAGCTCAAATTGCTGCTGTTCTGGATGCACATGTAGATGCTGAGCCCAGGCGCAGTTGACTCCACCTCATACTGTCCTAGAGTTTATTGTGTTGCACTAATTGCACATGTAGATGCACCCTGAGAGAAGAAAGAGAGATGTGAGCCAATGGGGGCACACCAAAGGCAAACAAGTACATTGTATCTTATAACTGACTTAATGAAAGGCAAAAATTCTGGCTTTTTGTCAGAAAGAAATGTTTGTCAGTTCATTTCAGATGATAACATCCCTGCTTCCTTGTTTCTCTATTAGAAGTCATGCCCTTGAATGCCAAGGCATGTGTACATTTTTGAAAAACAGCAGAATGAGATCCTGAAAATAAAAGGCAGGTAGTGACAGAAAAAGATGAAATGTGGAGGACTGAAGGGAGGAGGGAGAAGTTAATTTAAATGTCATCATATTTAAAAATACATTTGGAGTTTGTTTTGAGTTTTGGCTGTGATTTTATAAGGTGCCCAGAAGCCTTTGGGTGAGGGTAAAAGAAAAACACACATTATAATTGAGGATTAGCATAAGATGACTCTAAAGACATATTATAACTGAGTTAATTGAACCATTAAAACTGTGCATTCTTTGTAGCCAGAGGAAGCCGTTAGGCATCTGAATAGTACAGTTATAATTCATGAAAGAAAAGTTTAACTGGGAAAAATGGAATCAGAAAACATCAAATACACTGAATCCACTTTAAAAGACAGTGCGCTCATTAATTTGTCGAGATTTCCAGTACGTTCCTCCTTCATGGACACTGTAACAGGGTTTTCTCATCCTCTCTCTGGCTCTTCTGCTGCTTCAGTTTCATTCCCTCCATCACCAAACATTTATTGCTTTCAAATTCTTTCTTTCTAGGCCCTTCCTTTTACTATATAATAACTGCCCCCCCTCTCCCCCCCACCCCCCTGTTACTGCCTGGGCTGCTGCCCCAGTTGCTTCACATTATTTATACTATTGCCATGCCCTGCCTTCTGATGATGCATCCCTTATAAGTTCTCCTTCAGGTGCTGTCTTGTTCCTCACCGGTCTATGTTTCTCTCTTTTCTTTACCCTTGTACAAGGGCACCAAACTCCACCTCGTGCACATTCATGCTTTCAGTTCCCCAGGTCTCTCTGAGCAGTGGTATTCTACCAGTCTCATTCTGGGTCTCAACACAACAGTCTCTAAGGTCTTTTCTAGTTGCTAATCTCCCACTTTCTTGCAGAGTAGGCTCCTTCTTATTTGAAGACCCATCCCCCAACTACCATTGCAAGATACTAGATCACCTAATCCAACCATCAGCCCAAGTCCAACCCCATCACTGAGGACAGATAGGCAGACGCAAAAAAGTGTGTGGGGTAGAAGAAGGTGAGCAGAGAAATCCAGGGGGATGCCATGAAGTGATACAGATGTAAGTCTGATAAGCTCCTGCTATTTTGTGATATTGACTGCCACTTTCAGTTGTTAATATTCTTCAGCCCCTTACAAAATTTATACTTGGGTAAATCTTACGTTCTTATCTTTGGCTGGGGAAAAAAAACTCAGACCACAAAGAAAGGGTCTTCAAAGCTACCAGAGAACTAGGAAAGCTGTCATGGGGGAGCCTGACTATATGATGCTGTTTCCTGGCCTTCTCTATGAGAGAGCTGAAAAGCAGGGTCTATTGAAACCAGAACAACTAGGCTAGACACAAGTAGCTGAGATACCTCATGAGGTACCCAGTCATCCAGAATCTGATTCACTGACTGAAACCTACACTTTCTGTGACTCTAAGGAACCAAAACCCATTATTACATCACCATCAGGAATGGGCAAAATTACAGAATAATCTGAGTGGTACAAGAAAAAAAAAGAGAAAAAACATGTTGGGGGTTTAGATTGTTAAATACTGCTTATAAATGAGTGGTATATTTGTTCATTCCTTTGTCTTTATTGTTGCAGAGTAGTAGAGAGCTTTGGGTTATATCTGCCAAACCCTTCTTGGTGGACATAGTGTGACATATATTAAATTAACTGTTAGTAATAACTGTTAACAGTTAGTATTAAAAAACTGTTAGTGTTAAAAAATACATCCCAAATAATTTTAACTCACAGTTTGGGGTTTTTTAGCATTGTTATAATCTCATAGACAATGTCTGACAACAGCTTAATAGCTCTTGCTTTTTAATCTACTACTCTGTTATATTTATAAATGTAACCTTGGCCTGGCTACATTATTTGGGGAATAGATTTCATGCTTGCTCATCTTGGTAGACAGAAATACTGTATAAATGTATACAGTATTCCCTGTAAAGGATGCCACATTCTTGCAGTAAGGGCTTCGCTCATGACACTTTTTTCTTTCCCTGTTTCCCTTTTGTTTTGTTTTGTTGTTTTTTTAAACAGAAAACTAGAACACAAGTCAGAAGGAATTTTTTATTAAAGGGGATGGAAGGACTTCACCTGGAGGACAATGAATACTTTTGGGGCAATGTTTAAAGGAAGAACATCAAAGGTAGAGAAAAATCAGCAGAAGGTAACAAAGAATGATCGTGTCTCAGAGAATGTAACTTTAAATAGAGATTAGGGAAATCAGTCTTACAATCATTAAAGAAGATGACATTTTTTAAGTCAAGGACATACTAAGGAAAAATAAATTTAGCTCATATATAGGTAAAATGTCCTGAAAGTAAGATGCTGTCTATCAGCTAGTGAAACAGTCTCTCAAGGGATGTAGAAAAGAACTCCATCTATTTAAACATTTAAAAGTTAGCTGAACAAAGCACTAAATCATATGAACTGTGAAAAATACTCATCCATTGGGAGGGAACAAACTAGATGATGATTTTCTGTTTTAGTGCATATTATACCAAACCACAAATTCAAGCACACATGCCTCAGTTTACTCATTGCTTGAACAAGGAAAAGGGAGATAGGTCACATTGTAGAGAGCTTGGTTATGCTGCTTCTGGTTGTGTCCTTAATACACAAAGATATTTTCAGGCAAGTCATGCTTTGCCAAAGTTCCTACCTTTTTGCTACTCTAAAATCTTCTAAAGGGAGGAATGAATCTAAAGGGTCAGATCCTTAGATGCAATAAACCATCATAACTCTGATGACTCCCTATCACTAACTCAATTTTCACTGGCTTAGACTCTGCCCCAAATAGTTATTCATTAACCAGCAAAAAAATTGCCACTAAAACATGTGTTATTATAATATATACAGTAACTACTCTTCAGAGACTGTTCAACAATGTTTATACATAGCAATGCATACTCTGTAGTAAAAAAAATAGTACTATATATGATTAAAAAGGAAAATGTAGTGTGCAATCACTACCCATAATTTTCCCTTTCCATTCTCTTCTCTGAATAATTCTCAATTATGTAATAATACCATAGGAAATGGAGGGGCAGTTTTACTGTTATATGCTGCAACTCCACTGAAGTCCACTAAATTCTGTGTATCACTTTGTGCTGAACTGCTAGCATTCGGCTCCTGATTATTAACACATCTCTCCTTCTGAAGTTAGTTGAACAACAGAAGTATTTAATTTTCTTGTTCAAAATTAATCATTTAACACTTCCACATCAAATGGCATCTGTGAAGATGATCTTATCAAACCAGTACACATGCAAGATACTTGCCATGACTATAAGAGAGATCTCTGCTTTGGTTCTTCTGACGAGATAATTATGTTATTGCTCTGGCTTTCTTGTTCTATTTGTTGATTGAAAATCTTCTAGACTTGTACCTTGGATGTACCCAAATTGCACGCTATGCAAGAAGTGAGTCTACACAATGTATGTCCCTCTTTAGCCAAGGACCTGTCTAGCAGGGACATAGAATCATTTTGTTAGAAGAATTCTCGTAGCCTATGAAGACTATTGAATGAATTAGCCTATAAGGTCACTTATACTTGTGTCTAATGCCTGCTCCAATGTGTTCTAATTAGAACATGTCAGAGGAGACTCAATTAATCAAGTAGAGTCAATTAATAGAGTCTACTGGAGTGTGCTAATTAGAACATTCCAACAGCCTTGGCATCATGTGTATTCAGGTTCTCTGCATTTCAAAATGGTGGTGGGGGCACTTTAATTAACACTCATTGAATGAGCTTGAGTTAAAGTGCCCCCACTGCCATTTTGAAGTGCGGGATGCTCAGTACATGAGACACTGTAGGCATTTTAATTAGCGCAGCTCCTAAGGGTCTAGTGGATTCTGTTCTAATTAAAACACCCTCCCTTACACTCCAGAGCACACGTTTAGACACCCTAAGTGTCACCTTGCCTTCCCTCCAACTCTGGAGCATGTGTAAAGATGCCCTAAGGCAGGGGTTGTCGACCTGTGCACTGCTGTGCTGCTGCACACCGCTATCACTGCACCATCGCTTCACATTTGGCTGCCAGGGGACCCCCTCCGCCCTGCTGCCCCACATCTAGAAAGAGGTACCCACCAGGAGGGGCACACACCAGAAGGGGTACTCAACTTTAAAAGGGTTGAAAACCCCTGCCCTGACTGGGTGGGAATGCCCTTAGCCAGAGAGGGGACTTGAACTTGGGTCATCCACATTCTGAGTGAGTGCTGTATTCACTGAGTTAGTGTATAAAAGGGAGCAGAGGCATCAGAATTTTAAAAGAAATTAGTGGCTGCCACAGCATTTTGTACAGAGCCTAGTATTAGACATGTTCTGGCACTCATTGGATCAAGATCCTCAGAGGAGATAGGCAGGAAAACAACTAGTTTCTGGATTCTGATCAGCCTTGGCACAAACTAAGCCCCTAGATGCGCAGCAAGATTAAGACTTGTGTTTCTGAATATGCTCAGAAGTAAAACTTCTGACAGGTGGTACATTAATGTGCTTCAAAAGCAGTGATACCTATGAAGTTAAGGCCGCTTCACAAATAGACAGCAGTTGAATGAAGGGTTTTGGTTTTACGTGGCTACATTCCACCTGTGTTCCATTTTAGGCACTTAAATCTGGCCCATGGGCGCTTATCCCAGAGATGGCCTCTGAAGTCAGGGGGGCAGATCTTCAACTGGTGAAAGTAGTCATGGCTGAGGGTCTGTATCAATGCATCTGCATCAGTAGATGGATGGATCCAGTAACAGGATTTGCCCCTTAGCACAGTGCAATAATTCAGGGTAGGAAATCCAATATGTATCATTGATGAGAAATATGAGTCAGCTATGTAAAGACATAGCAGGATACCTTTTCTTTTCTGTCACCCCATCTCCAGCTTCAGAGATTTTGGTAGCCTTCCATTGTGAAGAATCTTGTATTGGGCCTTCTGTGACAGACTGTCAGGTTTACATTGGCAAGTAGATTACTGATGTATCAGAAAAGGGAAGTAAGCATGCTTTAAATAAATAAAGGAAAAAATCTCTGAGGAAAGTAGTAAGTGGTCTGCTTAATCCAGTGTTCAGGTGGCAGTGACCAGGTTTGGATCACCATTGCTCTGTCCCTTCTGTATGCTCATTTACCTTAGTGCAAAGTGATTACTAGACAGACTGACTAGTAGAACTTTGGTGACAATTATCATTTAGGATGTGAACTAGTGGTCACTGCACCCAGTATAGGTTTACATGGATTTATTGGGGGAGAGAGGTATCATAGAATCATAGAGGTAGGGTCGGAAGGGACCTTATAGA
>NW_017729033.1:41791266-41796792 GCF_001723915.1 Gavialis gangeticus
GTCCCTTCCGACCCTAGAAACTATGAAACTATGAAACGTTCACCATGCACTCTAGCCTCTAAGGTGCTAGCTATTAGGACCAGATACTTTGACCCCTAGTATGTCCCGCTTGCAGGGCATGCCCCCTGAGTCACCTGCCATGCCTTGATTTTGTGAGATCGAGGAAGGGACCTTGGTCATCCACAGGTACTCCCACAAGCTTCATGTACCAATGGTTCTCGGGGCTCCTCCTCCCCTTGCACCTTATCTACACGCCAGTCGGGTCTTACGCAGGGATTCACACTATGGTTCCTTCAAGCAGGAGGGCCCTATGCTAGTGATGAACAATTGAACAATTTGGCCCATTGCATTTAGCAGAGATTTGTGAGGCCCTTAGGCTAAAGATATCAACTTAATCGTTTCAAATAAATAAATAATTTACATGATCTGGGGTAACTCAGAGATGGATCACTCCATGCCCTCTGGTGACTGTGATTCATTCATTTCCTCTGAAAAGAAATAAACCAAACCTTTAGTAAATAAATAGTTCGTGCAAGTCCCAATTAATTCATATGCAAATCTCTCTGCACCGTCTGGCACCAGTAATTCATTCGTCTCCTTGGGGAATCAAAGAAATCAAGCCTTCTCAGAATAAATAGTTCATATGAGTCTTAATCAATTAATTGCCCCAAATTAATCAACTCTATTCCATACCTGACATCAGTCTTTAAGGTTTCTGGCTAGTGGGTTAATCTAGTCCACATCTAATTAAAGTTAATCCAAACTCAAAAGGACCACTCTTAATGAAAATAAATGGTGTGCTCTCAATCCCAAGCACTCTCCGGTAACTCACACCCAGCACTTCTGCATCTTCCTCTGGTGAAGTGTCGATAACCAGGGATTTCTCCTGTGCCATGGCTCGCTTGCTGTCTTTCACCCACATGTTTGGATGACTGGGGGCTGAAGACTCCTCTGAGCCTCCAGTCTGCAGAGCAGGTCCCTTCACCCACTCATAATGCCCCAGTAGGGACCCTGTTGCCTCTGGGCTCTGAATCCTGCCTCCCAACTTCCTGAAGCCTTTCTCTCACTGGTGTGGGTTGCTCACTTATGACATCAGCCCCAATGTACTGGCCATTCCGCAGTTGGCATGAGCTTGTAAAACGGGGCTGATGTTGCGCCCGCAGCTCTACCACCTGTGTCACTGCCAGCCTGCAGGTAAGCATGGACTGTCTCGTGCTCTCACCAGGCTTATGTTCTGTCCCTGGACACCACTGGGGATGCCTCCTGGGGTGCTGTCGCTCCTGCACTGCCCCACTGGGTACTCCCTGCTATGACATGAGCACATGCAGGAGTTCACCGGGTCAGGTTAAACTTTTGTAGTTTGGGTTAACTCTTTATTGATCTAAACTTATTACAACTCCTGAGGTCAAATAACTTGGATTGGGTGTGCCATTTTTTGGTTGATTTAAGCCCCATGAAAGCCTGCACACCTTGGTTAGGTTGATTTAAATGTAATTCTTGTACATACCCTCAATGTGCATATCAACAGCGCAGCAAATCCATTATCACCTACAAACTCTGGTTCAGATTCATTTCTCACTGACAGCAGTATAATTCAGCAGGTACTTCACTGCAATCAATGGAATAAACTAATCTTCTTTGATCATCACCCAGCTGTGAAGTGCTTACATGAATTTTGGTTGGGCTGTGTGTTTCCGTGGCCCATCTGCATAAGAAATATAATACTGCCTCTCAGGGATCTAGAAAAGATGTATTTTTAAAGGATTTAAAGCCTTCCAGTGAGAGGCACTTTTGTAAATACAAACCTCTTCCTGCCTGCTAGTAATAATGGCAACAGCTTTTTGCTATTGCAGATCAAAACAAACGGGAATAAAAGAACTGGCTCACATTCATTGTGTACTTTTAAACTAAATAAAAATCAACAAATTGGTGGCTTCTACTATGCAATGGCTAGGTGCCAGAAATCTTCTTACTCAGTTTTACTTTTTATTTAGCAGTGCCAACTATCTAGCATCATTTAAGTTACCTATTCTTAGCACTGGCACGGTAACAAGAATAAAAACTTGGCTAAAAATTGGCACTTAAAAAGAAAAACAACAACAAAACTCTAACATGAAACAAGAAATCCCTCCAATAAATAGGCATGCCAAACCATGGGATTTGAAAAGTAGTTGCTGCTTTCATATTTCCTCATCATTGCTTGAAGGGAATTCTGTGACCCTCCTTTAAGTATAAAAGAGGCAGGAGCTAGAATTTTTACATAGCAATGCCCAGGTTTCTAACAGATTATGTGACAGCTCCTCCTTCAAACATGTTGGCAGTCACGGGACACAGCCTCAGGGAACTGCTGTATTCGATGCTAAAGCTGTTTCTGTGGCATTCCCTTCCCTCATAGTCCTTAGCCTAAGTGTTTTTTATTAGAAAACAAGTTGTATTTTGGGAGCTCGGTCGTTATTGTATTTCCACTGGAAACTTTAGCTCTTGTATCTTTTACATGAAAGTGGACAACTCACTGTAAAAGATATAGGAAACTGAAGGCAAGGTCGAGGTGCACCTTATGTAGAAATTACCTGCAGTAGAGATACAGGACTTCACTCGCTAAGGTTGGCAAACTGTCAGTTTCTCTCATGCGCACTAAAAATTTGTGTCTGCATCTTAAACAGAAACTGGGTGGTGTAGCATGAATGACACAAAAAGATACATTTAGTACTAGTCATAATGGTGGATTACATAATATAAACACATCTATACTGGGAATTGGACAGATGTTTGACTGTTGTTGGGGGGCTTTTTGGATTAATAACAGTTACAGCAGAAAGTGCTGTACAACATTTAAATTTTTGTCCAGAGTTTTGTATCTGTCAGAGACAAACAGATGTGCTGATACTAAAGCTATTTTTTAAATCTTTTTAATCATGCAATATGACACAGTGATTCTGCCCTTCTAAATTAAGCAGCACATCTACATTTGCACAATTGCAAAACACTTCTTTTGAAATTATGTCCTGGACTGAGTCTTATCCTTCTCATGTTATTTTCAGTACTTTTCAGAGTGGTCATTCTTTATCCAAAAGAGTTTAGTGGCAGAGGCAGACAACTCAAAACCTTGTTTATACAAATTATGAATAAATACAATTAGGGAGTCCAGCTGTTGGAGAAGACTGTCAACTTGCAGACATGACAAGAATAAAAAATAGCTAGTTTGGGAAGAATAAGAAACTAAGACAAATTAAACCATGTTATAGAGTTTGTGGTGTACAACTGTGTACATATTATTTACATTTCACATGCTATGTGCAATTAGTGCATCTGCTTGGTACATGTACCTATACTTTATCTTTGAATAAAGCACTGCTGTTTCTCTCATTCTTTGAAGATGGGGGGACTGATCTTGGAAAGGCTAACTTCAGTTAGGGGGTAAAGTTACCTGTATGCATAAATATTTACGTAACTGACTTGGCTGATATTGAGCAACTACTGCTGGTAACTATATCTGGTGTATGTGTGGATGAAATGGTTGTTTTGTGTATGTGTATGCCTGTGTGTAATGATGTGTATGATGATTTGTGTGTGTTTGTATGAACCTCTATGTCTAACTCATGTAATCAATAAACGCGGCACCTTGCCTTATCTCCCTTTATAAAGTCTCACTCATGATTTGAGCAATTGGCAATTTGTGTAACACTGTGAAGTCTCCACTCTCCAGTGCTTACATACATGATGTATTAATTTTGGCAGCACTTTAAACTTTGGCATATTAATATAATAATTGGAATTGAATGATGAAACAGAACTAAATAGTGGCTTTGAAGTATGTGTGAAGACATGGAAAACGAACCCAAGAGAAGAGGGGACTGAAGGCAGATGACACAGAGAATTTAAAAAAAATGACAAGCTTATGCACTCCAGGAAGAAACAAACCATGTTGGGTGTTCTCGGAACTAGTGCCATTTGCAATTTTTTTTGCAGTCATTTCTCATAACTGTGTCAGCCCTCAAGAGATTTCTTGATGGATGAAATTGTTCAGTCGTCAGTAAATATCTAATGAGATTGAAATATTTCAATAACTGCAAGGCTTCTTTTATGTAAAGTTTTCCATTGACCTACAAATAACAGCAGCCTTTGAGAGGTGAACAAGGAAAGACTGACTCACATTGATTACCCTTTTTGACTTTGGAATTGATCATGTCTTTTGCTTTGCTAAGTATTTGGATATTTTCCCTTATCCACTGAAGACAAAATAGACTTTTTGCAAAACAAGCTGAAGTATTCGAGTGTGTCTCATGGGTGATCTACAGCTGAAAAATTTAGAGAATTTTTATGTATAACAAATGGGAAAGAGACAAGTAACTCAGCAAAATCTTCGAGGCCACTATAGAAGAATGACCTCCTAGTGGTAGAAGGAACACTTGGTGCTTGGGCAGAACATGGAAATTGAAAAGTGAATGGGATGGAGCAGCTGTTCACAGGGCACAGCTGTTTCCAGGGCTGCTCACAGGGCACAGAGTAGAGACAAACTGGATGGATATCAGGCAGGAGACTCAGGGGCTACATCAGATACAGCTGTGGAAAGAGTACTTGCATGGGAGGGCCCAATAAAGCGATATAAAGAGAGCTCAATAGAGCAGGGTAGGGAAACCTCTTGTACTAGACTTATTTATTGCATAATAAAGTGAAAAGAGGTACAAAGCAGTCCTCACCTCCAAGTACATTATCATCTGATAGCTGTCTGATTTTAGGCATATCTGGTACTCATATCTGTTTGGTATCAATGAGTAATAATAAATAATATGTCAATCAATAATATTGCTGTAGCTACGACTTAGTTAAAATTATTCTTGTTCACTTGAAATTCATATTGACACCAAGTGCTGTAATATATATATTATTTGCTTGATAGTACAGAAGTACACAAGGGAAATAAATAATAGACACTGAAAAAAATACTGTGTTTACAGGGCTCCCCAGTATAGCTCTGCGAGTGCTTTCCAAGGACAGTAATTGTCTCCATTTGGCAAATGTACAAACTGAGGCATAGAAAAGGTATAGGTCTCAACCCATGTCATACTGTTGCTTGGTTTGGGTAGTCTCAGTGCTATATCTTTTGATTGCTTCCAAGAAAGCAAAACTAATAGTTGTACTTCCTGTCTTTCTTTTTTTCCCTGGATGCTTGGAAGAAAGTGAAATAGGTGTGTGTGTGTGTGTGTGTGTGTGTGTGTGTGTGTGTGTGTATGTTAGTGAGAGAGAGAGAGAAAGAGAGGGAGAGAGAGTGCATGTGCATGTGCAGTAGGGCTGTGTGAAATTTCACTGGCTGTTTTTCGATGCTGTTTCAACTCGTTTCGAGCTTAAAACAGTGAAATTGAAATGAAACAGAGGGTGGGCTTCAAAGGAGCTTCGAAATGAAAAGAGGGTATTCAAAATGTGTCAGAAGTTTCAAAACGTTTCGAGTTTCAAAGCTGAAGCTGGGCTTGCCTGAAGGGAAACAGAAAGTAAGGAGAGGGAGGAGGAAGAGTGGGGAAGGTGGAG
>NW_017729033.1:41796837-41798505 GCF_001723915.1 Gavialis gangeticus
TAACTGTCATCCTTCTCTGAGGTCACTTCCAATCCCAGTGCTCTGGGGAAGGAATGGAAAAACAGCTTAAAAGGCAGCATTGTTTGAACTGCCCTGCTTTCTGTCTTGGTGTCACTTACTGAGGTGTGTGTTCCAGCAGCTCAGGGTCAGACAACTACAACTAGCACTGATCTTCTAAATGATTCCCTACTTGCTAGGCTAGCCCAGCAAAAGGGATTTCAGAATACTTTTTTTCTAGGCACTTTTATTTTATTATTATATTCATTGCTTTATTCTTTTAAATTTTATAATTATATTGGATAGGATTACTATAGAATTTAATGTATATAGGAAGGCAAATACATTTATATTTTATTTCTATACATTTAAAGCTTTGCAGCATACATACATACCTAATAGAATTTATATACGAAGAAAGATATATGTATAGTTGCATGTGTATTTGTTTTTATGCATTTATTCTTTCCACCACACCTACATTATTGAATTTATATAGGGAGAAAGATATATTTCTATTTGTTTGAATACATTTCTTCTTTTCACCACACACCTACACTTCTGAATTTATATAGGGAGAAAAATATATTTCTATTGGTTTTTATACATTTCTTCATTGCCCCACACCTACATTTTTAAATTTATATAGGAATGTGAATACATTTATATATTTGTAGAAAAGGAAGACATGAAACAAACCATGAAGCATGGTGGAAAGGCAGGTGGCCAGCCTTCAGGGAGGGATGGAAGAGGGGTAGAGGGAGAGCTGTAAGTTTCCTCCCACACCAAACGGAGATACAGCCTCTTTCCTCCAGCTAGAAGGGATGAGGCTTCTACAAGCAGCAAGGAGAGGGGAGCAGTGCCAGTGCCACTGCCTGTGCCTGAGACTGCATCCCCACCATGAGCACCAGCCATAACTCCCACCACCACCACCATGATGACAACAAGAAGCAGCAGCACCAGTATGGCAGCCTACTCCACCCCTATGTCACTTCCCACACTGAGCATTGCAATGCCAGAGGAAGAACTGGCACTGGATCTGAATCTTGGTGCCCTAGCAAGGGAAATTCTGGGAAAGGAGGAGGAATCATCTGAGTTTGCGCTTGACACCACTCAACTTTCCCCTAGAGCTAGGTCTCCTTCCCCAGAAGGCACTTTGGAGGAGTCTGACATAGAGATGGAGGCAAGTGGCTCAGCTGAGTCCACTCCTCCTCTTGTTGTGCCTCTGTATGCTGAGGAGAGGGAAAGTGAAGCAGCATCCACACATGCACCCACACCCCACAAGCAAGTGGGTAGTGTGGTTTGGGATAATTTTGAGCTGGAAGATGATCCCATGTATGCTATCTGTCTGTACTGCTAAGCAAAAACCAGCCGGGGCAAAGGAATAAAATACATGAGCACCATGGGTTGCTGATGCATCTCCACTGGCACCACCCCCTTGCCCTTACTCCGCCTCAGCCTGGCACCAGCAGGAGCGTGCCCAAAGTGTAGTCCCCCTCCTGCTCCAAGGACCCCATCCCCCACAAAGCAGAGGCAGGCCATCCTGGAACACTGGGGAAAGGTAGGCAGAAAGTAGGGCACTTTGCAAGGGTGAGCGAGATCACCCGGAGCACTGGGGAGATGCTTGCCGTCAATGGCCAGCCCTTCTCCTTAGTTGAGCAGCCAGGGTTC
>NW_017729033.1:41803505-41803773 GCF_001723915.1 Gavialis gangeticus
AGTGAGAGAGAGAGAGAAAGAGAGGGAGAGAGAGTGCATGTGCATGTGCAGTAGGGCTGTGTGAAATTTCACTGGCTGTTTTTCGATGCTGTTTCAACTCGTTTCGAGCTTAAAACAGTGAAATTGAAATGAAACAGAGGGTGGGCTTCAAAGGAGCTTCGAAATGAAAAGAGGGTATTCAAAATGTGTCAGAAGTTTCAAAACGTTTCGAGTTTCAAAGCTGAAGCTGGGCTTGCCTGAAGGGAAACAGAAAGTAAGGAGAGGGAGG
>NW_017729033.1:41808773-41812981 GCF_001723915.1 Gavialis gangeticus
GCCTCTAACTTGACTATAAATTTATCCAGGCCACTAACTTGACTTCAGAGTGAAGAAAAAAAAATGCTCTTGCTTCGTATTTTAAAACGTTTTAAGATAAGAAAAACTCTTCTGCTTATTATGACTCCATGCCTAGTTCTTTGGGAACAACTGTTTCTCTCTTTCCTAAAAACAAAAAGGTGATAACAGTTCTCAAAACAAAATGTGACGCCGGCTGTGAAAAGTGATTTGTACATTGTTCCCTCTCAGGATCAGGTCTGAGATATTGGAGGCAGAGGAGTGTGCCCCCACAGGTAGTTGGGTATTGTTGTCTTTGATAGATTCTGGTGTGCAGTTTGTGGTGGTACTGGAGATTATTGGCAGGTTTTGTATTTTGAGCTGTAGGAAGCTGGCTTGAGTTCTGGTGAATTTACAAGCCACTTTTCAGAGCTGGGCCTAAGAACTGCACTTCATCAGCCTCCTAGGTAGTAGGTACAGAAACTCATGGACTCAATATAGACAGTGGGATTATGACACACCACAACTTGCTGGACATCTTACTCCCCAGGTACCTCTGCACTTCTACCTGCGCTGCTACAATCCCCTTCCCTTCCCCCACCCCTGATCCCAGCCTGTCCCTCACCCCCTGACACCTCCATTTCCATTTTCACTGACTGGCTTTCTTGTCTGCATTGCATGCCAGGCCAGCCTCTGGCTTCTTTACTATGCCCCAGCGCCAGCGAGGGCACATCTTCACACACACACATAGTCACACACACACAGTGAGGGCGCGCCTTAACAGACATGCTGGAGAAGAAGCTCCTGCAGGAGAGGGAAGAAGGGCTCTGTCACAGTTTGGCTACCTGAGATGCTGCTGGTGCTACTGTGCTAGTGCTCACTCACTAAGTTATTTTATACCTGTTGCCATTTAAAGTGGTGGACTGAGATGAGGCTGTAGGGGAGGAGGAGACCTCACTGGAGCACACTACTGTGCTATGTAGAGGCCCCAGCGCCAGTGAGGGCACACCTTAACACACACACAGTGTCACCCACCCATGTCACGTGTGTTGCTGTCAGCAGCCTGAGGTGCAGGGTCCCAGAAGCCAGAACTCCCTGCACCTATCTTCCTGACAGCTGGTGGGCTTTGTGGCCTCAATAGGGGACAGCATCCCTGCAGTTTTCACCCCCCTGTGCCTTAACACACATACGTTGTCACCCATGTCATGAATTTTGCTTGTCAGCAGCTTGAGGTGCAGTTTTTGAGAAACGCCTGCACCTATCTCCTTGAAACATGGCAGGTTTTGTGCTCTCAGCAGGGGCTACCATCTCTGCAGTTTTCACTCCCCTGTGCCTTCACACATACAAGTGACACAAGGTTTGCTTTCACAATTTTTGAGGTGCAGTTTTCCAGAAACTCCTGTACCTATCTCTGGCAAGCATGGCAGGATTCATAGCCTCAGGAGGGGCTACCATCTCTGCAAGTTTCATCCAAATCAGGCAAGAAATAACAAAGTTATAGGCTGTTTTGTCCTTCCCCATTATAGCCTATAGGCGAAATGTCGAAACAGCGTCGAAACAGCATCGAAACAGTGAAATGAAATGGAACAGCAGTTTTGAAATGAAACAAAATTCAAAACAAAACACCGTTCCGTTGAAAAGTCAAAATGCAAGTCGAAATGGAACGGTGCTGTTTTGCACAGCCCCCTGTGGAGAAAGCCTCATCAAGGAGAATTTAGTCAAAGAGCTTAACTTTCATTTTGTTCTCACCATTTTGTTCATTCTAGACTCCTTCATGGTCTAGATCCAGTCTTTTGAAAACTTCAGTCTCACAGCTACAGGTCTCCCTGCTATTGCTTAATGACAGTTTGATTGTCCCACTGGAGTGTAACTGTTATGGGAAGCTGTGATCATGGCAGTCGAAGAGACCTTGCTGCCAGTCAGACCCAAGGAGACATACTCCTGTCAATGGACAGTCAGTGAAGACTGCAATACAGCACAGTAATTATGCTCATGGTGACCTTGTTGCTGGACAGATGGAAGGTTTTGTACCTGTTAGAGCTTAAGGTGTGTGGCAGTCTATTAGTTCAGAGCCAGCAACAGAACCCAGGTCATGGATTTCTTGCTCCATTTAAAGGATCATACTGAGTCCTGAATTATTAGTTAAATATATGTAACATTTTTATCATTGCATTAAGATGTTTGCAAATGTGTCACATAATGTGACTGGGTGTGGATAAATGCACTAACTTTGAAGTTAATTTCAACCAAAGCTATGTAACGATTTGAGAATTTAAGTGCAACAGAAGCAAAGAGATGTTGGATACTGGCTTTCCAGTGCAAGAGCTATGTGGATTTAGACTTTTACACTGAAATGAATCCAGCCTGGCACAGGCTCAACCCTTTTGAGCAACAATAAGAAAGAGCATAGATTTGGAGGCTTTGGAACTGATAGTCATTTTGTTTATTTGACTGCTTCTGTTTGTCAGTATTTATTTTCAACAGAAATATCGAACAGAAGGACCCTACCTTAAATTATTACTGTGGAATTCAAGGAAGAACTTTGTGAGAAGGATGCATTAATGCTCTGATGACACTGAGATGTTTGTGTTTTTTATTAAAAATATCAGGCACAAAAAGCTTGGTGGCACTTTGACTAACACCCCAAAGATTTTTAAAATATCATATTTTAAAGCACTGATCTTGGGTCCACTGCAGCCGTGGTTTAGTTTGAAGCTCTATTTGGATTCTTTAGTGATAAGGGATTATTTAAGCCACATGTTCTAAGTTCCAACAGTCAGGAATCACCAAAACATCCTGCTCTCTCTCCATCGGCCAAAGTTTTTCTATGCTCTGGGAACCATTCTCTGGCCTGTGAGGCAACTTTTGGATCTCTTTGCACCTTTGGAGCAATGTAAAGGAACATATTAAAAGCCAGAGTTTACTATACTTTTTATGTTAATGAATAGGAGACCTGACAGAAAGAAAATCAGGAAGAGACAACCCTCTGCTTGCATTCATTTTTTTGATCCATGTATCCACTTATTAAAAGAGCAACATATGTTGTTGCAAAAATGAAAGCATGCAGTCTAGCATAATAATTAGAATGATTAATCTTATCCTAGCAGACCAAGGAAGAGAGACAGGGTGAGAAGGAGGAGTAAACAGTTACATTTGCTGCATTTTTAAGTTATAACATTCCCTTTACTGGTATATACCCTGCTATTTCACGTCTTTAATATTACTGACAACACAAAATCAAATGGAAAATGCAAACAGGGCTTCACTTCCCTTAACTCAAGGCACTGAGCCTTGTAATTCTTTGTTGTACAAGATGCAATTGAAAAATAACTGCAGTTAGCTGCAGCTGAGGGCAATTTTTTTGCTGATCATACTGTAAAACAAACATTTTTTTCCTTTGAGTGTACATCTAGATAGACTTAAAAGGTTCTACAAGTAATGGAAAATGTATTTACCAGCAGACACAGTAGACAGTCTGCTGATATAACAAATAGCACTTGAGAAAATTTTAACTCAAAATGTCTGATGCAATGCATTACTGAAAATTGAATTGGAAATAGACCTAAGTTCTGCACCATGTGGAAGGGTGTTGCCAATTTAATTATAAGGAACTGGGCATGAAATAGCCATCAATACATTTTTTTTTCCACTAAAAATCTTTTGATTTCCTCTAGCAAATACAAAATAACTGGAATAATTGTAGCGTGTCTGAGCTGTATATGCAAGAAGAACATTGTAGCATGTCTGAGCTGTATATGCAAGAACATTAGGTAATATCTTTGAGTGGACCATCTACATCAACTCTTAGCCCATGGGCCAGACCCAGCCCATGAAGCAGTGTCATCCAGCTTGCAGTGTCATCCACCCTATGGGGTTCCCCAAAGGTCCAGAAATTTGGCAACCGGGGAGTGGTGACAGTGTTAATTGCTGCTACCCTGCTGCCAAATTTTTGGGTCCATAGGGAGCTCTATGGGCCAGATAATGTGGCCCTGTGCACTAGATTGAGGAGGTACACAGATGCATCAGGGTGGCATGCAGCCATGCTGGGCCCAAAGACCAACCTCACCACCATTCATCTGGCTTACAGAGCCAGAAGGTTGGGTACCACTGATCTACATTACTAGGAGAAATGTTAAACAAGCTTTTGGGCACAAAGCTTCCTCAAGTCTGAGAAAGAGTCAGGGGAGAAGCACTCTGAAGTGCTTTGGGTT
>NW_017729033.1:41812992-41819775 GCF_001723915.1 Gavialis gangeticus
CCTTCCGACCCTAGAAACTATGAAACTATGAAATAAGCAGATATAGCCTAAATTAATGGCTTTAGTTTACTTCCATTATATAAATAAAAAAGGTCACCTAAAGAAGGTGAAGTGCACAATAAAGCTGTGGAATATTCACTGTTGGACTCTTAAATATCAACAAGTTCCTCCCTGTAGCTTATGCTCCAAAGAGACAGTTAAGGATTAGGTCCATTATTTCCTACTGAAAAGCAAACTCTAGTGTCTACTAAATTGCAAGACTGATACAAATGAATATTTACCAGTGAGATCCTGGAAATTCTGTAATTTTGTGAAGACCACCAACCATCAAACAAAAGTTCAGATTTTGTCTCCAAATAATTTTTACTGTTAGATTTTAAAAGCTTCCAATTTCTCAAGAAACCCTTTGAAAGAAACTTAATGAATGATAGCATTATTTATTACTCAGTCCATTAACACATTTTCACACAACTTCATTTGAAATATAGACATAGTTACTTTAAACTACAAGTACATGAAAGCCAGTGCATATTAAATAAGCACATCTTGAAGAGAACACTTCTTAGCTGTAAATGTTTTGTCTGGGTTACAATGATTGAAAATTGAGGAATTGATCTGTATGTATTAATATCAAAACTATTTTAAATAATAAATGCACTTTAAAAAGAGTAAGTTGAGGTAGCAGTGAACCTTTAACTCTTCTTCTTCTCTCAGTGGTAATCTTCAGGAAGGAAAAAGGTGACTTACACATGTCTTTCTATTTAGAGAAATAACTGTTGACCTACCTGCAGTTTTGATAGCCTATAATTCTATTATCCTGCTGTAAATTATTTAAATTATCCAGGCTTAAGTCACAAGTATTTCCCAGCATGTAACATGCTTAGATTTCAGTAGGAATCATTATAAATCATTCTATGGCACTGTCATACCAAGTTCTAGACAGCCAGGTCTGGGTCAGGAGAGGCAGCTGAGGTCCAAAGAGTGTATGGTGAGTCAGAGTGTAGGGAAGCTGGAAGATCCATCTAAGAAAGCAAGTCAGAGATCCAGGGGGTCAGATAAAGCATGGGCTAAAGAGGCGAGCTGGGTCAGGTATCCAGGAAATCAAACAGAATTGGATCAGGTATCCAAAGGGTCAGGCCAAACTTGGGGTCCATGGGCAAGCCAGGTCAGGTATCTGAAGAGTCTGTCAGAAAGCCAGTAGCAGCACAAGCTGAGTACAGAGTTGAACCTTGTTACCTAGGTGCTTCCTCTTCTGGGTCAGGGTTTTATATTGGAAGTAGTGAGGGGTCAGCTGACCCTGGATGGGCACTCCAGTGGCAGGAAGTGGGCATGTGGCAAGACTCAGCTGGAAGGTTCTGGCCACCTGTGTCTGCCCCATGCTCTGCTGAGGAGATGGCAGACCACAGTCTGACAGGCACAAATAAAAAACTTTACTATTCTAATATTATTCCTGTATAACAAGTGTAATGAGCCTAAATCCAAGTGAGACTTCAATTTAAAACTTTCATCATTCAGGGTGCTAGAGTTTCCTTTGAATATATAGCTTCGACAGTACTAAGATTCATAAACTGTCAATGATGAGCATTAGAACAGGGGTTCCAAACGTTTTTGTGCTGTGGCCCGCCAAATCACGGCCCAGCAGTCACAGCTGACTGTGGCCAGAATTTCCAGCTGAAAGACAGGTAAGGCTACCCCCATGCCCCGGGTGAGGCGTGACCTCTCTGTCCAGCTCTGTGGGGCCACAGCTTGCCTGTCTGCGGCTACTTTCGATCTGGTAGCTGACCATGCTGCAGACTGACAGTCAACCCACCGCAGCCTGGCACCGGGCCATGGCCCAGGGATTGAGAACCCCTGCATTAGAACATCTGGAATAACCTTTAGGGCAATAGGCTTGCTTCACACCCTGTTATAAACTGCTACAGGCCACACATCCTGTTCATGTTTAGGGGCACAGAGGTGGAAGCCACAATCATTCTGGTACTGTTCCATTGCTGGTTTCCAAAATATGTTCAGAACCCACTGGATGTCTAACCTTTATTTTTGTTTTTCCTGCATGGGTCTTAGATGCACAGTACAAGTTTCTTGGTACTAAATAGGGCCATGGTGATGGTTTCTTCCTTCCTGTGCAATATGGCTAGGGACAGACATTAAAAAAGCCTGAGCCTGAATTAATTAAATCTTTGTAGATTAGTCTAACCCAGGTAGGCTGAATCAGTTTTGTAACTACACAGACATCTCAGAAATGCAGACACATGCTTGCAGTGGCTCAGTCTATAAGCTGAGGGGCATGAGAGCAGCCCTCCTTTCCCTTCCATACAGCTGAGCTGGGTGGGGTGTGGCCATGCCCTGGCAGGACAGTGTGATTAGGGAGGGCCCCCTCCTCCTTGATAAGACAGCATTTATCAGCTCTGTTATCAGCATTTAATACCCCATCAGAAAACAAAGCCTCACTCATTAAAAGCTCTTCTTAAACAGCTTTTTCCAAAGGAAGGAATGCAGACACATTACCAACTGAGCTGTTGATTACCTCCAAAAAACCCTAAGTGGACACTTTCCTATCTGCCTTACACAGCATTAGCTAGCCTACCACATGCTGGCTACAATCTGTGCTGTGGGAGAGAGGAGGAAGGGATCTCTGCTTCAGTAGCAAGTGGTGAGGGGGCGGGGAGGTGGGCATGGGGAAGCCAGCAGACCCTGCTGTGCCTGCAAGTTTCTGCTGGAGCAGCATCCAGGGAGCAGAGGGGAGGGGCCAGCCTTGCAGCAGGGAGCCCCGCACAGCACAGAGAGCATGCTGGGATGCTGGGGGTGTCTAGTTTAGCTTAAACCAGCAAAGGGACAGACATTGCATAAACCAGTTTAGCCCAACTCTCTTAAGTCTGATACTACATTCAACCAGGTTCATTTCAAACCAGTTTCAGACATTTTCAAACTAATTTATGTGCACTGAATGTCTGTTCTGTTACAGGTTTAAACCAGTTTCTGATCACTTACAATGCTTTATGTGTAATGTCTGTCCCTAGCTTCTAAGTCTCCATGTCTGAGTCAGCAAGGGTTGACTCAATGGGAGTGTTCTATTTGCTTCAGTGCATATAGTTCATCTTCTATGTCAGCAAGGCCTGTGCTCCTATGGATATACCTACAGTTTCAGACAAAAGAGTGAACTTGGTTTGTCTTATTCTCTTATTCTTTATGTTCTTTTTAATAAATGTAACAAATACTACTTTAAGGAAGGAGGAAAATGAAAAGCAGACTGAATCCTCCAAATATGCACCTAGATCGCTACAGAAAGTTTAAACCCAATAGAATTACTCATTTTATCCTCTCTCTCTCTGAGCCAAAAGTCACTTTCCCATCCCTGCTAGGGTCAGCATTTACTGTTTGACAGACATAATGCAAGGGAATTATAAACACACACTCTCCATTTCTACTACATCACTTCTAATAACCTAGAGAGTGCACTTGAAAGGGAGAATGAAAAGTTTTGCCTATTAGTAAGTCAGAATGAATGTTCAAAATGAAACTAGGTTTGAAAGGTACCCTGTGTAAAGAACCAACATAAGCCTGTGTACTGTTGGCAGCTCACATATGCCTGCAAAATGGAATTCTTCACTGGGAAGTATTTCACTCTGAAGGTGTAGGATAGTCATTGGCCAATCCTAGTACTAATATACTGCATACAGAGAATATTTACATTTTATCCCGCACCAACCTTCCCCCGCTTTCCCCTACCATCTGCTCAATTTTCTCAGTACAGCTCATGCACAGTTCCCTATGAAAGGGCAGCAGTAGGGCTGTGCAAAATGGCTGTGTTTCATTTTGGTTTCGGATTCAGCATTTTGGAGGGACAGTGTTTTATTTCGGTTTGGATTTGGCATTTCAGAGGGACAGTGATTTGTTTAGGTGTTTTGGATTGCTGTCCTGTTTTGTTTCAGCCAAAACAGTTTTGAAACTGTTTTGGAATTTGAATGCTGTCTTGGTGTTTCAGCCATTGGCTGTCATGGAATCACAAAACTGCCTATAATTTTATCATTTCTTGCCTGATTTGGATGCAAATTGCAGAGATGCTAGCCACTTCTGAGGCCATGAATCCTGCCAGGCTTCAAGGAGATAGGTGTAGGGATTTCTGGAAACTGTACCTCAAACTGCTGAAAGCAAAACTCATGACGTGTGACTTTCTGTGTGTGTTAAGGTACAGTGGGATGAAGACTACAGGGATGGTATCCCCTTCTGAGGCCATGAAGCCTGCCAGGTTTCAAGGAGATAGGTGCAGGGGTTTCTGAGAAACTGCTCCTCAAACTGTTCAAAGCAAAACTCATGACATGTGAGACTATATGTGTGTTAAAGCACAGCGGGATAAAATTTGCAGGGATGGTATGAAGGCACTACCAAACTGCAAGCTTACAGATGCTATGCTCTGCTGCTGCTCCTGCTGCTACACAGACACAGATGCAAAATGGCAGAGAACAGCCTTTTATGGTGCTTCTCTGTCCCTCCCTGAGACCACGGGATTGGAAGGGACCTCAGGGACAGATCGTTGTCACTGGCTGGCTACAGATGTCAATATCAGAGCAGTCCTTCCCCGCCTCCTCCCCCTCCCTCCGCTTAGTTTCTCTTTCTCTGCAAGCCCACCTCTGAAACAGTTTGAAACATCCAAAACATTTCTGAAATGTTTCAGATGCATCTGGTTCATTTTGGAGCTTTTTTGGAACCTTGCGTTTAGTTCTGGATTTGGTGTTTCAGCTGCCAAAACGTACACATCCGAAATGAAACGAAAACGAAACGGCCACCAAAATTTTGCACAGCCCTAGTCAGCAGGTATTTTCTTCTCTTTGTAAAAATATTTATTTCCTCCTTCCTTGTCTCTGCAGTCTTTATTTTCAGTCTTGCTTCTTTCTTCAGTCTCCCTTCCCTCACTGTTTACATTCCCAGCTAGGGGAACACCAAGTTGCAGATTGAATTTTATACTTCATTTTGATGGCTACAAGATCTGTGGTCATGTTTAACTCCTCAGGAAATTAATTTCAAAGCCTGGGCCCTGTTAACTAGAAAGCCCCATTTACTCACGAGCTTCATTCAGTCTTGAAGTTGACAGGTTCGTAGACCCTCCAGCTCTGCTACAAAAGACAAAACCATTCTCTGGAGTGCTAGATCTTGAATCATCGTCATTGAGAGATTTGAAGACTAGTTTCCAGATGCAGAATTTGACATTTTTTCTAAGGAGCCAGTGTAGTTAGAAAAGCACATAGAGAAATATCCTTCACTAGTAATATTTTAATTAATTGAAGTTATATTAAAGTTGGATTTCTCGTACCTTGCTACAGTGGTTCAAATAAAGCATCATCTGAATCATAAAGATTATATTTAGTTCTGGTATTTTTGCCACTAAGATAGTATGAATGTTCACAGTGTGAAGTTGTAGTGAAGTTTCTAAATGACTGGGTTTTAGTCTATAACGTAGAAACAGTAACCGTTATTTTTATATAGAAACAACGATATAGATGGGGTTTTGGACACAAAGAGTGCCTGTATATGTGACAAAAATTGGCCATTTTTTTGCAGTTTAATTGCATCATGCCATGCACGTACAGGTTTTTTTATGATTTAAATGAGTTTGCTATGTTGCAAACTAAGCCACATCTGCATGTCGTTTAGTTTGCAGTGTAGCTATTTGTAACATTGCAGCCTTTGACAGTTTGTGCCCCCCACCCCCCCATGGTGGGAGAGGTGGGCTGAAGGCAGAAGCAGTAAGGGGCCCGATTCTATTTTGTTCTGTTTTGTTTTGCACAGCCTGCCCACGTCTCCCCTGGCCAAGGGGTGAGCTGCCAGTAGGCTGAGCAGCCTCTGAGTTGCGGAGGACCCTGGTCCTTCCTTCCATGGTGGCAGCACCCCCCAAGGCTGCACAGGTGGGCTGCTAGTAGAAGGGTGCTACCCCAGCTCAGAATCAGAGAACAGTTGGATTGGGCTGGGTGCTGCCTGTGAGCTGGGGCAGCTCCCACCCACTAGCCATCTGCCTGGGTGGCCCTGGGGGTACTACTACTGTGGAGGGAGAATCTGGGGCCCCCACAGCTCAAGGCCCACCAGCAGAAGACATGGTCAGGCTCTGTGGAGCAAAAAAAGGGATCAGGTCCCTTGCTACATTTTTTTCCCCTCAGCAGAGCCTGCCCATGTGAGCTGCTGCTGGGCCGTGCAGACCCTGGACTGCAGGGAGGCCCGGTCCTTCCCTCTGCAGCAGCGGCACCCCAGTAAGTGCTGCCCCAGTTCACAGGCAGCAGCCACCCGATTCAACTCTTCCCTGAACCCATGTGGGGAGCAGCACTCAGCAGGTTTCCAGCACGCAGGCTCAGGGAACAGTTGGATCCAGTGGGGACTGCCTGTGAGCTGGGGCAGCACCTGTGCAGCTAGCACTTATTCTGGGTGGCCCCACGGGGTGCCACCACTGTGGAGGGAAGGACCAGGCCCCTCTGCAGCTCAGGGGCTGCACAGCCCAGCAGCAGCTCATGCAGCCAGACTCCATCAGGAAGAAAAAAAAAAGGGGCAAGAGGTCTGATTTTTTTTTCTGCTGAGCTTGCTGACATCTCCTGTGGCCAGGGGGGCAAGCTGCCAGTGGGCCTTGAGCAAGGCAGCACCCCCAGGTGGCACCTGCAAGCTAGCAGTGTACCCAGGCAGCACTGGGGGGTGCTGCCACCAGAAGGAAGGATCAAGGCCCCCTGCAGCTCAGGGGCCACTTCACCTGCCAGCAGCTCACCTCCTCCAGCCACAGGAGACATGGGAAAGCTCCACAAA
>NW_017729033.1:41819903-41825418 GCF_001723915.1 Gavialis gangeticus
CCCCACCCAGGGAAAAGGGGAAAACCCCAAAAAAAAAAAAAAAAAAAAAAAAAAAAGATCGCCTCTCACTGTAAAGTGATGGAAGCCCCTAAATTGAAATAGTGGGTTTTTAACGATTGCAAATAAAAACCCACCATTTCAATTTAAGGGACTAAACCCCCATCAGATGTACAAGTGGCCTAAATGCCCTAGCTTAGTTCATGAAAAGTTGTCTAGTATCTCTCCCAACTACGTAGGTACTCCAGTAAAAGAAACTGCCATACAAATCCTGTTTTTCATATTACCTGGACCAACCTCGGTAACTACAAACATTTTATCTACACTTGAACTTGGAAACTCCTTATGTCAACAAGCCATGTGTCTCATCAACCTATTAACTAAGAACATGATCACCAGGTCCCATATCTAATTGGAAAGAGAGTAATGAAAGCTCCAAATCTGTGATATAGTTTTATTTTTGATTACATATATCCTTGTCAGGTAACCATATCTACAGGTCATGAATGTCACAGTCTTTACTTAAGGATTCCATCTGGTGTATATTTCATCAGTCAAAACAAGTAATTTCTCCTCATCCTCTTTCTCCTACAATAGACTAACAGAGAAACAAAGGCAAGCTTTTTTCTAGAAGGGACAATGAGGACATTTGTGCTGTATTAAGTGAAAATGGTAAACTTTCTACACAGTCCACGAACAGTTTTATGATCTCATAAAGTACTGCATTAAACACTTTTCTTTTTTGTGGTCCACAGTAAAATGTTGTCATCATGCTATTATTAAAAATATAGTGCATTAATTACGAGAAGGGTGACTTAAATTATCCTCTAGCTTTGATCTCTGTGTCTTGTAAGCTCCTTGGGGACAAACATATCTTGTTTCAACATTTCAAACCATGGAACAATAGGAAACTATTTCTCTATAGTCTAAACAAACCTGATTTATTAACAGCGATATAAGCACTTTGGATGAAAGATATTCTAGAAATTTTGTTCTATCAAAAAACATTATGTATAATAATATCATTTACATCTACCATTCAAACAACTGTGATAATTTGCTTAAAAAAAAATAGTGGTAGACAGTTTCAAACTATTTTCTTTGTCCAAGGATGGTAAGGTACTGTCTATAAGATGCATATATTCAGCACTTATGCACTATTAAAATCTATCCACATGTCCCTGGAAACCTAATTTGCCCAATATTTATTAGTTCAACAGAACTTGTGGTGCGAACAATGAATCAAAATTAAAGGATCATTAACATTTAGGTTTTACACAGGAACATCCTTTATGTAGTGAAGTCATCTAAGTATTTTTCTGAAATGGCAATGTGCAATAGCTTAGGAACATTTATAAAACTGTGAGAGACTTATCAATGGACAAAAGAAAAAAAGACCACATGCTGAGTGCATGCTTGATAGTCTGCACAATTTACTGCGAAGTGCTACTTGTACTAGGCATGCCACAGAGCCATTGGCTTGAAAGGTTAATGATTGCAGCAATCACAATTTCAATTTACAGTAAATGGGATGACAGGAAGCCAAATACAAAATGGAGAGGTCCCACTGTGATGGTAGCTGAGCAACAATTCATCAACAACAGTACAAGAACACTATGAAACTAGAGTGCTAGAGACAACCTTTTGAGCCAGGGGAGGCCTGAGACTTCCATTAAGTCTATTTTTCAAACGATAATGTTAAAGCTTTGAAATTTCTAAATTACTGAACACAGGCATTGGTTCCTCCCTACTGCTTATCCTTTTAATGGCTGTTAGCTTGTCTGAAGGCTCTTCTCTCACCCCCTCACATTTCTTTCTGTATTTCTCCTCTTGTCCTTAAAGTGTTGCCCTAATGGCTCTGGCCACTGCTAAAATAACCTTTTCCAGATGCACTAGATCAATGCTTTTTGTGTATTTTCCACTTCTCTCTCCCTAGACCTTAGCTGAGCCAATGCTCTGAGTGACTCTAAAGCAACCCAAGCAACTACACAAGTCTACACACCCACACACCTTTGACCTTTTGCTTCCCTTGCCTCAAATGATTGTTTCTGGGGCCCAAAAGGGCAATGATAATAAAAGAGTTTATCATCTTACTGTTGAATGTAATGTGCAAGCATACAAAAATCCAATTGATTAAAATATCCTTAAAGGCTTTCTTTTTGTTGTTGTCTAATTAAAAACCATGTAATTGATCAATCTCTTAAATGTCATGCACATTACAGAAACACTTGATTCAGAAAGATGACATCTTTCTCATATTAACTGAAGCAGCAAGCAGCCTAAAGATATACATAGTAATTAACTGGACATAATTATGTAGGATAAATCACTTTTTTCTGTCATGACTGTGCTTGCCAGGATAGACACAGAGAAAAAATGTTATCTAGTAAAAGTGTTGTGGAAAAAATACACTTTTCATGCACAGTAACACTTTTTGATGCACAAAGGCCATTTAATATTTCAATAGGAATACCAATTACTATTAATCAAACATGGATTTCAAAGCGATTTAAAGTTGTCACATCTATTATAAGAATAGTCATGTGTGTCCAGCGGTAGGTAGGAGTCTCAAATTCTTATAATCCTTCTGGCTTTGTGCTCATTATTATTAGCTATACAATGGTAGTACCTAGAGGCCAAGTGAGGTTAGGGAGTCCCACTGTAGTAGGTACTGTAGAAAGGGAAAATACTAAAAAGTTCCTTACACAAAATACTTATAATCTAAGGCTTGCTTACATAGGAAGGTGTTATTCATGAAACCAGTATAATGATACCAATACAGTTAAACTGGGTGTAGGGGTATATTTAGGAGGGTGCAGTAGTGCAGTTGCACTCCACTTTGGCTGTGCCCTACATGCATGGTGAGCTTTATGAGCTCACCAGCATATCAACTTGGGGGCTGGTCAGAGTCCCTACTTTTATGCACCTTTGGAGCCAAAGGGGTGAATGCCACTGCTGCTTGTTCTCTTCTTCATCCTCAACCTCTTGAATTCATCAGCAAGGGAAAAGAGAAGATAAGCATGGTGGTACTCACTCCCTG
This sequence comes from Gavialis gangeticus, assembly GCF_001723915.1. NCBI lineage: Eukaryota > Metazoa > Chordata > Crocodylia > Gavialidae > Gavialis > Gavialis gangeticus. Next base: position 41,822,941 of record NW_017729033.1, read on the forward strand.
GTCTTTGCAGATGAATGAAAGCAGGGGCTGAGCACCACTGCCACTTGACCACTCAAAGGGAGGGGGAAAGTAAACGGCAGTGGTGTTCACCCCCTGGGCTCCAAATCAGGGTAAAAGCAGGGGCTCTGGCCAGACCTTGAACTGACCAGCTAATGAGTTCAGAGCTCTCTGACCTCGCTGGGATCCGGGATCACAGTAAAGGGTGTGAAGCCATCCCCCCTCCCATGACATGGCCACACCCCTATCACCACAATCCTGGATATGCCCCTTCCTGCGTGGATACATTTATTCTGGTTTAAGTAGCTATTTTTGGTTTACCTTCCCAAGTGACATAATTAAACTAAATAATATATCAGAATGAGAATATGCATGTTAGCTCGCTTAAGGATCACAAATGATTCACATATCTACTAATTAAGTCTTGTATTACTTCTCTGAGGTAGTTATAAATATCCTGATGGTTAAACTGAGGATGTTACAGAGAGGTAAAAAGGTTATATTACTTTCCAAAACCAAACTGCAAATCAACAGCAAAGTTAGGAGTACAATAAATACCAGAATTATGGTCTACTTATACCCCTTATTTCTCCACCATCAGCTTTATAACAGACTGCTTGTTATACTTTGCAGGAGCCCCAAGCTTTAAAGTCTGGATTCAAAACTTTTCCTAAACTTTGCACAGTTTGAAGATATTCCCATTCAGATTTTTGTTTCCATTCACTGTAAAGACATGCACACACATCATGTTTTATGCAAACCTGGATCAGAACCTCTTCAATGTTTTGATGCTTTTATGATCTGAGGTTTGGACCATATTTCTTTTTAAGTTTCTCTTTAAGCAACCATTTCTGCACATAGTGTTGGAGCATATATGTTAGCCATGAACCATAAATACACTCAGTGAATAGAACCTTCAAAGTTATGTGCACTTAAACTTCCCTTCCTGTTTACAGCACAGGAGTGGTTTATTTATTTTTCTAACTTGAACAAAGACATCATATCTTCCTACTTAAACCCATGAGCAACTTTCTTTCCATTCATTTTCAAATTACTACTGATTTTCTGTGAGCTGAACATTAATTAATCTCATGCTAAAATCTGAAAGAAAGTGCTTACGTTCTTGAAACCTCTGTAGAGGATCTGAAGTTCCTTCTTTGTGAATTTGCTTTGTGCTTCCAACTGTTCAAGAGCCTCAGGCCGATGCCGCACACTGGCCATTTCCATTTCATCTTCTACAGTGTCTGTGGAAAAAAGAGGGGAAAAAAGGTTAACTGAGAAATATTTTACATGGAAATACCTGTTCCTCATAGAAAAAAAATGAAACTCCATAGAAAATAGGATGTTGCAGAAGTGAAAAAGATAGTAAGTAAACTCATCAGAACAAGATCATGTCTGCTTCTGTGGCTAGACAGCAACTGAAGACCTAGTCCTGATTAGTGTTTGTGTATATTACCATAACATAAAATTAAACAAGTAACAGAAGTACATACAATGTGCTGCAAGGATGAGCCCTGTAAAGTTATCCATGACCTGCTGACTAGGTTTTTTTCTATAAAATTGAAAAACTCTCCATTAACAGAGTTCTTCAAAATAGCATTGCTTCAAAATAGCATTCTGCAAAATAGCATTGCTTCCAGAACCTAAATAAATTACACTGATGACTTGCTTATCAGTTAATAAATGCATAAGGGATCACAGCTTTGGGCTGGAGTATGCACGGTTGTCTTAATGTCAAAGTTTGGATTTGGGGAATTATGTAAAACTAAGAAAGGTAGTGGTTCACTTTCAAAGTAGGCCTTACTGCTGCATATATGATTAATGAACTCTTTAAAAGAAAATCTGGCTTTTTATGGATGGGAAGGCTAAACAACAGATGTGCAGACTGTGGGGACCAGATCTCCAGATAACTGAGTATTAACGTATGCGTAGGCCTTCAAGGCTCATAGTCAACTGTGAAATTACAAGGAGTGAAGAGAAGGTAACTGCTTGGTTAACTTATCTGATAGTTTTAAATCTGAATGATCAAGCATTACACTGAAAGGTCTTCACACCTCAAATGGCATGCTGAGAGTTTTGTCAGTTGCACGTGGTACCAGCAATACACATATGTGTATGTTTGTGTATACATATTGTAACAGGGAACCCTTACCCTGTTATAGCAAAGCGGCATGGCCCCTTAATGGAAGGGTTGTTGTGAACCACACAAACGAAGCTGGCAAGGCTGGGGTTAATAAACAGCCCTGCAGGTGGGTCAGCTGATAGGGCGCCTGACCAAAGGTGGGCAAGGCTTGAGTGGCATATAAGCCTGGGGCTCAGCCAAGCCAGGGAGTCTCACACTGCAAGCCAAGAAAGTGAGGAGCTTCTGACTAGGAAAACTGTAGTGGGAAACTGGGCTAAGGACTGACAGCAGAATACTGCCCCTTTGTGAAAGAATACAACACTGGGTAAGGGGAAGCCTTGCTGCAGGACAGTGGACTA
>NW_017729033.1:41830418-41831669 GCF_001723915.1 Gavialis gangeticus
CCAGGGAGTCTCACACTGCAAGCCAAGAAAGTGAGGAGCTTCTGACTAGGAAAACTGTAGTGGGAAACTGGGCTAAGGACTGACAGCAGAATACTGCCCCTTTGTGAAAGAATACAACACTGGGTAAGGGGAAGCCTTGCTGCAAGACAGTGGACTATCATGGTCATTTTGCTATGCCTAGGCATTTTGCTATGCCTGAGCCCTGCCAGAGGTCAGGCTTAATGCACTGAGCCAGCCCAGAGTCCTTGCAGGATGAAGACAGGGGCCAAGGAGCCTAGCATTTCTTTGGAAGAGTGACAATAGAGCCAGGGACCTGAAGCCCATGAGGGGCAGGTGCCTTTGGGGGATGAAGCAAGGGCCAGGGACGCCATGAAGGCAAATTTTGGGGCCAGGGACCCAGAGCAAGAGGCAAGGGGTAGAAACCCCAAGAGCCTGGATTGATAGAGCTGATGCCTAGAAGCCAGGTCCAGTACATTGGGCCTGGGCTAGAAGGCCCAGTTAGACCTGAGGAGTAGAGGCTGAACAGGCCCAGGACCAGATGAAGACTGATTAGAGAGGCAACATCTGTAAGGCTTGGGCATGGTATAATGGGTAGTTTGGAGCCACGTGATAAACCCCTAAGGCAACGGGTGCCTCAAGACACTCATGGACTGGGAAGACCTTACTACGGACAGACCAGACTCAGGGTAATGGGACCCAGGAGGTGATCTGTTGGTGAAGGAAAGATGAGGATCGCTTCTAGGACTAAAAAGTAGCCTTTCTTTCATAATTTAATAATTACATCAAGGTGTAGCAGGTGAGAGTGCAGGGGAGGGTACTTAGCATCAGGTTGAGGCAGTGGCCATTTGTCCACCAGGAGGCAGCACTGTCATGCCTGTGTTCTGGTCCTGCTACCACATATATATTCATGTTTTTGAAGTATTTGTACAATAAAACAACACTTATAAAGGTCTCTGGGGCAAATTTTAATAAATTCACTATCTTGTTTCAGTTGACCCTGCTAGAGAGAGACAGTCTAATCCAAGAAACAACACATACAACTTCTTGATGTGTATAAAGCAAAGACATAGAGACAGCATTTTGTTTTAATAGGCCTAATGCTCAAACTGTCTTATTACAAGTCTGACTGAATCTAATTTCCCATGACTAAACTTTTTTTTTTTTCCAAATATATTATTAAGGTAGTGTTACTCTTTAGGATGTTCCTACTTCCAGGCACTTTTTTTTTTTTTTTTTTTTTTTTTTTTTTTT
>NW_017729033.1:41831753-41834726 GCF_001723915.1 Gavialis gangeticus
CTTGCACATTATATCCCTCCACTGCTTTGTCTTTGCATGTGTTTAGGCTTTTTAACCCCGGGATTTTTTTTTTTTTTTTTTTTTTTTTTTTTTACCACTTGCTGTAACAGGAACTTAAGCTGTCAGGGAAAAATCTGGGTTCAGGAGGTTGATTTCAACTAAAGAATAAGAATGCAATAGCAACTTAAAAACAAAAGGACCTTTCTGGTTTCTTAAATATATGCACAAGTAGAGCATAATTACTATCAACTCAGCTGAATAACAACTTAATTGGTTTTTTTTTCTGGTTTATCTTTTAGCAAAGAGATGTTGCCTCTGGCACTAGAACTGAAGTTCAGTGCTGTAAAGGAAGATTTGAAATGATGCAAGGAAAAAGTGAGAATGAATAGCTCTGGAAATGTTTGGTACCTGGTTGAAGGAGTTTAATGATTCAGGTACTAATCTATGCTCTGGAGTCCAGGGATCATCTCCCTGTTCCACTGCAAATCTTTCTTTGTGAGTTTGGGCAAGTCACTTAGGGCCAGATACAAATCATTATTGCAGATTTTTTTAAACAGATGCCAGGTGGACTAGGCACTTATGATCAAGTATACACAATAAGCTTAGCTAGCCCCACAGCAGCATCCTCAGCTATGCTATACTGCTCAGAGTAGGATGCATCTAAAAACAGTAGTGTACCCACTTCCATGCAGGGTGTTGGATAGACTTGTTAGGATAGGATGAGCTAATCATTAACTTAACTTATTAAGTAGTCGTATGGAAAGGTTTCTTTTCTTTTTCACTACCATTGATTCCAGAATGGGAGGGGTTTTTTTGCACAAATGCAGTGGCAATGAGAATAATTGTGTGCAAATAAGTTGATTATTCTTCCCTTTTAAGAGTTCCAGTCACTAATTGGAGAAAAACATCATGTGACAGTGGCAGGAGCAGAAAGCAGATTGGGCAGCGAACACAGGGCAGGAAGCAGAAAGCACAACAGCAGATGCATAAGTGGAAGGGCCTGGAGTAGCACTTGGGGAGGGTGCAGGTCTAATTTGTGGCAGCCTGCCAAGGAGATAACCTCAAATAATGAACAGCTTAATATAAAAGTTATTCACCTATGAAAAATACAAAGAAGAGGTTGCCTAAACACTTTAGGATTGCTTACAGGTAAAGAATGAATTCACAGAAAGGAGAGTACTTTCAAGACAAACTCACGAACAGAAAAATAGCTACCTTCACTGCATAAGAATTTATTTCTAATTATTTCATAGTTTCATAGTTTCTAGGGTCGGAAGGGACCTGAGCAGATCATCTAGTCCGACCCCCTGCCACGGCAGGAAGAGCACTGGGGTCAAATGACCCCAATAAGGTGGTCATCCAACCTCCTCTTAAAAACCCCCAGGGTGGGAGCCTGCACCACCTCACTTGGAAGCTGGTTCCAGACCCTAGCCGCCCTGACCGTGAAGTAGTGCCTCCTGATGTCCAACTTAAACCTTCCCTCCGCCAGCTTGTGACCATTGTTCCTGGTCACTCCTTGCAGCGCTCGGGGGAACAGGGACTCCCCTAGCGTCTGCTGATCCCCCCTAACCAGTTTATAACAGGCCACAAGATCCCCCCTCAGCCTTCTCTTTTGAAGGCTGAACAGGTTCAGGTCCCGCAAACTTTTCCTCATTTGATTCAGTGCTCAATGTTTCTTTTTTATATATATGACTCATGCTGCTTTTGGTGTCACTTCCTGAACTTCTGCCTCCAAGAGCTAGTTTGCAAGAGATGCTGTATCAGAGAACTCATTTGTCGACAGCTTGGGGGTAAGATTTATGTACAAGGTATATAAAAGGCTAAATCCAGATGAAAGATGTAATGTGACTAGTGTCCCAGTAGACATGAGAAATATTAAAGTGAAGCTCACCAGGATTCTTTTTTCCAGTATGCAACAATTCTTTTGATTCTGAGAGGCCTCTATTTAGATCAGTGGGGGCATCTAAACAAGATGTTTACTGTCCACATCTACATGAGATGCTACAGAGCAGTTGTTATTGTGCATTTCATAGTTTCATAGATGTTCGGGTTGGAAAGAACCTATTAGATCATCAAGTCCGACCCCCTGCCCTGGGCAGGAATGAGTGCTGGGGTCAGATGACCCCAGCCAGGTGTCTGTCCAATCTCCTTTTAAACACCTCCAAGGAAGGGGACAGCACCACCTCCCTTGGAAGCTTATTCCACATTTTAGCAACCCTCACTGTAAAGAATTTTTTCTTGATGTCCAATCTGAATTTGCTGTCTTCCAGCATGTGGCCATTATTTCTAGTTACCCCAACAGGCACCCTGATAAACATTGTATCCCCTATTTCTTGCTACATCCTGTGATGAATTTGTAGGCGACCATGAGATCACCTCTCAGCCTCCTCCTGTGGAGACTGAAGAGGTTCAGGTCTCCCAATCAGTCCATGTAGGGTTTTTTCTGTAGGCCTTTAACCAGATGAATGACCCCCCTCTGAACCCTCTCCAGGCCATCCACATCCCTCCTGAAGTGCGGTGCCCAAAACTGGACGCAGTACTCCAGCTGCGGCCTCACCAGTGCTGCTTAGAGGGGAAGTATCATGTCCCTAGACCTGTTTGTGATGCACCTACTTACACAAGAAAGGGTGTGGTTAGCTTTACTTATTACCCCATCACACCTGTGACTCATGTTCATTTTGGAATTGACTATAACTCCAAGATCCCTTTCTGTAGTTGTGCTACTTAGGGTGGTGCCTCCCAGGCTGTAGGAGCGTTGATGATTCTTCCTCCCCAGGTGCAACACGTGACACTTATCCTTGTTAAACTGCATCCTAGTCTGTTCCGCCCACCTTCCCAGCCTGTCCAAATCAGCCTGGATTCACTCCCTGCCATCTAGTTTGTGTACCTCCCCCCATAGTTTGGTGTCGTCAGCAAACTTGGACAGGGTGCTTTCTACTCCCTTGTCCAAGTCACTAATGAAGATATTGAATA
>NW_017729033.1:41834811-41839954 GCF_001723915.1 Gavialis gangeticus
GGGACTCCGCTGCCCATATTCTTCCAGGTAGAAACCGACCTGTCCACCACCACTCCCTGGGTGCATCCCATAAGCCAATTTTCTACCCACCGACTGTGTAATAATCTACATTGCAACTGTTTAGTTTATTTATAAGAATTGGGTGCAACACTGTGTCAAAGCCCGTTTTAAAATCTAAGTAAATAACATCTACCTCTATTCCTTCATCTAAGCATTTTGTGACCTGGTCATAAAATGAAACCTAAAAGGAGCTGCCTGCTATAAACCCATACTTGAACCCTTAGCATCATTTTACCTGCTGGTCCACCACAAATGTGATCATTAACAATTTTCTCAAAGGTCTTGCCAAGGATAGAGGTGAGACTAACCAGCCTATAGTTTCCTGGTTCCTCCTCCCTCCCCTTCTTGAAAATAGGGACCACATTGGCCCTTTTCCAGTCCTCCAAGACCTGTTCTGAGCACCACGCATACTCAAACAGTTGGGCCAGTGACTCCACTATGACTGCAGCTAATTCCCTAAGTACCCTAGGATGAAGATCATCAGGACCTGTTGACCTAAATACATTCAACTCCTCCAGGTGCCTCTTTAGTAGGTCAGCATGAACAGCTGGTGGGTTGGTATCTATACTGGGTTTACCTAAGGTCCCAATGGGATGCATATTTGTATTCATGTTCCAGGAACATGGATGCAAAGAAATTAAGAAGCTCTGCTTTGGCCATCCTATCTGTTACCAGTTGCCCTAGTTCATCCTGAAGGGGCCCTAAATTACCCTACACCTTGTTTTTGCTTCCTATGTACTTAAAGAATGACTTTTTGCTATCCTAAACTTCTGCTGCCAACCTAAGCTCTATTTCTGCTTTGGCTCTCCTCACTGTTTCCCTGCAAGCTGGAGCCAAGCAAGTATACTCCTCCTTGGTGGCAGCTGCCTGCTTACACAGCCTGTGGGCCTCTTTTTTTCCCCTCTAGGCTCTCCTGGATTTCCCTGCTCCACCAAGAGGGTTTCTTTTCCTTTTACCCCCTTTTATGTGTACTGGGACAGTCCTTTTCTGTGCCTGAAAGATTAGTCCCTTGAGAAATGCCCACCCTTCCTGGACTCCCATCTCTCTAAGGCTTTTACCAGTCAGTCCCTCCCTAACTAATCTCCTGAGCTTGTTGAAGTTGGCATTACTGAAGTCTAGCACTTCCACCCTTCTAGTTATCTTCCACACCTTTCTCCAGATAGTGAACCCTATCAATACGTGGTCACTATCCCCTAGGTTACCTTTCACGTGCAGAACCCCCACCAAGTCGTCCCCTGTAGCCAGTACCAGGTCTAGTAAGGCATTTCCCCTAGTGGGAACACGTACCTCCTGCGATAGGTGAAAGTCCTGTAAGGAGGTTAGAAACTTTCATGAACAGGGAGACCTGGCTGCCTGTTTCTCCCATCAGATGTCTGGGAAGTTAAAGTTACCCATGACGACCAGGTGCTTTGAGTGCGCTGTCTTGAGAATTCTAGGTCTAACTCATTCCCCTGGTGTGGTGTAGTACTTGTATAAATAATTACTAAATAAATATGCAGCAAGCCAAGTTAATGCACAGTAGTGCCAGCAAACACTTTTTGTCATGCTACTACACAGTAGCTGAATACTACTGTGCAGTAGCATCACATCAGTTTTTGTCACATGACACTACAGCGCAGTAGTATCGGGGTCCTGCACAGAGTTTCATATAGACATGCCCACTGTAGAATTGCCTAATTAGATCCTCAGTAAAGCATCACTGTCTAAAGTGGAGCTTTTGAGCCAGAGTAAACTAATTAACTCTGCCATAGGTTAGTACCGCCCAACACAAGCATTATCTTATAGCAGAGTCATTTACACAGTCATAATGCATGTGTAGACTATGACTGGGGCTGCCTGGGGCATGTGGGTGCTACACTGGGGGATGCCTGCTGGTTAACACCCTTGTGCCCCAACCAGCCTCTCTGCAGCATGTTGAGTTGAGGCAGACCAGCTCTGGGCTGGCAGGTTGACCCTAGGCCCCCTGCCAGCTGGGGCTGCACTGCCCTTGCTCAACATGCTGTGGTCCCGGGTACACAAGTAAACGCTGCACTCAGAAACAATTAACTCCAGTGTGAACTGTGCTGGTGTTTATTATGTCACGCTAATTTCATGTGTAGACACACCCAGCATGTACTATTGCATTTTAGAAGCTATCCTGTCTTGGCAAAGCATCTCCATATCGGAGATGAGGACAGGTGCAATCTGTTCCATTTTAAGCAAATTAGTTGTTGCACTCTTTTCTGTTAGGTTTCACCTGTCATTTCTATCTGCTACATGATCTGATAATTACCAAGAAAAGTCACTTAGATTTCATAGGTGTAAATAAAGAATGCCTTTTCGTCTTCTACCACTTCACAGTTTAAAGTAGGTGAGTAATTAGGATATCTGGGGTAAAATCAGAAAGGAGGGTAATTGTATTCCAAAACTGTGGGACCACTAATTGTGTTCTAGTATTGTGGAACCACTATGATCATGTGTGCCAAAGGTTTGCCTAGAAATTCTAATTTTAATTTTAAATAGGATGTCAGTGATTCAGATAAGTGGTATCTTGTCTGCAGAGAACAATGAAAAATAAGAGTTAAATTCTTGCTATCCCTTTTCTCAATTAATAAAGTATTTGCTATAACATGGCTTGCATTGATTTAATTTCTGAAGTCTTTTATGTTCTTCCTGAACACATGCAAAAAAACCCCAAACAAATCACAATCCTATTGAAGTCAACATGACTTCAGGATCTGGCTCTGAGCTATACTGCAGTCAGACCTGATCTTCAGAACACTGGTTATACTTCAGTGATAGTGACAAAACTAACTTCTTCCTTACTCTTTTCTTGTACATACTAAATTTTTTTCCTTAATATAGATTGACATTTTCCACTCAACAGTTATTTATGCTAACTTTGAGTGATGGGTGAGTGAACTTTCAAAGACTAGGAAACTTATTTTATGCCTGCATATAAACTTGCCAGCTAATCTATATCTATCTTCCATCTGTAAATTACATAAGAAGACAGTATCCCATTAAAACTATGGAACTTCCTGACTCCAGCCAAGCTGGATATAATGTTACTTGATGTTAATTATCAATATTTGCAGCATTTGACTCTCTTTATGCCACATGGGTAAAATACATAGAATGATAAACGCCCAGACTCAAAGGCTGCATCCAGACCAGCACAGATATTTCATTCCCCAGGAACAAGAAGCAGCAGGACACCTTGTGCTGCTGCTAGCTGTCCCCAGGGAATGCCCATGCCATGCACCCTATGGCATGTGGCAGGTTACCCCAGGGTGGAGCAGGGGGGCTGGGGCCAGAACAGTTGCTGGCCCCAGTAGCCTTACCTGGGGTCCTGGGGGCTGGGGAATCTGCAGCTATGTTGTTCCTGCAGCTTGGAGCCTCGCTGGCAGCTGGAGTGCAGCTTTAGCTGGTCGGGCTCTGGTTTTGGGTGGTGTGCACTGTCCTCATGTGTACCATCCTGCATTTCTTTTTCTGCTTGGGTTTTTCTCCAGGGATTAAAAACAAAACAAAATCAAACCTCGTGCTGCAACTTAGCAGTGCAGGAAATGGCTGAATGTGAAGTAGGGGTATGTGAAACTGGCTGTATTTGATTCAGAATCGGGGACAGTGATTTGATTAATTGATTCAGATCACCGTCCTGATTTGATTCAACTGAATCTGAAAATTTGATGCTGATTCAGAGAATCAGCGATTTGGCCATAGACACAGCATGTTTTTTCTACATACCTTGAGGTACCAGGCGCATCTCATGAATGCTGCGATGGTAGAGTGGATGGAGGGTCCCACAGGAGCGAGGAAGGGCCCCCGCGTGCTCGGCAGCGGACCTGGAAGTGGACTGTAAATACTTCTGGTTCACTTCTGGGTCCTCCAGGGATCACGCTGGGGATCCCGCACCATGCTCTCGTGGGACACTCCATCTACCCCAGCATCTCAGCATTCACGAGCTGCCTGGTACCTTGAGGTATGTAGAAAAAACATTTTAAAGCTGTGTCTATGACTAAATCATTGAATCTCTCTGAGTCGATTCAGAGGGTTCCAATTTCAATTTGGAGCGGTTTAAAGGGTCTCCTGATTCGATTCAGAGATTCAGCCTCTGAATCTATGCCGAATTGAATCAGCAACCAAAGCTTCATGCAGCCCTAACGTGCAGTATGTGGTGGTGCAGATGGGTCTGCAACACCACATGCTGCATGGCTGCACTCATCTGGATGTGGCCAAAGAGTTTATGGTCTAGTTACTATGACCCTTCCAAGAAGCTCAGATTATAAATTGCTTGTTTTAGCTTGTTTATATAGTTTCATAGTTGGTAGGGTCGGAAGGGACCTGACCAGATCATCAAGTCTGACCCCTGCCTTGGCAGGAAAAAGTACTGGGGTCAGATAGTAAGATAAATATTCCCAGGTTACAGAGGGAGCAAAAAAGAATAAGAGACTAATGCTGCAATGAGCTCCATGGAGGTGGAATTTTAAACCTAGGCATGTGGCACAAAAGACTTGGTGCCTAAGAGATTTCTCAAACTACAGACAATAGTTGTGAGAAGTAAGAAGAGAAGAGACAAGTTCAGGCTCCTGCACTTGGGTTTTAACTATTAGACCACACCTTATAAGGAAAATAATTTGCCATGGCTTATCCATAGCCAAATTGCTTAAAAATAAAATTGTAAACCTACCGCATTTTTTGGACTCTCAGTAAAGATAAGAATTATGGTTGGTTAAGTGTGATTTTTTTTGGGGGGGGGGGCGTGGGGGGAGGCCCAAGCCAGTCCTTATTCTGTGCAAGCCAGTTTCCTTCCTTATTGTTATATTTGATTACAGATTATTTGCAATAATAAGCTTTTTAGATACCCACCTGCTATCTAAATTTGCCTACAAAATAAATAGGGAAACTCCTGAGCATCTGCAATGCTTCTCTCTGGAAAGAGGTAGAGTCAATTTAATGTGACTGATCTTTTTTTCCTTCCACAGAGTATCTAAATTTGGCCTACTTGAATCGATACACAAGGGTAAACTAAAAAGAGAGGTATCTGCTTACATAGGTCATTCTAAATAATCCTTTATGTCAGTTTTCTAGAGTACTTTTTATG
>NW_017729033.1:41844954-41851829 GCF_001723915.1 Gavialis gangeticus
GAATCGATACACAAGGGTAAACTAAAAAGAGAGGTATCTGCTTACATAGGTCATTCTAAATAATCCTTTATGTCAGTTTTCTAGAGTACTTTTTATGTGTGTGCAATACTAAGTGATCCAGCCTCTCAGAAAGGAAAGGTCCCAGAATGCCACTCTGTTCTGCCTTGTTCTTTGTACAGTTTTTCTCTAGATTGCACTATGATCTTTGTCTCTCATGATATAGTTAATTTTCTGCTGTTTTTACAGATTCCTAATTTGGTCTCAAGATGTAGACTAAGCACAGGAAAATGGGCTGTAGAATAATTCAATATGGTTGGGAAATGAATAGCCTGGTTTTTGTTGGGTTTTTTTATCTTTCTAAATATAAAGTATTTTAAGAGTTGCAGTTATAAGTGAAAAGGTAAATTATCTTTTAAACTACAATTATTAGTGAATGGTCAATTATTGTATAGGCCATAAAATATTGATTCTCATAAACATGTTACAGCATCATGGTAAGCTTGTTCTTTGCTCTACATTTTCTACTTGTATTCTATACATGTACAGCCTTTGCACAGTAAAGGTGTCTCAGTCCATTTTTTTCCTGTTTGTATGAATGTGAATAAACATCTATTTTACTTTAATAACATATGCCACTATATGCAGTTATGAAACATTGAAATCCTGGTTTCTGAAAATTAAAATTGGAAAAAAATAAATTGCATAACAAAAAAAAGTTTAGTGTGGAAAGAATTATTAAGTTGCATTAAATCTCTCCATTCTTATTACAGGGGAAACATTTTGTACCTCTGTTCAGTATTTAGGACTCTATAGACATTTCCATTATAAACCCCAACTTTCAAGTCTTTATAAAGAATCTTATAAAATTGCTGGGACTCGTAATGCAGGATCACAGCTAAGGCAATACATATTTTAATATCACATCTGTTTTACATTGATTTGTATAAAGGAATTCAATAAAAACAGACTTTCAGGGGATTATCTACCTGCATTGTAATCACTGTCAGTTTGGTCATGAAAGGCCTGATTGTTGGAATATCCACTGGAAGAATCACAGTTCCACAGAAACAGACCTTTGTATTCTTTCAGTAACATTATAAAATGTGACTGAATCAAAGAGCTGATCTAGTGTGAATTACAAAGAAGTTCCCATATTTTAACCATCAACCCCAAGAAACGTGTTTAGCTAAGTGGTATGCCCTCCAGTTCTACATGTTATCAGAAAGGTGGAATTTTCAAATACATGATGTTCCATAAGCAGGGCAAGGTTCTTTGGGTAGATCTAATATCTTTTATTAGACTGAGTAGGTGGAACAAATTTTGTTGCAAGTTTTCAGGCCCAAGTCCCATAGTCCCATTCTAACATGTTTGTCTAGTACTGAGTAAGGTGGGGGAGATGCATTACTTTCTGTACTGCTCCTATGTTTTCTTGCAGGCATGTTTCATAAAGTTCTATCAGAAAATTCACTTGACACCCTAATCTCAGTGCAGCTAACTCTCTCATAATTTTATCACAAGTCACGGGACCATGTGAAAATCATACTGTTCTTTTTATATAAAGTTTCTCAGCCACTCTTTTAGTTGCTGACAAAAGCTTGAAAATGCACATTTCAAAGGATGGAATTGACACACAGCTGGCTGAAGACTGGAGCAATACAAAGACGACCTCTGAGGATTTAGACCCTAATACTTAACTTTTGTTCTTTGACCAAGAAACTTTCTTGATGGGGGAAAATAAGTATATACATGGGTATAAATTTACAATGCTACATATACTAATACAGTACTGTTGCAGGCCTAACTTTAAAAATGGCTCTTATTACCACTAATGATCTACTGCTGAAATCTGATAACTACATGTCAGTTTCAGTGCTTAGCCTAAAACTGCCTGAGGCAAGAAAGAACAATTGTTGAAAAGTTACTAGTGTTTTAGATCCCTATGACTCTGAGTCTGTTTCTGTGGTCTTTAGGCAGTTACAGACTTCCTCTTGAAATGAACACTTCATGGTCAGAGGACTGCAAGAGCCACTTGTGAACTGTTTGGCTGCTTAGAGAGAGAACAAGTTTTTATTCAAGATAAATGAATTAATACAGTAATTAGTAAGATAAGAAACAGAGAGAAACTGAAATTGTCTGCATCTGGATTTATCTTCCAAATTTTTCAAAAATTTCAGTTGCACTTGTAGGATTCCAGACAAACACTAGGTAACAGCATAATGCAAATAGCTATGCATCAGGGTTTCTCACATGTACACTTGGGGGCACACGGCAAATTTTAGATTGTATACAAGAATGAGTAATGGGAAAGCAGACATAAGGAAAATAAGTAGAGGAAAAGGAAGAACAATTCTACAATAGTATTTAAACTGTTGGAAAGGATACAGTGTGGCTGAAGTGACATAAAGTGTTATTGTTACTGTCCATAATACAGAATCATAAGATTACATAAGATACCCAGCCCAACATACTTAGAAGTCATAAAGCTACATTAATAGGATCTCAGAGCCTTGGAAATAATATTTACAAAGTAGTAGGAGATGGGCAGTGTACCAGACAACTAGAAAAGGGATAGCACAGTGGCCCTCTGCAAAAAGGAAGACCCAGGAAACTATACACTAGTTGACCCCACCTCAATACCAAGGAAGTTACTGGAGCAAAATCACAAGGAAGTCAATTTGTGAGCATCTGGATGAGGAGATGTGATCACAAACAGCCAGATGGATTTATTGAGAACAAATCATGACAAACAAACTTGCTTTCCTTCTTGACAAGGTAAATACTTGGAGGGATGAAGTAAATGCGGTTACTACAGTGAATCTGAACTTCAGCAAAGCTTTTTATAAACTCCTACATGACCTTCTTGTAAACAAATTAGAGAAAAGTGGGCTAGATAAAACTACTGTAAGGTGGATATGCAACTGGCTCAATAGCTACAAGAAAGGGTTAATTATACATGGAGCGATGTTGGAATGCCAGGATGTTTCCGGTGGAGTCCCACAGGGTCTGTCTTGGGCCCAGTTCTGTTCAAGTGATTATTAATAATTTGGATGTTGAAATAGACAGTATTTTGAGAAAATTTGCAGATGACACAAACCTGGGAAGAATTTCAAACACTTTGGAAGACCGAAACAATTCACAGGATCTTGTCAGATTGGAAAGCTGGACTGCAGCCAACAGGATGAAATTCAATGCTGACAGATGCAAGGTACTACACTTGGAAAAACAATCAAAAACTTAAATCCAATATGGTTCACACCTCACTGGCTGGCAGCACTATAGGGGAGGATCTGGGGGTCTTGACGGATCACAGACTCAGAGTGAGTCTGCACTGTGAGCTGCACAAAGGGTGAATCAGGTTTTTGGCTGCATCAGTACAAGCATTACATGTGAGACACAAGATGTAATAGTTCCTTTTCTCTTGGCACTGGCTAGGCATCATCTAGAGTTGTGTGCGCAGTTTTTGGCTCCACATTTTAAAAAGAACATAGGAAAGTTAGTGAGGTGGTAAAATGATAAAGGGCATGGAAGGCAAGCTGTATGAGGTGAGGTTGAAGGAAATAGGCAAGTTCAGCTTGCAGAAAAGGGGAAAGAACATTACAGCAATCTTCAAATATCTGAAGGGATCCCATAAAGAGGAAAAACACTTTTTCTCTCTTACTTCAGAGAGCAGATCAATGGCTTGAAGTTACAACAAAGTAGGTTTAGATTGGATATCAGGAAAGACTTCTTCACTGTTAAGACAGTGAGGCAGTGGAATAGACTTCCTAGGGAAGTTGTGGAATGTCAATCATGGGAGGTCTTCAAGAAGAAGGTGTATGAGCATTGGTCAGGGATGATTTAGGAGTAGCTATGTCAATGCTATAGTATGAGTTGTTCCTATTCTTTTGGACATTCTGGTTACCACAGGGGGCTGGGAAATAATTTTTTTCACCTCCTGTTGCTATAGATGCCAGGGCTCTCACCCACCCCGAATCATTGGGTGCTGGCTGCAGCTAAGTGCAGGAATTTTGACTAGTATCTGCTAGTGTTCCTGCTGTGATGCAAACCTGGAAGTTCTTCGCCAGAGAGTGTTGCCCCTCCGTGCTGGAATAATTGCCATATTTGCAGTCAGGAAGGAATTTTACCCTATGGTTGGATTTGGTACAGACTCTGGGGGATTTTGCCTGTTGTGGGGTGCATGGGTCTTTTTCTTAGAACTCCTGAGAATATTTTAATCCTCACAGCAGCATGATACTAGCAGCTATTGTCCCTCTATACTACCTGTGACATGATAGCATGTTATGCCTTGTGACTGTGTGTCAGGGTTGACTGTGTAGTTTTAGTAATAGGTTAGACAAAGGTGGTTTGTATAGGGATGATCACCTGGGAGGGGGTTCGATTAAATGATCTCCAGAGGTCCCTTCCAGCTCTGCTTTTCTGTGATTCTAAGAAATGTTATTTAATACAACTATCACATACAATGTCCCTTTGTTTTCCTTAGAATTGACTAGTACAGGAAATAATGCTAGAGTCAGGTTTAGAACCAGTTACAGTAACTGAAGTACTGTGCATTTCATGAATGCTATTTTTCTAGCATTATATTTAATGTACAGCATTTTTAACTTATATTGCCTACAGGGGCACAAATTAGTGTCTGAGGCAGAACATCTCCTATCAAATATGCAGTGAAACTGTCTGAACATCCATATATTATTTTTTACAAAGGCTCATAAATTTAATGGCATTAATGAAAAGTTAAAACCTTCCTTATTGATTCTCTAGACTCTAGAGCCTAAGGTCTTTAAGAATTTAATTTGTTTTTGTACAGAAAAGGTCAGGATACATATTATACTATCTATAAAAGAGAAAGAAACACCCAGTTAGCCCTTAATGTATTACGTAAAATGTTATTACAACTGTAATGCATATTCTAAGAAGTTTTTATAACAAACAATGTTTTTAGAAACTATTTACCACATGTGCTATATTTTGAACACTCTTCAGTTAATCAAATGAGAAAACATACTAAAACTAAAAAACTAAACTCACCTATCCTTAAAATGTAATTTAGAGAGAAACCTGGCCAAAGCTGGATTATAAATTATGTCTTCCAAAAATTCAGACATATATTCACACGTGTAAACCTAAATGTATAGTCCCATAGCAAGTAACTACACTGGGAGCACTATTCATTTCTGTACCTCATCAGTCAATTTGGCCCCACTTCCACCAAAACATTTAAGCATATATTAAGTCCATCCTCATTCATCAGATGCTTAACCCCATACTTAAGGTACTTAGTAAGGCTGCACAGTTTCGGTTGCTGATTTGATTCCACAGAGATTCAGCCCGATTCGGCAGCCAAATCTCTGAATCTGAATTGAATCAGGAGACCCTTTAATCTCTCCAAATTGAATCAGTACCCTCTGAATCATTTCAGAGAGATTTGGAAAGATTTGATGATTTGGACATAGCTTTAAATATTTTTTTCTACATACCTCAAGGTACCAAGTGGTTTGTGAATGTTGAGATGCTGGGGCAGATGGAGTGTCCCACAGGACCCCAGTGTGCTCAGCAGCGGACCTGGAAGAGGAGCAGAAGCACTTCTGGTCCACTTCCAGGTCCACTGGGCTCCACCCCACCCCCATGGCTCAGTGACTGGTGCCTCCTGGGTTTGGGGGGGTGCATGTGGGGTCTGCCCATGCCCTACCACCAAGCTGGAGGGGCATGGGGAATCCACCACACACTCAGCAGTGGACCCAGAAGTGGACTGGAAGTACTTCCGGTCCATTTCCAGGTTTGCCGGCAAGCACACGGGGGGACCTCCCTGTGCTCCTGTGGGATGCTCCATCTGCCCCACCATCACAGCATTCACGAGCCACACCTGGTACCTCAGGGTATGCACAAAAAACATTTTAAAGCTGTATCTATGGGTGAATTATTGATTCTCTGGACTGGAATCAAATCTTCAGATTCGGTCAAATCAAATCAGGACAGTGATCCGAATCAACAAATCAAATCACTATCCCCAATTTGGGCTGAATCTGAATTGAATACAGCCCGTTTGGCACACCCTTAGTACTTAGCCATATACTCTGATAGGTCCTTGTTACACATTAATTTAGGCAATTCCTGGAGCTCTTAATCCCTGTATTGTCAACACATTAACACATAAGACTAGTTTTAAGCCTACTTTAGACAGCTTAAAATTATGCCACTCCAGGGCAGGTTTATTTCTGATAAGTGTTACCTAGCTTGTGGTCCACTAATTTGTGGCCACTACCCACAGAGGAGCTGCCCAAGTTGGAGTCCTCTAGCATCCCAGGATGCAGTATTTCTCCCCCTCACCCTTTTCTGTGTGAACAAACCTTCCGCCCTCTGAACTACTGCTCAGGGGCAGTTCTGTCACTAAGCCAACACCCCCACCCATACCTGGGAGTATGATCTTCCCACCCCCAGGGTTGCAGTCCCATGCAAACAGCTTCCACAACACATGTCTGCTAGCCATACTGCAGGGCACAGACACATCCAGGAATGGGGTCTAGGAGGAGGAGGGAGGGGGTATTAAGGTAGGGGCCTAGATTGAGTCCTCATGAGCTATAAGGGCATTGTTGCATGTTGCACTCTGAGCTACTGAAATGGTAATCAGTCTTAGTGCTAGCTCAGGTTTGGAGCAGTTTCACCCTAAGGCTAAAAACCTTCTCTGACTGTCCCCAGCTGTACAGTTGTGACTTGCCACTATAGAAGGTTGGTGAGCAGGGGCTTCTACAGCTGTGAGTTGCTACTACAGGGCTGGTGTGTCAGAAAAGGCTTCTATCTTTGCTCTAGGACAGGATATGTGAGAGATGGGTAGGGGGGGTGTGGAATATGAAGCTGGGAAGTTGACAGTTAATAGA
>NW_017729033.1:41856829-41860519 GCF_001723915.1 Gavialis gangeticus
GGCACCATACCTATAGGTTGGGGAACTCCCTTCTTGTCAGTACAGAGGCAGAAAAGGCTTCTATCTTTGCTCTAGGACAGGATATGTGAGAGATGGGTAGGGGGGGTGTGGAATATGAAGCTGGGAAGTTGACAGTTAATAGAATGGGAGTACATAATGAAATGTGAAAAGTGGAAAGGAAATGTGTGTGGAGAAGGGTGGTGAATTGAAGGAAGTCAGCCACTGAAGGATAAAATAAAAAGTACAAAAACATTAAAGAAACAAAGAAGAAGTAAGTTAATGAAGGTTTCATGTTTTAATAAATTGGGATTTGGGATGGGGGTGTTTGGGGGTGGAATGTTTCTTGGGGTAGGAAGGAGAGGTGGAAGCAGTGAGGGGAGGTGCTTTTGAGGGAGCTACTGCCCCTGCCCCAGGAAGGAAACCCCAGGTCCTAGGAACTTAATTCAGCCCCCTGCCTTATCCCCCCACCCCCTGCAACTCATCCTAGATCCCACTTCTAGATGTGTCTGTGCCCTGCAACCTAGCTAGCTAGCATGTGCTCTGCAGGCTGTTTACACAGAGTTCACCCTTGGAGTGGGAGGGGGAGTTGGCTTCATGCCAGAATTGCCCCCTGGGCAGTATTGTTCTGGGGGTGGAAAATTCCTCCTTACAGAATAGGAGGGGAGGGGAGGGGAGGGGACACTGCATCCTGGGATGCTGGAAGACTGAAACTTGGATGGCTCATCAGTGGGGAGTGGCCACACATTAACAGACCATGAGCTGGGCAACACATCAGAGATAAAGCTTCCCTGGGGTGCATCTACACAAGATGCATTAATGAGCATCAGCCTAATTTAATGTACATTATGGATGCGTTTCTACATGTATGTACCCTTAATGCACATTAAAAATGAAATTAGGTTAATTGCTCCTAAATTTGATGCAGGTATCAAATGTAGGTGTGATTAGTTGAAGCTCATTAACACGTGTTGCAACGACCTGGCACTAACGTTATAGCTGGGACTGCCCACCCAGGCACATGGCAGAGATACAGGAACTTGGCATTAACTTTAGTGCTAAGTCTCTACATGTGTAGACACCTGCCAAAAATCACTTAATGCTCATTAGCTTAATACCCATTAAATGTAGTTGCGCATAAATGCACCTGTAGACATGTCCCTGGAGTGGCATAACTTTAAGCTGCCTAAAGTGTTCTTAAAACTAGTTTCAGGAATTAAAGTGTTGACAATCAAGGGGTTAATAGCTCCAGGAGCTGCCTAAAATTAATGTGTAACAAGTCCCTAACATAGAGCTAAACTACATAAGGACAATAGGAATTAAGCAGGGCTAAAATTAAGCTCATGTTAAAAATACTTTGCTGAATAAGGATGAGTTGCTGAAATGGGGGCTTTTTGCATGCAATTATCCCTTTTCCCTGCACTATCATCTAAGTCAAGCTTGAAAATACAGATTCCTGGCACATTATTGTATAAATCCTTATTATTATACTCTCAAATGATTAGTTTTGAAAACTTATACTCGCTGAAAATTCATGTGACATAAAACAACATAATCTTTGGTAATGCTGACATTCTAATACTTCACTAAAGCTCTTTCTCTCAGGCCCCTGCTACACACAACTTTTAATAAACAATTGACTGGTTAATCATGCAATAAATTTAGACTAGCCACACATGAAAAGGAATTATTGCAACCTAAAAATGACTATCTAGTTTTAAAAAGATCCAACCAGATATAAAGTTAGTGATTGAAAATGCACAAAAACTCTATAGCAGGTTTATATCCAGCTTTAATTTTAATATGTAGCAGGGCCCAAAAAAAGTGGCATAAGCTGCTTAACAGCTGTTAAGTCAACATGTGATAATAGATAATGATATGTGCTTTCAGTAGGCTTCTCACCTAAATTACTGCTTTTTATTGACTGAAACAGAAAAAGATGCTGTGTTCCCTTTTTAAATTTATTTTATTTTGACTTGCTTCCCCTAACATATAATATACTTTTAACCAGCAAGGGCTTGCAAGGTCTCAAATGATCACAAATACTTAGAAACAAATCTTTTTAGCATGGAATACTTATGTACTATATATCTTTTACATAGCACCAAAAGTTTTCTAGGCTATTTAGACACAGGTAAAACCCCTCTTCAAACAGGTTAAAATGGAGAGGCCAATTCTGGAATCCCTTGCTAATCACAGGACAAGCAGTACTACTTAATTTTCTTCATCTTCATAATGCCAATCATTTTGTAAAGGTGGGCAAATACCATATCCCTTTTACAGAAATGAAGATTATGTGGGACAACATGAATTGACCAAGATAACAGAAAATCCAAGAACAGAATTGCAGTCTCCTAATAGTGAATCTAGGGCTCTACCCTCTGGATCAGACTACCTCCTACAGGTTTAATTGGAACTATTCCCATGAGTAATGCTTTGGAGGATCATTCCCAATAAGACAATTGACAAAGAATCACCATATAGGACTATTCCATCCCTATATAGTTCACTCCACACCTGACTGTTACTTTTAATTATTCTTAATTTCCAGTTACATTAATCTTTTTATTGTATTAAATATGCAACTGTTTTCTCCTACATTTGTTGTCTCCTTTTGTTGTTGTTACTTTCATTTTTCATTCCTTCTGTTTTTTTTCTTATTCCCCCTCCCCCCACCCGACTTATTTATCTCTGCCTACCATCTATTTTAACAGCTTTTAACCCTTGTTTATTTTAACTTAATTTTTCAATTTTTGCTTCTCTAGGCTTTTGTATTTATCTCTCCAGTTTATTCAATACACACACACACAATGTTAAACGTGTGTGTCTATAACACACACAGAAAGAGAAAATAGACTAAGGAACTCTTCTATCTTTAGAAAACTTCCCTAATCTACTTCTATCATCTCCAAATACACTGTTTAAATCTTAATTGGTATTCCCCTCCTCCCCAAGCTGAACCATAGTCTTCCCCCGCCACCCCAGTTCCTGTCATAGACCTTGATTCTTTGCTTTACTTCAGCCACTTTGCAGTATTTCTATGGCAAGAAGGATATAGGAAGCATCCAGCTTCTCTAGCTAGAAATTTTCTCAATGAAAAGGTAAGGGTCTGGCATAGTGCGCTTCCTGTGTGTGGGAGGGAAGCTAGATGGAGTGTTTGCTCCAGCTGTTCTGACCTGTGGCAGTAGCAGTGCATCTGAAGCTCCATTATTAACTGGGATGGCCCATTAGGATTCTTTAAATTAGTCAGACCCAGAATCTGAGACATGCAAAGGTGACCTCCAGGTTCCCCTTTCTGACTTGCTCTGAATGAGGGATAGAAGGTTATACTTAGATTAATTGTGACTCATTTATAGAGGGTGGCAATATTATGTTTTAAATATTCATGCTAGCCATTGACTATTTTGGAATTGGATGTTTCCAGTCTTCACACGACAGTTTTACAATTTTGAAAAGAATTCCATATTTGTCTTCTTTCTATGTTTACCCTTTTCTTTTCTTAGGCTCCTGCCACATAGTACACTAAGGGCATGATTAACTAATTAATTATATCTTAAGTTGTGACTTGGCCACACATTAAAGCAATTAATGGTGTTATAAAACAAGGGATAAACCACAAAATCATTTCACAAAAAATGTGTAATTACTGTGGCTGGTTCCTGTCACACCATTAATTAAATATGTGGCCGGCTG
>NW_017729033.1:41865519-41879171 GCF_001723915.1 Gavialis gangeticus
TAATGGTGTTATAAAACAAGGGATAAACCACAAAATCATTTCACAAAAAATGTGTAATTACTGTGGCTGGTTCCTGTCACACCATTAATTAAATATGTGGCCGGGTGCACCCCCCCTTGGCTGGGGCTCCAAGCTCCAGGGGCTTGCTATTTGCTGGTTCAGGGGAAGTCCAGATCATCACCCCAGGTTCCCTGTGCACCAGCAATAAGGCGTGCTGAGATCTGATGCTCTATTCTGCAATCACGTTCCCACCATGCATGTATGGCCTGATTGGAAGTATGATTGTGTGGCTCATGCATAAGATCCCATCACACCTTTACCTGCTCATCTGGCAGGGGCCTTATACACACACTGTAAAGTATTGTTCCCTATGCAGCTCATTGTTAGGTAGTTAAGAAATGCAGAGCAATTTCTTTCCTCCAAAACCAGTAACTGGTATTATTCAATGGGTTGGCCATCAAGGGCAGTTTAAAAAGCTATTTTTTTGTCACACAGAGAGAACAAGTATTTTATTTATCTAGTGAACTAATGCTCACTTAGCTTGCAGAGCAAAAATCCTAAATCAGCACAAACAGCAAGCCACAATAATGGCACTGTCAGCTTGCTGAGCAAAGACAAAAAAGTTATAAGCCCACAAATCCCTGCTTTGTTACCTGTAAAACATTAGTAAAATATGTATGATTAGTTTAGTAGATGCCTTTTCTCACAAAGGGATAGTTAATAGAATCATTTGAAAAGTAAATCTTGTGACTTACGCAAACCTGAAAACAAAATCAAGTGAAAAATAAAACTTGCTTTGAATGGCTGGAGATGTCGTTTTGGCAGCCGAGCAGGGCAAGAGCTTCATAAGTCGCTCTTTAATGCTGCGTTTGGTACTGTTCTGAGCGTAGAGGAAACCTAAAAGATATACATTATCAGGACTGTCAACATGGGCTTTACAACACCTTCCATGCATGCTGTCGAACTTATGGTCATAGCAAAATTTTGAGGGGAAAAGGACAGGCAGCAGTCAGGCATCCCCACTTGCAATACATAATCAGAAATGGTTTGCAGGACAACAAAACTACTTTGTCTTGAAATTTCCAAGTTGGAAAGACTTAATATATATTTTTGCCCTTTTAGAAAAATGTCATATCCAGCATTGCAAGGTTCAACATTTAAATGTAGATTCATATTTTTGAATGAGAGAGGAATGTGTGGGAGTTTTTAAAAATTCAACTAAAATATTTACAAATATATTAAGTTTCCTGGAATTCTTGTAATTGCCTCCTGATTCAAATAAAGAAAAAGACATTTTGTGGTCCCACATGAAGGTTTTCCAGTTGTACTATTCAGTTTTGAAGCAAATATATTATCTGTTTCATTCTCTCAGAAACTCCAATAATCAATTGGTACTTTTGCCTTTCTGAAAAATTTAAATAACCTTGCTATAGAGCTGTTTTCTCTGTCATTTGACATGCCCATAATTATGACCACACTTTGTACATTTTTAATATTTAAATGGTGAGAAACAAGGATATAGCCAATTTGTCAATGGAAGTAACCAATAAAGAAGAAGATTGCTGCTGACATAAATGTTAGATTGAATTAATGGAACAGAAATGCTCGCCATAGATGCCTGTGATTTCAAATGACTTTGGTATGAGTTAAACAAAATGTGTGGAATGAACAGGCATATTGCTAGAGAAACATTTAAAGCCAAGTTAACAACCGTAAATCAATAATTGATTTACCTAAATAAGGTGGTGCTCAATCTAGGTATTACACATTTCCCAGTCTTCTAATTTCTACCACATATGCTCAAGTGCCAACCCTTTGATGGCTCTTACTGAGGTACAAAGTTGTAAGTGGGAGAAGAAGTGATAAAAGTTGGCAACATTGACAGATGGTTCTTACTGTGTTAATGCAGCTGCTATAATAATTCTGGATTATCCCAGCTCCTATGTTGAATGCTAGAGTGCACAAAAGTGAGGCAGAAAAGTGATATGACATCTTGTCAGCTCCTTAACCTGAATGAAAGGAAAGACCATCTACACTTCAGCTTACAATTAAAGTATTTTAAATATTGAAAATCTGAAAAAGATTTTAAAAAAGAAAAAAAAAAACAGCTAGGGAAAATTATTTTAATAAGTTAAAACTAGTGGGGAGAAAAAAATAAAGGGGAGGGGGGAGAATAAGGAATAGACTGTCACAGTGTTTCAGAAAAAGTAGCCAGCAGAGAAAAATCTCTGAGGCAGCCTTGGAGAATGGGTGGGAGGGGTCAATTTCAGTATCCTAACAACACCGACTATATCAAATAATTAATTGTATGGCAATATGAATAATAAATTTATTTGTATTATTGTGCCTAGTGAAGCAGAGCGGGCTTAGGACCCAATTGTGCTAAGAGCTGCACAAGTGGGGGGATAGGGATGGTGATGGGGGGGACTACTGCCACTGCAAGCCCACTGGGCATATTTTGCAAATCCAGCAAGCTAAGGCACTCAAGGGAACTCACCCCTACCCCTGCCCCAGAACGATCCGTAGGGAAGACAAGGTGCCCCAATGGGACACTTACATGCCTGTACACCAATGCCAGGAGCTTGGGGAATAAACAGAAGGAACTGGTCTTCCTGCTAAGCAAGAATGATTATGATCTCATAGGGATAATGGAGTCCTGGTGGGACTCCACCTATGACTGGGCCACAGGTATAAATGGCTATACCTTGTTCAGGAGAGATCGTGTGGACAAAAGGGGTGGGAGGGGTAGCTCTCTCTGTCGAGGAAAGCTACACATCCCTGAAAGCTGACATTGGCACCCAGGGTGGATGATTGGAGACTCTCTGGGTTAAAATCCATGGTGAACATGTCACAGGGGACACAATGGTGGAAGTCTACTACAGAACTCCTAGCCAGGATCAAGAGCTTGACCAAGAATTCGCCAGGGAACTGGCTGAGGCTGCACACACACTCCTGGTACCTGGTTGTCATGGGAGACTTCAGCTACCCAGATGTCTCATGGAAAGAGCACTCAGCCACATCCAAATGATCGCAAAGCTTCCTCATGTGTATGGATGAGCTCTATCTGACTCAAGAAGTCTATGGACCAATGAGAGGCAAAGCACTGCTCAACCTGGTACTGGCAATGGGGGATGACTTACTCAGTAACCTAATGATCAGAGGGAAGCTGGGAGACAGCGACCAAGAGCTGATCACCTTCACCATCCGCTGTAAAGCTGGCAAATCAGTCAGCAATGCAGAAGTCCTCGACTTCAGAAAACCTGATTTTGACAAGCTCAGGAGGCTTGTTGGTGAGGCCCTAAGGGATCACGACCTGAAGGGGATGGGAGTTCAGGATAAGTGGTTGCTCCTTAAGGGAGTGATCCTGAAAGCACAAGCAATGTCTATCCCATCTCGGCGGAAAGGCAGCAAAAGGGCACAGCAGCCCCCTTGGCTCGCCAGGGAACTAGTGGACATCCTGCATCTAAAAACAAAGACCTATAAAGGTCTTTTTTTTTTCTCCTGCCCTGGCAGGGGGGTTGGATTTGAAGATCTATAAGGTCCCTTCTGACCCTACTTCTATGATTCTATGAGGATGGAAGATTGGATCCACCTCAAAGGAGGAGTATTCTGCACTGGTCCAGACCTGTAGGGAGTGAACCAGGAAAGCCAAGGCTGCGACTGAACTCCAAACTGGCTACGCATATCAAGGATAATAAAAAGTCTTTTTTTAGATATGTGGAGAGCTGGAGGAAAAGCAAGAGTAACATTGGACCCCTGCTAAACTATATGGGACAACTGACACCCAGGAAAAAGCCAATCTGCTTAATGAGTATTTTGCATCGGTTTTACCCTTCATCAATGTTGACCATGTGAAGGAACACCTTGAGAGGCTGGATACCTTCAAGTCAGCAGGCTCAGACAGTTTACACCCCAGGGTACTTATGGAGCTGGCAAGCATCATAGCTCAGCCACTGGCAGAGATCTTCGAGAACTCGTGGCACTCAGGCAAAGTGCCCAAAGATTGGAAGAAGGCCAATGTGGTGCCTATCTTCAAGGAAGGGAGGAAAGTAGATCTGGGGAACTACAGGCCCGTCAACCTGACCTCTATCCCGGGGAAGATCATTGAAAAAATGATCAAAGAGACCATTCTTGGCAAACTGGCTGATGGCAACATCCTGAAGGATAGCCAGTATGTGTTTGTTTCCGGTAGGTCTTGCCTGACCAATCTCATCTCCTTCTACGACCAAGTGACCTATCATCTGGACAAGGGAGAAGAGATTGACGTCATACATCTTGATTTTAAAAAAGCTTTTGACTGGTATCCCATGATCATTTTATAGAAAAACTGGCCAACTGCGGCTTCAGCTACATCACAGTCTGCTGGCGGGGAATTGCCTCTGAGGTCAGACCCAGAGAGTGGTAGTTGATGGAAGTCAATCATGATGGTGAACCATGACCAGTATAGGGTCACCCAAGGTTCTGTCCTTGGGCCTATACTTTTTAACATCTTCATTAATGATGTGGACATTGGTGTCAGAAGCAGACTGGCCAAGTTCACAAATGACACCAAACTTTGGGGTAAAGTGTCCTCACCCGAGGACAGGATGGTGATCCAGGCCGACCTTGACAGGCTTAGAAAATGGGTGGATGAAAACTTGATGGTGTTCAACACCAAAAAATGCAAGGTACTCCACCTTGGAAAGAAAAAACCCACAGCATGCTTATAGGCTCGGCAGTGCTATGCTTGCTAGGACCATGGCCAAAAGGGACTTGGGGGTCATGATTGACCACAAGATGAATATGAGCCACCAATGTGATGTTGCAGCTGGTAAAGCGAGCAAAACTCTGGCCTGCATCCATAGATGCTTCTTTAGCAAATCCCAGGATGTTATCCTCCCACTGTACTTGGCCTTGGTGAGGCTGCAGCTGGAGAACTGCATCCAATTCTGGGCTCCACAATTTAAAAAGGATGTGGAAAAGCTTGAGAAAGTCTAGTGGAGAGCCACACACATGATCAGAGGACAGGAAAACAGGCCTTATGATGAGAGGCTGGGAGCTTTGGGATTCTTCAGCCTGGAAAAGGATAGGCTCAGGGGGGACCTGGTGGCTTCCTATAAATATATAAGGGATATTCATCACGAACTGGGGGGAACGCTTGTTCACCAGTGCCCCAAGGAATGACAAGGTCAAATGGTCACAAACTCCTCCAAGACTGTTTCAGGCTGGACATAAGGAAGAACTTCTTTACCGACCAAGCCCCCAAGGCCTGGAACAGACTGCCACCAGAGGTGGTGCAAGAACCTAGTCTGGACTCCTTTAAGAGATGTTTGGACATTTGTCTTGTTCGGGTCCTTTGACCCCAGCTGACTTCCTGTCCCTGGGGCAGGGGACTGGACTCGATGATCTTCCAAGGTCCCTTCCAGCCCTAATGTCTATGAAACTATGAAACAAATACGTAAGCATAGGCAGTCCATGATTTGATGAGAGTCTCAGACATTAATTTAATTTTAAAAATATATAAAACTGATGCATAACATTCATGTTGTTTTTCCACTGGCAGAGTAACTAGATAGTCTTGCTGTGTCTATACTGTGAGCTAGATACAGATCTCGAATGAGAAATGCATCTTTCTTAGAAATTCTTGTAACAAAGTTTTTTAGTAAGATCTAATTCCTGCCCATTCATTTGATTACTTTTTATTTTCTCTATAGTTGTAGGGATGTACATGGTACTTTACAAAAAACAATTAAAGTTATATAATTTCTAAAGAGCTTGCAATCCCAAGTCTTGATCCTGCAAATTGATTCACTACTCTTTTGCCTAATGAAGCTCCATGGAGTTCAGTGGAATCTATGTGAGCCTATTGGTAGTATGTCTATTTGCATGATTAAGGTCAAAGGTAAGGTGAGAAACTGGAACATAAAAAGGGATGAGAGAAGAAGGCTATACAAAGATTACTTCTATAATAAACTTTTCTTGCACTAAGGATGGGGATGGGATAAAGGAGTTGGACTTAGTTTGCACGGTATAATAAATCAACAACAAGATTGTATCCATGAATTCCAGTAGCTGTAGTGAGTTCATACCAGCAGCATACGGTCAGCTGTGATGCTCAAGACACCCAGCACACCATTTATGACCTCCAAGAACTATAATCCTATATGCTCTGAATCCTTTACCTCCTTGAAGTGTTGAGATTACAGAGTCAGCAGTTTACAAAAAGCCACGCAAGTCTTTGCCCTAAAAGTGTACATGGGGGAGGTAAGGAAATAACGGTACACACAGCCAATTTTTTTTGTCTATATATATGGAGAAGCTAGTGAGAATGTCCCTATCTTTTTGTTTATCAATGCAAGGCAGTATTGTTACAGTAAAAGCTATATATATGTGAGGACTCAATGAAGTATAATAATTTTACATAATTATGCTTCCATCAACATTACAACTTTTGAATTAATGTAACTGGATTGCTGCGAAGTTGGTTAAATTTAATGAATTTTTAAAAATCAATTTTTTCCATTAAATTCTGAAATTATTTTGACTTTAAATTGAAATGCAATAGATAATGCTAATACTTTTTTTAAAATGTGCCAAAAAGTAAGTTTATTGCTTGTGAATAATCCTAGACTGGCTATGTTTAAGCCACAAAACAGAAACATTTTGTAGGCCTCACTGTAGTGTGGATTAATACAACTACTGATTAGTGTATATACAAATCACACAGAAGCCCTGTTAACAATATGAACCAAAGTAGGCCTCACAGGAACAGAACTAGGCCAACATATATGGCTTATAGGAAAGTAGCTTCTTAGTAAGTATAGGCCCTTCACAGGCCAACAGATAGAGTAAATTAATAAGACCAGGATACCAAAACAAAGAGCACAGTAACCTGGCAAACACGTTTCCCTATCTGGTGGGAAGGCCACCCTAATATGAAGTAGGATGTGGATGTTCT
This sequence comes from Gavialis gangeticus, assembly GCF_001723915.1. Taxonomy (NCBI): domain Eukaryota; kingdom Metazoa; phylum Chordata; order Crocodylia; family Gavialidae; genus Gavialis; species Gavialis gangeticus. Next base: position 41,872,457 of record NW_017729033.1, read on the forward strand.
AGTACATAGTGAAAAATAGGATGTGTATGATATAAACATTAGGTTATCTTGATCAGTGTATAAAAAGAGGCCTGGAAACACTTAATAATTTTTATTGGGCTTATTTTTAAATATTTTTATTGAGTCTTATGCCTGTACTGTGCCTGCAAATGTACTGGCTGGTCAGATGTTTACGTGTTGGCTTACTTGTAGACAACAAACCTAGCCATGCTTCTCTTCACTAAAAACCAAAGCCTATATTCCCTCCCCACAAGGTGAACACAATCCCCCCATGGTGCACACCCCCTGCCATTGGCAGCAGCTGCAGCAGGTGGTGAGCACTCAGAGTGCTCATGGCTTGTGTAAGTGCAGCTACCTGATGGCATGTGGCTCCAGCCAGTTCCAGGAGATGCATGTGGCAGCAAGGAGCAGAGCCAGGCTGGCTCACCTCTATTTCATAGGGCTCCCCACATCTCACGTGCAGCTCCTGGTACATATACCACTGGGGGAACCCCTACACAATGGAGTCTGCTGCCTTCCCTGCTTTTTGTTGGCACGTGTAGCTGCTGGGACTCCACTGGGAAGTGGGGGGCAGGGTTTCCCTCCACTTCTAGCAGAGTGCCAGGATCTGCATGTAGTGGCAAGGAATGGGAAAGGCAACTGGCTCCATCATGCAGAGCTCCCCCCACAGGTGGCATGCAAGTGCTGGGAGCTGCACATGAGTCATGGGGAGCCCTATGGGATAGAGGGGGAGGGAGCAGCCTGGCTCCGCTCTATACTGCCACATGCAGCTCCTGGAACTGGCTGGAGCCACATGCCACTGGGCTGCTGTACCTGTGTGAGCCATGAACACCCTGCGGGCCCATCGCTTCTTACTGGAGCCACCAGTGGCAAAGGCTGTGTGCCATAGGGGAAGTGTGTGGAGGGGTTCCTACATCCCCCCCACACACCCACACCCTGCACTCACAACTCCCCCACAAAAACACACACCCTGCAACATTCCCTGTACCCACACACACAGCCACACCCCCTCCTAAACTCAACATGCACCCGAATACTTACCCACACCCCACCATACACACATACACCCTCCCCAACCACATGCCACACATTCCTGCACACTCCCACCTCCACAACATACAAGAGTAAGACATTATTTTGAGCTATTATGCAGTCACCTCTATCTGCACTATGCAAACACAAAATCAGGGCAAAAATATTTTTCGAAATAAAATTAAAATAGATTTAATAGATTTCATAGATTTCTAGAGTCTGAAGAGACCTGGTAGATCATCGGGTCTGACCACCTGCTCCAGGCAGGAAAGAGTACTGGGGTTAAGTAACCCCAGCCACATGCCTGTCCAATTTCCTCTTGAACACACCAGGGTAGGGGAAAGCACCGCCTCCCTTCGAAGCCCCCAAAACTGGATGCAGTACTCCATCTGTGGCCTCACCAATGCCACCTGGAGGGGAATTATCACTTCCCTAGACCTGCTCATGATGCTCCTGCTAATGCAAGAAAGAGTGTGGTTAGCTTTGCTTATTATGTCATCACACTGGTGACGCATGTTCATTTTTGCATCAACCAGGACTCCAACATCTCTTTCCACATTTGTGGTCCGCAGAAGGTACCCCCCAGTCTATAGGTGTATTGGAGATTCTTTCTCCCCAGGTGCAGCACCTTGCATTTATCCTTGTTGAATTGCATCCTATTCTGATCTGCCCACTTCCCCAGTCTGTCCATATCTGCCTGAATTCACTCCCTGCCCTCCAGTGTGTTTACGATGCCCCATAATTTAGTGTCATCTGTGAATTTGGACAAGGTGTTTTCAACACCTTCATCCAAATCGCTGGTGAAGACATTAAACTGCACTGGTCCAAGGACAGAGCCTTGGGGGACATCACTGCCCACATCTCTCCAGGAGGAAACCGACCCATACACCACCACTCTCTGGGTGCATCCCATAAGCTAGTTTTTCACCCACCTTACTGTGAAAAAATCCACATCACAGCTACTTAGTTTGCTTGTAAGAACTGGGTGAAACACTGTGTTAAAATCCTTTTTAAAATCCAGGTAAATAATACCTACTTCCTCCCCCGCATCTAAACACTCTGTGACCCAGTCATAAAAAGAGACCACGTTAGTCAGGCAGGATATGCCTGCTGTAAAACCACGCTGGTTGCCCCTTAACATTGTGTCACCCACTGGCCCCCTGCAAATGTGATCCTTTATGGTTTTTTCTAAGGTCTTGCCGAGAATAGAGGTGAGGGTAACTGGCTAATAATTACTTGGGTCTTCCTTCCTCCACTTCTTGAAGATAGGGACCACGTTGCCCCTTTTCCAGTCTTCTGGGACCTGTCCCAAGTGCCACAAGGGCTCAAACAGTTGCACCTGTGGTTCTTGTATGTCATCAGCCAATTACTTTAGTACCCTTGGGTGAAGATTGTCGGGGCCTGCTGACTTAAATACATCCAACCCTTCCTAGTGCCCCTTCACTGGGTCAGTGCTAACCGTTGGTGGATTGGTTTTACTGTCACTCCAAACTAAAAACTCATTGGGAGGTACATTTGTATCCTTGTCCAGGAAAACAGAAGCAAAGAAATTATTTAAAAGCTCCGCTTTTTCCATCCTATCAGTTATGAGTTGCCCTAGTCCATTCTATAGCAGCCCTATGTTACCCTGCGCTTTCTTCCTGCTCCCTATGTACATAAAGAAGGACTTGTTGTTATCCTTAATCTTTGTTGCCAACTTGAGTTCTGTCTCTGCTTTGGCCTTTCTTACTGTTTCCCTACAAATGTAAGCCAAGTAGGTATACTCCTCTTTGGTGGCTGCCCTCTGCTTCCACAGCCTGTAGGCCTCTTTTTTCCTCTGAAGGCTCTCCTGGATTTCCCTGTTCAGCCAAGAAGGTTTTTTGGCTCTTTTGCCTCCCTTTCTGTGTACTGGGGTGGTGTCCCTCTGTGCCTGTAGGATCAGTCCCTTGAGGAACTTCCACCTACTCTACATTATAGTAGATATTTCACTTTTAGTATATGATTTGGGAGGGGGGAGAGGTTCATTTTCAAGATGGCAATCCCCCCCCACCCCCAAAAAAAGGAGTACTTCTGTGGAAAAGGGGAGGGACTTTCAGTAGCAGAAGCTGGGGGTGGGACTTCGAGTCCCAAGATGGTGACCAGGGGTTGGGGCTACCCTTGCAGCCCTTGACAGCTCACCAAAGTCATTAAGCAGCCTCCAGCAAAATAGTTGCCTACCCCTGCTATAGTCTTTTTCTTGTAACAGTGAGGTTGTTAGGGGTACACATCAGAGATGGCTTTGTGACAGTACACACACAGACCATCCAAACTGAGGGAGCCTGATGTGATTGGTAATACCTAACAACATTGATGGAGTCTGCCCTGACAACATTTGTGACTCCCCCAAATCTTACACATATCATTTAGCTTCAGTACAAATTTATTTCCACTTTCCAGCTGTTGTGTGACTTTTAGGGCAATTTAAGAGACATATGAAACAGTATTCATTGCTCTGACCCTTATCTGAAAAGTAAAGTTTAGTTCCTAACGTGTATAGATTGTGAGTCAGATAGTTCACTTCATGAGCAACTACACTGATTTTATACAACGCAGTATTCAGCACACTTAAAAGCACTTCATGATATGACCAAATGCCTATTTAGTTTCCTGTCTGTGCTGAAATAATGAATGAAATGCCCAATATTCTAGTAGTAGCTGTGAAATACTGGATACATCTATCCAACATGAAGCTGGGAAAATGAAAGTGCTATGAGACGACAATAAAATATAGTCAGTACCAATCTGAGGTGGATTAAAATTGATAACTTATAAGTAAAGGCTTCATATCTCATCCCAGTCATCCCAGGTAATTCTCCAACTATCATTTGTAAAATATTGGTGGTTCACAAAGACTATAAAGTATATAAAGAATCTGCTTTTCACAGTGGTAAAGTATACCAAGAGGAGCCACAGTATTTAGCAAATGTATAATTATGCATAGTCCTGATTTGCCTGTAAGCCATTTTACTTAGGACTGTCAATATCATGACTACGAAACCAGAACATTATGAAATGAGTACGCAGAGTACACATTTGATGGATTAAAATGGATAAGTCACAGAGTGCATGTCAGGACCCTGGGGAATTTGAAATTAGAACTTCTGAACTTGCCTGAACCTGTAGGCAGAAGCCCAGGCCAAAGCTTCGGGTGCTGATTTGATTTGAAGGAGATTCAGCGACCGAATATCCAAATCTGAATAGAATCAGGAGACCAATTAAATGGTACGAATTAATTTAAAGCTCTCCAAAATGCTTTGGAAAAGATTCAGAGAGCTTCAGCAATTTGGGAAGTCCCTACTCACTGCAGCAGGGAGCTGGACCTGGATCACTGTCCCTAATAGATTCAGCTGAATCTAATTCGGACTCCATGCTGTTAAGTAGGGGGTGGGGGGCTGGAGAAGAGGAGAGGGGACCATGAGGGGACCCAGCCCACAGCCCCCAGCCCCTGCCATGGATGCCCCAGCCATCCCAGCTCCTGGCCTTTAAAAAAAAAAAATCCCCTACTCACTGGCTGCTGAAGCAGCCTTGGGGATTCTGGGGGCTCATGCCAGAGCCCCCCATGCAGTGCAGGGCAGTGTGGGGCAGAGGGATTGCCCCCCACCTGGTAGCAGCCGGTGAGTGGGGTCTTTTTTTTTTAAAAAGGCTGGGAGCTGTGGCAGGTGGGGCAGCCATGGGTGGGGGGGGGCTGGGAGAGCAGGGGTCAGGGGATTCATGGCAGAGCCCCCCACACAGCATGGGGCAGTGGGGATCATCCCCACCCCCCACCTGGCAGCAACCGGTGAGTGTGGGATTTAAAAAAATTTTTTTTTAATGAAGTCAGGAGCAGGAAGAGCAGGGGGGCAGCCATTGAGAGCGGGCAGGGGATGGGGCCAATTCAGAGATTCAACCAATATGGTGGTGGCCAAATCTCTGAATTAGATTTAGCCAAATCGATTTGGGACAGTGATTCGAATCACTGAATTGAATCACTGTCCCCTGAATTAGCTGAATCCAAATCCGAAGTGAATACTAGCTGCTTCGCACAGGCGTACCTGTAACTCTAACTGTGAAAAGGCCACAAAACAGATGTGTTTCACTCTTTTCATTCCTCTTCATCCTCACTTCATTCACCATCTCAACTTTGGCAAAAGCAATAGATGAATAGCTTACAGTTACAATCCTATTCCATTTTTCATTTGGCAGGAGATTCTCTCCAAATGGTAAGGCAGTGTTATCCTAGTTCAGTGACCAAATCTATTGTCCTGGCAGCATAGCTAAACTGCCCTCTATTTGCTTTATGACTAGGATTATTGTACACCTGACATACTTTAAGTAACTTAACTGGCAAACATTTTGCCACTGTCATCACGCTTCCCATCCAGTCGAGTAAACATGGACTATATAAGACTAAGCATTACACAAAATATTAGAGACTACAAAGAACATATGGAAAAACTGGAAAAAAGATGTGGTTTAAAAGCATCAGGAATACATGTCATTTTAAATACCCTGAGTTACTGAAAATGAGTCATAGCTTCATAAATCTTAGCTGATCATTTTTAAACTCTCGAGGTTAAAACAGCAGTGAAAGCATGTGGTCATGTTTCACTTGTGTCTTTCTATCTCACATATCAGGGATGTTATTACACTTGAGTGTCAGACATCAGCAGAAAAAAGGTGACAGAAATTTTGGGTACAACAAGGATTGGCAGAGATAACAAAAGAAATATATTTTCTCCTCCTGGGCAAAAACATTTATATAACATTATATAATTGATAAGCATGGTCTTTATCTGCCTTTATCTCTCTTGGTTTCAGTCTGTAAAAGCTGTGCACAAAGTAATCTTTCCTACTGGTCTGCTTGTGAAGAGAAATTGGACAGACTATTGTTTCATAATTTGTAGCTTTATTCAGCTCACAAGTCACATTTTTGAATTATAGTCACTGTTTTTCTTCCTGGAACATAAGTCTATAGATGTGTTGTGAATAAAAATGTTTCCTCTTAGACATCATGTCTCCTTTGGATCTATATATATCACAGGATCACTAAGGGAGTTAGAGACAATGAGGCTCAGAGTACCTCCTACTTTGAACCAATTACTGGGCCTTTTAATTTTGTGGGAAAGGTAGAAATGTGCATGCTCTACTACTGTGAGTTGTGAACTTTTTGGAGGATGGTTAGTACAAGTCCCATAAAAAAAAACAGCTAACAGGCTGTGTCCCTATTATCACAGGTCACATTTTTCAGTGTGACCTAGTATTTTACTAATGGTGACAATCTTGTGCAATGCTGAATGAATTCTGTCTCATGTAGGAACATTGTATTTTATCCAGTTTCATCTATACAACACATTAGCTCCTGGGTTGTATAGTTATAACAACTAGCAGACTCAATTTAATGCTCATGATTCAGCAAAACTGGAGTCTAAAAGGAAGTTTAGCTTCACAGTCAATTCTACAGTTTACAACAATCGTCTGTTCTCAGCAGGAGTCTATAGTAGAATTTGAGAAAGAGGTTATAATGCTGCCAATAAATTGGTCTCTAAGCAAATGGCCATTTTTGTGCAGGTCTACAAAACAATTTTGCTAACAGTTACGCATCTATCAGTACTTAAAACAAAAGCAAACAAAAATGCTAAAACCCAAAACCAAAACTTCACAGTTCTGTTTTCCTGATGTCAGAAGC
>NW_017729033.1:41884171-41892335 GCF_001723915.1 Gavialis gangeticus
ACAAAACAATTTTGCTAACAGTTACGCATCTATCAGTACTTAAAACAAAAGGAAACAAAAATGCTAAAACCCAAAACCAAAACTTCACAGTTCTGTTTTCCTGATGTCAGATGCCCCTGTAAAAGTTCAGCAACTTTGCTTGTTGACTTCACATATAGCAGAACCCAGAGAAATTGCATATGAGCCTGATTAGTCTGAACAGCTGATATGAAATGGGTGAATACAGATAAGCGTCATGTATAAGCAACAGCACTATCAGATCATAGGTCTGAGAGAGTTCCTAAAAATGTATGGGATTTTCTATCCAGCCATTAGTTTCCATACTTTCTGAAAATCAGCTGCTTGGTGGCTCCTTGAGGTGGAAGATCTGCTGAGGTTTACAAACCTCACTAATGGCAGGATAGGATAGTTTTATCCACACGGGTGTACATTTCCACTGAAATACAGATGAGAATCAGATCCAGGTATAGGAAGAACAAAGTGTGGAATTGAGCCAACTGATTATGAATAATTGTGTCAAAGGGAGTGAGCAGGAGATATAGTTAGAAGCCAGGGAGGACAGAGGCAAAATAAGAGAAAGGATAAAGTTGAGAGAGGAAATATATATATGACATGCACTGAAAATATAGCAGGGAAAAACAGCCATCCTATTATCTTTCCTGTCTCATCAGCCAGACCCCCTGAACTTCATAAACATTTAAAAATGAAAACCTGGCCATCCTACAAAAAATGATTTCTCATTTTGAGCATAAGCACCATTCTAAGGTATTCTAAATGTTTCCAGCACTTGGGATCACCCAAAGCTATTCTGATGGAAAAAAATTAGAGAACTATTAGTCAACAACCCTCTGAAAATGACATTCCCTTTCAGTAGTCTGTTGAAGACCAGAGTACAAGTCAGAATCAAAAGAAGTGAGACAGTTCCTCCTACTTCTCCATTTGTATCCTGATTCAAACATGTTTATATTGCATATGCAGAGAAGGCCATTTCCTAACTGACTTAATTTGAAACACAAAATAGTAAGGAATATACATGCCTGGATGATTTTGAGCTCCCTGATACCCATGCATATTCAATAGTTTTATTTTATTTTCAAAGAAGAATGTTTTCCTAGAAGAGGACTATGGAAATGTCATTTTATCATTTGAACAGTTTAGAAAACAGATGTTTGATACAGGTATAGATAGATGGATAGGATGGATCATTTACTCATTCTCTTTCTAGCTGGATCCAGATGTGCAGGGATGTGTGGTTTGTAGCATCAGAGCCCTCTGTGGTGCCACAAACCATGTATACGCCCAGCAAATTTGCAGCATGGGGGCAAAATTTTCTACTGGGAAATCCTGGTAGCAAAAAAACCCAACAAAAAACTGCTTCAAAAAAAAAAAAAAAAAGCAACACTCCAGGAGCATATGCCAGCAGGCACAAATGTTTGGTCCTCCAAAAGCTCTAGTTGTCCACTGGCTCCTCCAGCATGCTGGCAGGGCGAGGAAACAGCAGTTTCCCTAAAGCGGGGCGTTTTGCCCTGCACTAAAGCCCACTGCTATTTTTGCCATGGCAAATGTATGTCCCTGCACATGTGTGCTCATCTGGACATGCCATCTGTGACTCATTATAGATCACTGGATTTCTAAAGTTTACTCTCTAACAGCTTTCACATCATTGCTATTGATTACCTTCAGCCAGAACTCTGCTAACCAGTCATCTATCCATATTTTTCAAGAATATGGGTTGCTTAATGCTTATATCCACTTGTTTTTAAAATCTGAAATAAGACTTTTTGATGCCTATTCCATGGAAATTCTTTCTGTTTTCTTCTCTACTCCCTAGACTTGCTTAACAGTAGCATTCTTTCCTTTATGTTGTGATAGCTTCTGCTATGCAGTGCTATCTGCAACAGCCTGTCTCTTTTCCTGCCAACAGCTTTCCACTTCCAATCTAAACGTGTCTTTTCTTTTTTTTGTATCTTGTTTCCCCTTTGCTAGCCTGCAATTCCTTAAACCATTTGCAATACCCTATTACTTCATATTATCCTTACCCTTGAACTGAGAAAACCCATTTATTTTTTATTTTCCTAATTCACTTATTGCAATTATTTAAAAAAATTCCTGAGGAGTTCAGCTCTATTATGATTTTTGCTGGGACATTGGATGCTGCAAATGACCTAAATGATAAAGTTAAAATTTTAAGCACTAGTAAATTAACCATAAAAACCTGATAGCTTTTTGGCAAAAGATTCTAAAATGAATGGATATTGTAAAATCCAAAACTAAGAAGCAGAAGAGAATTTACTGATGGAAAAATCTATAAAGATTGTAATAAAAATCTGAAATAGATTATCTGTAAGGAATAATGAAAGACAAGCAGCAAATGAGCATTAGTGAGTGTGTTCTGCAGAGATTTGGAGACACTTCTTTTTGGTGGAGAAAAGAATAAAATAACAAATAAGAAAAAAGAAAAAACCCCAGTCAGAATGGTCCCTTTGGCTCTTTCATGTTTATTTCATTTTTTATTTTTTCATGAGAAATTGCTCAGTCTGGTTTTATGAACTGAATTAATAAAACTGATCAGATCCTTATTTTAGTGAATTAGACTCTTAGGACCTTATTTTTTTTCACAGCTCCCAGCTACACCTGTCTAAAATGGATGCAGCATATGTCAGTATAGAATGTGGCCCTTGAGGTTTCTTCTAATTAAAATGCTTTTTGTGGCTTCTGAATGACATGGGACCTTCAGACAATCACATCTGCCTGCAAGGAAAATAGAAACAGCTCCAGTAGTGGGAAAAGACTGATTAGTTGCTTTATCATGAATGGGGTCAGATTCTGCTCTCACTTATTAGGTATACATTGGAATAAAAATATTGACCCCATGAAGAAACTCCAGAATTAATTTATTTAAGTGGTGGATATGCAAATCTATATGAGGATAAACTCTTGGGTGTAATTGTCACATGAGAGTAAATAGCAGGAGTATATTGGTGGGGTGTCAGTAGCCAAGTGGAATAAACTGCTTAGATTTTACATTCAGGGCGCGCTTGCATGAAATGTGCTAATGTGCCTTCACCTAGTTTACTGTGCAGTAAACACAGCTAATCACAACTAAATTTGTAGTCAGTTGGCTGACTCCAGGTAGTACTTTGCTCAGTTTCTGAGCTTTTGCAAATTGCCTTTTATTAGCGTCAACTATCCTAAAAAACTGAGTAAGCGACTTAGTCACCTTCTCTGAATCTTTGAATTAGCATCCTAGGGCCAGGTACCTATAATTTAATTATGCTAAAGCCTCAATAGAACCCATTTCAGTGGCAAATCTGGATTTCACTGTCACAAAACTGGTAAAAGTAAACAAAAGTTTAAAAAAAAACATAAATGAAAAACCTAATGGCCTTGTTGCATGTTACCCTGTGAGCTACACAAATGTTGATCAGTGTTAATGTGAGATGAAGTTTGGAACAGCCACAGGTTCAGGCTAGCAGGGGCCTGAAGGTCTGAAAGGCAATAATCCCCCCCTGCCCCCCATTCTGGGCTTCCTCTCTGCCCCCCAGTTCCTCTCCTGCCCCTTAGAGATAACTTCTGCTTCTCCCCCTGTTCCTCCCCCCCAGGCTCCCCTCTGCCACCTCCACTTACTTGTGGTTGCCTGTCCCAGAGGACCAGGAAGGGAAGGGTTAACCTGCCTTCCTGGCCATGGCTGCTACTGCTGCTTGGTTGCTGTTCTTCTCCTGGCTGATCCCACCCAGAGGTGGGCAGCTGTGGTGGTGATGGCAGCACCAGCTGGGCAAGCAGGTTAACCTTTCCCTGCCTGCTCTTCTGGGACAGACAGCATGGCAGGCACAGCAAGTGGGGGAAGGCAGGAGGTCAGTGAGTGAGGATTTTGGGTACTGGGGAGGACAGCATGGAAGGGGGGGAGGGAGAGGGAGGGACCATCCCCAACTAGATCACACCAGCCAGGGCTCTGTCAATCCAGGCCTTAAAAACTTCAAAGGATGGAGATTCTGCCACCTCTCTAGGTAACATGTTCCAGTGGTTCCCCAGCACCCCAGTGGGAAAGGTTTTTTTCTAATATCCAACCTAAACCTCCCTTGCTGCAATTTGAGACCATTGCTTCTTGTTCTGTCATCCGTCACCACTGAAAACAGTCTAGCTCCATCCTCCTTGGAAACACCCTTCAAGTAGTTAAAGGCTGGTCTCAAATCCTAACTCAGTCTTCTCTTCTGCAGACTAAATAAGCCCAGTTCCCTCAGCCTCTCCTCAGAAGTCATGTGCCTCAGCCCCCTAATCATTTTGTTGCCCTCCACTGCACTCTCTGCAACTTGTTCACATTGTTTCTATAGTGGGGGGCCCAAAACTAGACAGTACTCTAGATGTGGTTTCACCAGTGTAGAGCACAGGGGAATAACTACTGTTGGCAATGCTCCTACTAACATAGCCCAGTATGCTGTTAGCCTTCTTGGCAACAAAGGCACACTGTTGCCTCATATTCAGCTTGTTGTCCACTGTAACCTCCGGGTCCTTTTCTGCTGAGCTGCTGCTTTGCCAGTTGGTCCCAAGCCACCCTTAGTGCAGAGCTTTCACTTGCCCTTGTTGAACCTCATGAGATTTCTTTTGGCCCAATCCTTCAATTTGTCTAAGTCACTCTGAATCCTAGCCCTACCCTTCAGTATATCTACTACCCACAGCTTCATGTCATCCATAAACTTGGTTAGGGTGCAATTCATCCCATCTTCCAGATTGTTAATGAAGACATTGAACAAAACCAGCCCTAGGACCGACCCCTGGGGAACTCCAGGTTGCCATCCATACCTTGAGCCATTGATCACTACTCATTGAGCCTGACGATCCAGCCAGCTTTCTGTAAGGTGGACACCTTACAGTCCATTCATCCTTGCAAGAATGCTGTGGGAGACGATATCAAAAGTCTTGCTAATGTCAAGGTATATCACATCTACTGCTTTCCTCACATCCACAGAGCCAGTCATATCATTATAAAAGGCAATCAGGTAAGTCAGGCATGACTTGCCTTTGGTGAATCCATGCTGACTGTTCTTCATCACTTTCTTCTCCAAGTACTTAAAAATGCATTCCTTGGGGACCTGGTCCATGATTTTTCCAGGAACTGAGATGAAGCTGACTGATCTATAGTTCCCTGGATCCTCCTTCTTCTATTTCTTAAAGATAGGCACTATATTTGCTCTTTTCCAATCATCTGGGACCTCCCCTGATTGCCATGAGTTTTCAAAGATGTGTATGTCTAGCTTTTCTAAATAGGCCCTAACCTGTTATTTCAGCACTGAGGGCTGCTCACCTTCTCCCCAAACAGTGCTGCCAGGTGGCAGTAGTCTGGGAGCTGACCTTGCCTATGAATACAGAGATAAAACTGGCATTGAGTACTTCAGCCTTTTCCTTCTCATCTGTCACTAGGTTGCCTCTCCCCACTGAGTAAGGGACCCACACTTTCCATGACTTTCCTTTTGTTGCTGACATACTTGTAGAAACCCTTCTTGTTACCCTTTATGTCCCTTGCTAGCTGCAACTCCAATTGCACTTTGCTCTTCCTGACTTCACCCTTACATGCCCATGCAATATTCTTATACTCCTCCCTAGTCATCTGTCAGGTTTCCACTTCTTGTAAGCTTCCTTTTCGTGTTTAAACTCACTAAAGAGTTCTTTGCTAAGCCAAGCTGGTCACTTGCCATATCTGCTATTCTTCCTGCACATTGAAAGGTTTGTTTCTACAGCCTCAGTCAGGTTTCGTTAAAATACAACCAGCTCTCCTGGACTCTTTTCCCCCTCAGATTGGCCTCCCAGGGGATCCTTCCCATTAGTTCCCTTAGGGAGTCAAAGTCTGCTTTTTGAAGTTCAGGGTCCATACTCTGCTGCTCTCCTTTCTTCCTTTTTTTCAGGATCCTGAACTCAATCATCTTGTGATCACCACTGCCCAAGTTAGCATCCACTTCTACAGCACCCACCAATTCTTCCCTGTTTGTGAGCAGCAGGTCAAGAAGAGCATGGTCCCTAGCTGGTCTCTCCAACACTTACACCAGGAAGTTGTTTCTAATGCTCTCCAAAAACTTTCTGGATTTCCTGTGCACTGCTGTATTGCCTTCCTAACAGAGGTCAGTGTGATTGAAGTCCCCCATGAGAACCAGGCACTGCCTTCCCACAGCATGCAACCACTCCTCTGCCACCACTTACAGCTGCAGTGCCCAAGAGCCCTGTGAGAGAAAGGGGTGGTGTCAAGTGGTGCTGAGCCCCCACAAATAATATTTTCCCCCACCACTTATGGCGTCTGCTGCATGTGCACAGGTGACGTATCATTTTTCATGGAATATTCACAGAACTACCAGGACCCATTTGCCAAGATCAAATATTCCCACACATACTTTACCCACACATTTGCTGCAAATTTTCTACAAGAATTACACAGTTTTCTCAGGGCCTTACTCATAGGTCACAGACAGCTATCAAACAGAAATAGTATTGAATTACTGTTTCAATGGATAGATCTGAACCGTCAATCTGAGGTTAAATGCTCTATATCCCATTGGCAGTCTATATCCCATTCAGCCACAGCTATAGTTGTTTAAAAACATTTAAAAAGGCTTACTGTATACCTGAATACAGATAAAACATTTGAACCTGATTGGAAGGAGGATTGAAGAATAAGCTTTTTCATTCTGTGAGAAAAGAAATATTCTGTTTGGTTTAAACAAAGTGAAATATTGAAACCAGTCAGAACATATTCCTTAAAAAATCTTTTCATTGCAAAACCAAGAAAAAGATTGCAATTATTTTCTTAGCTTTTTCAGAGCTGTTTTATTTGCTTTACAAACAAGTACATTATGAACAATGCTTAACATTCTGGTGTTTCTTTATGGACTTGAGTTATTGTAGATAATTAAATCAGGACAGTAAACAGAGGAATTATTCAAACTGTCTCTCAAGTGCTGAGAGTGTCTTTGTTATTTTAATAAAAAATTGTTTACATGAAGAAAAACAGATGACTATACTAGCAAGTATACATCATCCTGAAGCAGTTGCAGCAAATGAGTAGTAGGCTGCAACTAGAGAACCATCTTTTAATTATATGATACCCAGCAGCATTAAAAATTGTAACAAGTCTTTATAATTGTAACAAGTATCCAGCTAATGAAGGAACCAGTTTGTTAATGCATTTTTAGAGGCTGACCAAGTATGACAGATTTTCAATTACATTTTGTAGAAGTGTCAAGCACATTTTGGTGGATCCTTTCCCTCTCCAAGAACCACAAATGTAATTCATTAGCCAATGATGACCCTGTGGTACAAAATGGAGTTTCAATTTAATCTTCTAGTCTACCTGGATTAATTTTGCCAGCTAAAACTGATATGTAACCTCAAACATGTTTTGTATTTATAATACTCTGTATCACTGTCACTGCACACAGAAGTTGAGAATAGAATGAAAATAATAAAGCAATGTATTTGATGTGTAACTATGCTCACTTTTCTCCTTGCTTTTTGTAAATCAGAAACCAAGAAATTTACATTTGAGCTACACAAAATGCGGGAGAACAAATTTGAAGTAATGTGGGCATGGTTATGCCAACCTCATATCCCCAGCTATTATGATTTCCAAACTGATTGTAAATTAATTTCTAGTTTAAAGGTTTTATCAGAAAAGGCCATCATATTTATGGTTTATGAAGCGACAGATTAAATTTCGATCAGCTCTGAATGATACTTACACTGAATCTTCAATCTTCCCCCTTAGGCAAAGAAAAGAGGAAAACTTATTTTTTATATTGCTCAGAAATTAATCCTGAGGTATCAGCGTTTTTTTTTCCTCTTTGAAAGTATGTTGGGATATAACATAACAAAATAATAAAACGATTCCTTAGTAATATAAAGGTAACAAATGAAGTTAATGTGTGCAAGCCATTTCTTTAGACTTAGACATTGCTTTTAAAGTCAGAAATGATCACAACTGTTTTGAAAAGTTTTCAATCTATTTCTGGGACTTGGTTTTGGATGCTATCTCAGGAACATTAAAATATTTATTAACACTGTGAAACAGTTAAATCCCTAGAAATTGCTCTGTGAGAAATTTAATTCATACAACATATTCAATAGTTAGGAAAAAATCCAATAATTTCATAGATTTCATAGGCATTAGGGCTGGAAGGGA
>NW_017729033.1:41892346-41892607 GCF_001723915.1 Gavialis gangeticus
GGATAGTGGTCTGTGGGCTGGAGGAGCTTAGGGATCTTCTTTACAATGTCCCGGATGCGGGCCCCCGGGAAACAGCAGACTTCCTGGGCTAAGGGGTCAGAATGGCAGATTGCCCCCTCAGGATGGAGTCTCCCACAACAAACACCTTACATTTTGTCTTGGAGAGAGTGGGGGTGGTAGCTGCAGTTGAGCCTGTGTTGCCTGTGGGAGCTAGCAACTCAGCAGGCTCTGCTGGAGCAGCAAGAGGTGCGTACCTGTTGC
>NW_017729033.1:41897607-41900212 GCF_001723915.1 Gavialis gangeticus
AGCAAGAGGTGCGTACCTGTTGCTAAGCTCTGGCAGGGCAGGGGCCTTGGTGCGGTGGGCCTTAGGGCCCTTGACCACCTCGGTTCATGCCCCTGACTGGACATAGTGGGAGGTCCCAGAGTCCTTCTTTGTCCTGGAGGGAGACCATGGTCTACCCTCCTGCTCCCGGGGAGAAGGGCCTGGCAGTAGGAGTCAATCTCCTGCTCACAGTCCCTGATGGCATGCAGTCTCTGGACTGTGACCTGGAGCTCCTCCAGCTGCTGCACCAGAGACCCCAAAAGGGAGCAGACCCCACATGGGGAGGTGGCCATGCTCCCAGCCACCAGAGCCTGAAAAAGGGACAGGCAGCTCATGCGGCCGAGAGCCAGGGGCTCCGTCTGTGTGGAGCCCGGAACTGTGGGTTCCGTTTGGGTGGCTATCGCTGAGGTGCTGGGGGGGGGGGCCGCAGAGCCCGAGGGGACCTGAGGGTGTGTGACGCATGCCCATCTGTGTCATGCCTCTGGTTGGCTGGCTACGGCTGGGACTGTCTACCCTGGGGGGTTTGCAGGCAGGGTCTCAGGCCCTCCCGCACCCCCTCCTGTGTGAACTCCATGCTAACTCACGCGCCGGCAGGCAAGTGTGCTTGTTTGTGCAGCCTGTTCATGCGGCTCCAGTAGCGTTGCTCCCTGGGGGGCTGGGCAAAGTAGGGGCCTGGGCGGGGCTTGACCTGGCCTGGCTCCACTAAGCTGGCTCCTCCCACTCAGTGAGGGGTTAACCCCCTCCCACCATGGGCTTCGCTTGCCTCTGGCTGTGCTGGGGGTTGGCAGGGAACTCCGCGGCTGCTGGAGGGTCTCTGGGGGGCTTCAGGGGAGCGGGGGCATGGTGGGCTTTCACCCACACATCTCTCGCCACTCCAGAGCCTAATTGGGGCTTTTTTTTGCTGTATATTTCTTAATTTCTCTCTGGAATGAAAAATACCATTCCATATTTAATCCATGGAACACCATTGGAAACTTTAAAGCTACACTCCTAAAGTGGACAAAATTCCTAATACAGTCATTGGCAATGTGTAGGGGGTGCACATGGGTGCATGTGCCCCCCCCACCACGAGGTTGGCTGCTGTCATTGCTGCCGGCAGCATCTGCAGGCAGTTACTGCTCACCACCCCTCCCACCCCCCCCATGCCGATGCTGCTGGTGGCATCTGCGGGCGGTCACCAATTGCCACTTGGTGCTTACTACCCGCCCCTGCCGCTGACACTGCCATGGCTGCCTGCGGGTGGTTCCCGCTTGGCCTGCCCTCGCCCGAGTGGGTGAAGGGATGGTTGGAGGGGGCAGGAAAAGAGCAGGTGCCACTAAGCATATGGGAAAGGGGGAGATTTTGCCCAATTTGGGGACTTTAACCACAGTGGCTGTGTTCTGGCTGTTCCCACAGTGTAGGATATGCCTGTGGAGGAGAGAAGAGGCTTGGAGCAAGGCGTGCAGCCAGTTGTACAGTGAAGAGTTGCTGATCCTACACCCTCCTTTCCAAAATCCTAGATCTGCCTGTGAGTACAAGTAACAACTAAACTCAAGCAACATTACACCTCTTCCCCTCTGACAATTGTATAGCTTCAGAATTTACATTTAAAACTTGCTCTTTAAAACATGCCTGAAAACAAAAGTCAAATCAATTTTACTGCATTTATGTGTATAGGTTGGGGTAGGGGAGGGGGAAAGGAATTTGAATACTGTTGTCCTATATCTTTAGCTGATAAGTACCTACAAAACTGAGCTCAGAAACAGCAAGCAACAGCAATGAAAAGCCTAAAAGTGAATAAAGTGAGAACCAATGGTTTTTCAGTGATATCTTTTGCTGGATCAACTGCAGCAGTTGGGAGAGGGGTTGGACAAGTTTTCAGGTACACACCGCCCTTCAAGTTGACCAAGGTGGTCTTATATCTCTCCAAGCAGACACTTTCCCCAGATGTGAAGATCTCTTGTGCCAAAAGCATGTCTATCATCTGCACAAACTATACACTTTGTCTAATAAAAGATATTACCAAAAAACCTCTGGCTTCTTGCATATTTCCTGTACCATTATGGCTACAACAGCATTTCAACCCTATTAAAAATGATTCAATTTTGGACTTGTAAAATACAGCCCTTACAGCCAAGTTCAGAGGTGATTTACAACCTATTTAAATCTATAGGGGAGTTCAGCAAGGAGTACAACTGAATACAGTTAGCCTGTTGTTTTATCACAGCACAGTCCTGTACCTCAGCAATTACATTTATATTAGCAATATGACAAAAGTCAAGCTAAACTACTTATTCTTTAATTTCCAGGGACTCAGGTAGCTATCTCCTTTTTCCATTTTCCAGATGATTTTTGTTGCTATATCCATTTTTTTTTAAATAGCTGAGACTTTGTTGTTATTATCTATAATTCAACAGATTTCCTTGTATGTGTTCCTTAAGTTGCTTTCTTACCTCTGCATAGCCCAGTCACTCAGGGAATTATAATCATTTTGAGCACGTGAACTGTTGCCAAGTGAAACTCTTTTTGGTTACCTAAGGCCATGTGAAGAAAGCACTGATTTCACTATATGCATTTTTTAGAGTTCCTCAGAACTCCTCACTTTTCT
>NW_017729033.1:41905212-41909735 GCF_001723915.1 Gavialis gangeticus
GGGAATTATAATCATTTTGAGCACATGTGAACTGTTGCCAAGTGAAACTCTTTTTGGTTACCTAAGGCCATGTGAAGAAAGCACTGATTTCACTATATGCATTTTTTAGAGTTCCTCAGAACTCCTCACTTTTCTTGCACCAGAAACAAAATTAAGACACGAAAGTATACACACATAGAAATAAGTGCAGGACAAGGAAAATGAAAGCGCCCAATATAACGTATTATACTGTAGCAGGATGTATAACTTTTGTTAGTAGCTACAGACAGTCTTACAGAAATACCAGAGTGCAAAGTTTGCCAATGCACGCTAACTTACAGACAAGGAACCTCATAAAAAGTATTACTGTATCTACGAACCTAAGTATCTTATAAGTTAAAACGGAGCAAGAAAATAAAAATAGTTCCGATATATTTAACATTTCCCTAGTGCTCATGGGCACAAGCACACTCTTCCTTCCCTGCTCCTGCTTATGTGCATCAAGCCTGGAAACATGGCTTCTTCAGAGTACCCACCTGGCCACTCCCAAGCACACCATGAGAGTGACCACAGGATTGTTCCCAGAGCAACTTCACTGACACATTTCTGGATTTGGGACATGCAGGTGAGAGTGGGTAAATGGCATACTTAGGAGCATGCCTTCCCCCGGGAAGCTCCCTCATCCTTCCCCCTGCACAACTCAAGTACTTTGGTTTATTGTAAATCCAGACCAAAAAAAATGTGTCTGCTAGCTATTGGATGCATCTACATGAGATGCTAACTGCACTATAATAATACTGCGCAGTGGTGCGTCACAGCACAAACAATGCTGATACACTACTGCACAGTAATATTAGGCTACTGTGTAGTAGTGTAACTAAAAAGGTATTCTTTGGCCCTATTCTTTCGCTTCTGTTTATTTAGTATTTGATTATACAAGTACTAAATTAAATGCATAGTAACCACTGCATATTAATGAACATGTAGATGCATCCACTGTCACTCATTTGTCCACGTAGTTTGGAGAAAAAATCTATTTCATGGAAGGTTACCACATGCCAATTGCCTACCTAGCTGCCTAGGTACATTTTTCTAGTCTGTTAAAAGCCATAGGAGTGAAGTATCAGTAGGTGTGTACACACAAACTAACTTTCTGACAGTTAAGCTGACTTAACATTTTTAAGTTGACTTAACTGTCAAAGCATACACACATATGTGGAGCAGAGTCAACTTACATGTGGCACAAGATAATACACCTCCAAGCCTTATTGTAAGTCAGCTTAGTATATGTGTATGCACCCGGTGGTAGCAATTTTCACTGACTTGTACTTACAGAATTTCCCATTAAGAATTGCTCGTATAAAAAAAGTTCTCTGTGAATTCAATTCAGTGAAGCAAACGTTTAGTTTCCTGAAACAAAATAATATGTATTTTAGGTGACCTTCTATTTTTAGCTTCAGAATTACAGGATGTTTGCCTTAATATGCTATCCTGACATATCACCATCAATTTGTCATTAGGATACAAAATACGTTAAGACCTCCCTGAAGTTTCTTAAAATTTAAAGTCTGGCTTCCACAACTAGACCTACATAGGCAAATACTTGCACTTGTTCACCTGAAGTTTCTTAACAAAAGTGAGGTTGTGGTGCCTACTTTAATTAAACTGTTGATAGACATTATCCATCCTACTGATTGATATGGAGATTTTCTAAGTTTCAATTTTGTGGTCTCATAAAAGAAAGCGATGAGATGAGATAGATGATGATATCATTCTATGTAGTGTGTACATGATGGAAGTTATTAGTTTTCAGAAGCAAATTAAAAAAGAATGAAATGGCAACCAGATGAGAGAAGGTATTTTATGACCACTGGGTAATATGTAAAAAGGCAGAGAAATACCTGTGGAAAAAAAACAGGCAAGAGGTACATCAAAGTTGGTGTCCTTGAAAAAGCATTCAGAATGGGGTTATGTAACACAAAAATAGGTTGGTAAATATCTCACAGGAGATGAATACCCTCCTTTCCAATCTTGAAAAAGATTCAGTCCAATTACATTTGTACATACTGAATTTTGTGCTACAGGGGGCCACCAAGACTTACAGATGTCAATTATATTTCTTTTATCTACTGAAGTACAACAGAGAATAGGTATAAAAGATGCAAAATAACATGTACACAGAAAGAGATGAAACAGAGCAAAGGTTCAATTACAAATCCACTTTTTATCAACCAGTCATCAACTATTGTTCACAGACAATGCAACTTTCAGGGAAAGAAATACAGTATTAATTGGAATTTGTCATCGGTAATATTGAAAAAAATTTGTGCCCCAATAACTCATTAATTTGCTTTCTAATTTGCTGCCATTTCTTGCAGCAGTTTCTATAACAAGTATTTTAGCAGGCTACAATAGAATAGCCTTCAGTTTCAAGTGAGTGTTGTGGCAGATGTATAGCTCTGTACTCTGCCTTTCCAATATTAATGAAAAGAACACTTTTCACCAGCCTTCTTAAAATGACAAAATCCTTGTTTAATCCAGGTGTAAAAGACACTAGCTGATTTTTTTCCTAAAAGAATATTTTATTCAACAACTTTTGAATGACTAATAACAAATTCTTAATGAATAAACTCATGCTGCTAAACATTACAGCTGGTACATTGGCGTGATACCATCAACTATAAATTAAGTCAGTTTAGAAAAAAGCTATAAAGTTGACTCAGGTAATACCATGTCCTGAGTCTTCCTGACTTCATTCTCCTAATTTATATATTTTTGTTTTTCTGTTGCTATGTGAAAACCAGTTACACTGGCAAAATACAAACTACACCCAACAAGACAAACATATTGAAATAATTAAAATATGATTTCTAACAACAGCAAGATGTTCTTTTTTAGGTGTAACTTGGATTTTTAAAGTGATGGATGATGTTACTTTAAGATCATGCTGGGAGTCTTTGAGAGCTTAATTTTATAAATTGGCAAGGAACCCACTGGAAAATGCATATTTTCTGTTATAAATAGCTCATTAGCCACCAAAATAAAAGAAGCAGAATACAGAAGAATAGTGGGATAACGACCCATGACTCAAATATCAACAATGAGAGGATTGCTTGGAAGGATGTTAGGAAAAAAAAGGAGATGGTACTACACAATGTCAAGAATATATATTCTTGTTTCCAGGTTCAGGTAGCAAGTCTGAATGTATCTGGGTGAAGATAACAAGGTAAAAGGCATTTTGAGGAAGGTTTACTATAGATAAACCCAGGGAAAATGGATGAAGCTTTCTTCAAGGAGGTATAATGAATATGCCAAACTTATGAAATAGTACTGATGGGGGATTTAAAAAAGATATCAGGAAAGTTTAAGAATAATACATCAAAACATAAAATGTCTAATAATTTCTTAACATGTGTAGAGAACCATTTTCTGTTATAGAAAATTGAGGATACAATTAGGAGCTCATCAATCTTGGATCTTGTTCTGACCAGCAATGAAGAACTGATTGCAAGCATGAAGGTAACAAGAAACATGAGGAAGTGATTGTGATATGAGGGAATTCATGAGTCTAAGAAAGGGAAGGTATAGCAAATGTAAAAAGTAGTAGATATAAAAGGGCAGATATTAACCAACTCAAAGAAACAGTAAGTAGGATCCCATGGGCAGACAGACTGAAGAATAGAAAAATAAGATTTCCTAAAGGATACAGTATTGGAGGTTCAAGAAAATGCTGTTCTGACATGGTTAAAAATAAGTATCATAGGAGATGTGGCTAGAGAAGGAGCATCTCAAAAATCAAATGAAAAACATACAGTCAGTAGAGGGAAGGTTAAGTAATTAAAGAATTATATAATGGAATATAAAGGGACAAAACTGGAAAGCAAAGAAAAATGAATGCAATACAAGTGGCAAGGAATGTTAATGACAAGAAGATGTTCTGTACATATGTCAGGGAGAAAAGGAAAATAAAAGGAAACTGAGTCCACTGTTTATTGGCCAGGAGAAATTATTAATGGAAGACATAAAGTACATATCCTGATGAGCACATCCATGCAGGGGCTTGCATTTTCAATAGGACAGATAGCAGTGGCACATATATATTTGTGCCACTGTTATGTATCCCTGGGCATGTCCCTGCACGTGCGCTCCAGCATGCAGCAAAGTGACCAGGGTGGGGTCAGGGAGGCGGGACCAGCACCTACGTTGGCCCCAGCAGCCTAGCCTACTGAGCTGGCCTCTCAGGGCCTGGCTGGCCAGCCAAGCTCCCTTTCTGGCAGTGCGCACTGCTACTGTGTGTGCCGCACCACTTTTTTCAGTGGCAGCTTTTTTTAACATAGTTTCATAGTTTCTAGGGTCAGAAGGGACCTGAGTAGATCATCTAGTCTGACCCTGTACCATGGCAGGAAAGAGTACTGGGGTCAAACGACCCCAGCAAGGTGTACATCCAGCCTCTTCTTAAAGAACCCCAGGGTAGGAGCCAGCACCACTTCCCTTGGAAGTTGGTTCCAGATCCTAGCCGCCCTCACCATGAAGTAGCGCCTCCT
>NW_017729033.1:41910431-41915448 GCF_001723915.1 Gavialis gangeticus
TGTGGGTGTCGACACCACAGCCCCCCAGTTTCTTAATGAAAAATGACAACAGGATCTGTGTGTCAAAAAAACCACCACGATGCAAATTAGCAGCAGTGAATGGCCGCATGTGCATTGTATGCAGTTTGAGACATTTGAACTTCTTGGAAGCTCTGCAGACCATATGTGCATGCTTGGGATGCACCCAAAGAAGTCGAGTCTACTCACTAGCTATGTTGCCTCGCTTTTCACAAAACAAACAAACAAACAACCCCTTCTCCTCCTTTGCAAACAGACGGCTAATAATATAATCTAGACAAAGGAGGAAAAGGACTGACGAGCAGACATAATGTGTCAGTGAGCTTTTGAAACATTTCAATGTCATTCAGGGTCTGATGGAATTCATCTCAGAGGTAAAGGAACTCTCTGAAGAAATCTCAGAGCTATTAGCAATAATATTTTCAAAGCCATAGGTCACAAAGTTTGGTGCCCATTATAAAAGGAGAAAAAAAGAAGACTGAAGGAATTATAGGCTGATCAGTGTGATTTCTACTTGGATAATTTCTGGAACACATTTATAATGTGTCATCGGCATTGTACTGGTCCAAAACACAACAATTATTACCTTTTTCATGCCAAGGGGGGAAGAAAATGGATTAGGCTCTTGGCTCCATGCTGTTCAATATCTTTATCAGCTATTTAGATGAAGATGTGGAAAGTACACTGGCCAAGTTTACAAATGATACCAAGTTATGAGGAAAAGTGATCATGCTAGGGGATAGGACGTGGACCCAAGTGGACCTGGACAAGCTAAAAAGGTGGGCAAAGTGGAACCAGATGCAGTTCAATAAGGATAAATGCAAAGTGCTTCATCTGGGGAGAAGTGACCAACAACATGAACATAGGTTAGGAGGTGATGTCCTGATCAGCATGATGGCTGAAAGGGACCTTGGGGTTATGGCTGCTCACCGGTTGAACATGAGCCTCCAGTGCAATGCTGTAGTCAACAAAGCTAACAGCATACTGTTATGCACTAGTTGATACATCACGAGCAGAGCTAAGGAAGTGGTACTTCCTCTCTACTCAGCATTGGTGAGACCCCAGCTGGAGTGCTGTGTTCATTTTTAGATGCTGCACTTCAGAAAAGATGTGGAGAATCTTAGAAGGGTCCAGAGAGGGGCCACAAGAATGATTAAGGGCCTGAAGGACAAACCTTATGAGGAAAGACTAAGATATCTGGGATTGTTCAGCTTGGAGAGGAAAAGACCTTACGACAACAGGCTGAGACCCATGGGGCTCTTTAGCCTGGAAAAGTGCAGGCTCAGGGGTGACCTGATGGCCACCTATAAGTTTGTCAGGGGTGACCAACAGTTTCTGGGGGATCATTTGTTCATCAGAATGCCCCAAGAGATGATGAGGTTGAACAGCTATAAACTACTGCAAGACCATTTCAGGCTGGACATAAGGAAGAATTTTTTTACTGTCTGAGCCCCCAAGCTCTGGAACAGCCTGCCATCGGAGGTGGAAGGTTCCTCTGTGGCTTCATGTAAGTAAGTGTGAGTCCTGCTCAGTTTTATGCATTGGCAATGTGTAGGGGGTGCACATGCACCCCCTGAGATTGGCTGCTGCTGGTGCTGCTAGCAGCATCTGTGGTTAGTCGTCGCTTGACACCCCTGCTCCCTGCCACTGACGCTGCTGGCACAGTTGCTGATCACCACTTGACACTCACATACACCACCACCCCCATCACCACCGACACCGCTGTGGCCGCCTGCGGGTGGTCCCCACTCAGACCACCCTTGCTGCTGACATCACTGTGGCCACCTGTGGGCAGTCTCCACTCGCTGCTGCCATGTCCCCACTGCCACCACCACTACTGTCATGTGCGGGCACTTACTGTGCACCCTTCCAGCCTCAGGAAGCATGAGGCATTCAGGGTTATATATCCTCCTGAAGAGCAATCCAGGTTCTGAAGCTTGAGTAGACGGAGGTGCCCAAAATCCAGACAGTGACTAGAGTTTAGACATAACACCATTCAGCATTTCCTACTGGCTAGGTGGCTGCCTGCTCAGAATATGTGAACAGCCCTCTGAAGACACTCACTTCTCCCCATTCACTTACATTGAAAACTACCTACCTTTGTTTTTTGGATCCCCCTCCTCAGGGCAAGTACATAGCATGTATGCATGGAAACCATAATCTGGACGCACTGAAGATACTTTTCTAGATCACACCATCCAAATAGTGTGAAAATGTGAACTTGGATTTCCTCTTATTTACACAGTGTAAGTCAGGATGAGTTCCACCAAGTTAAAGTAGTTACCTGCATAAAATGTGTAAGTTTATAACAAGGCCTGTGATGTTTGGATTTGGACAAAAAAAGTCAATGAAAAAAATGCTTCTACTGAAGCTTCTCCATGCTCAGGGAAGTGGTTGGAACTGATTTTGAAGTGGTTTTCAGTTTTCAGTTGAATATTTCATGGAATGCTAGCCATTATATATATTGTCTTATAAACTGAAGTGACTTACACAAGCGTCTGCACAGAACATGAAATTAACAAGCTAAAGATGTAAAATAAATGGAGATAATGAGTCCTAATGGGTCAAGAGCAACGTTGTATTATCAAGTGGATACTTTACATGAAGCTTATAAAAATGATTTACAGAATGAGGGAAATGTGATCATACTTTCTCCTTTAGGTAAGCAAACAAGCCAATGCATTTTTAACACCAAGATTATAGAACTATAATCATACAATTTACCTGTATAAGACTGGCAAGGCCATATATTAAAGATGTGTACAAACTGTAAACCCTGTACAGTATAATATCTTTATTATGAAAAATACTTTTTACCTATTTATGCAATAGATATGTGACAGAGGGTTGTGACACAAGGATAGGGCTATCACCCACTATAAAAATGTGGAGTTCTTCATTGAATTTCTGATTGATTTATAGTATTCTTTCCTTCATTACATAATATGTTATTCTTTTCCTCCTTCTACATTCAATAAAGCATCCAAGTGCCTAAAATAGAATTTCAGTGGAATTCAGATGCCTAACTCCAAACGTATGATCCTCCAAACCTCTGCACAGGTATCAACTATCCCTGCAGATGCCTAAATTTATTTTATTTTTACATCAAATTTACCAAGCCACCTAGCATTCTGTACAATTGGAGAAGCATCCCAGTCCAAGCAGCTTGCTACCTATCTCCTGTCTAAACCTGACCAAGATCTAAAAAATAGGCATTCCTCCAGCAAAGTTCCTTTGAGAGGTCTGATCTGGTAACTCAAAACAAATCTAATTTATATTGCTAGGACTACAATGTCAGTCTTTGCTTTCTTTCAAAGAATGGTTAGTCTTTGAGCCACCACCAAATTTAGTGGTTCAGGCACCCACCCAAGAAGTATGAAACCTATGTTCAATTCCCTCCATAGTGGGCGTGTTTACATGTACGATTAATGTGAAGCAATGAACACCAGAGCATATTGTCATTTGAATACACACATAGGACTGCAGCACGCTGAGCCAGGTCAGAGCAGCCCTGGCTAACAGGGCATCCTGGGGGTGAGTCTGCCAGCCTGGGGCTGCTCCTGCCCAGCCGAATGTGCTGGGAAGGGTCTGGCTGAGGCATGAGGGTGCTTCAGCGTGGGGCTAGCCAGCAGGCAGCCCCTACACTGAAGCACCCTCATGACTCAGCCAGCCAAGTCAGCATCTACATGTGCCGCAGAGTAAAAAACTCCATAGCAGGATTGTACTTGTACAAGTATTATCAATGCTGCAAAGTTTATTAGTTTACTCTAGCCTAACAGCCCAGCGCATGTGGGCACAAGATGTTTAATGTGGAGCTAATCAGTCTATTCTGCAGTAAATGTCTTGTGTAGCCACATCCAGTCGAGGGGGGGGGTTCAAATCCACATCTCCCATATTCCAGGAGAATGATCTAATGAATGAGCTACAGTTTACTCTGTGTAGACTTTCTTCACTGCTTCTGTTCAAGCTGTTGTGCAGAAACTAATTCAGGACTGTTTAGGAAAGTGAGAAAGTGAGGGAAGAAGGGAGAGTAAAGGTGCATGATAAATTAAAAAAAAAAAGATTTAATCATGCCACAGAGAGCAAAACCTCCATGCCATTTTAGCATACAAAGAGTGAAGTACCTGAAATTAGTTTAATTAAGAATTATAGTTTTAGAGAAATGAAGCAACTTGACTTTCCAGCAATGATTTCTAGCAATGCAGACACACAGCATCATCGCTGAGATCAGAGTTTCCTCACCCAGTCAGCCACACTCTAATTACTGAATTTTAAAATTATGAACTTGAATTGTCAAAACTCAGTGCTTTTACGGTATATTTATTACAGGACTTAAAGATCAAGGAAACAACATGATTGAGGATATTTTAGCCATTATAATATTTGGAACATTTAAAGTTAGACTGGAGAAATCACAGCTGAGGCAGAGGAGTCCAGCATGAAGATAAGATCAGGAATTCTTCCAGAATTATGACAGACTCTTTGGAAAACTAAGTATAGGTTTGAATTAAATTGGACTCAGACATATATTTAGTGCCTTTTCTGAACAGGAATGTGTTCCTGAATTGGGATGGGTGACATTGTTCTCAATGTGGTCACATTCTGAAGGCTACTAACTCAGTTTTGCAGGATGCTGAGCACACTGGCTTCTAGCCAGCAAAGCACTAAAGCATGTGCTTTCATGAAATCAGTGGTGCTATTCAGAACTTTAAGTGTTTTCTGAAATGGGAAGCAGATCTCAGCACTTTAAAGGATCCAGCCTTTAAGCATAAATGGTATTTGATGTAAATATTATGAAGTCAGAAACAGCCTTTCCCTCCATGTGTGCTACTTATCCTCATCTGTACAATATATATTTTAATAATTTCCTCTATCACAGGAATGTAAAGATGCTACAGGTTTGTTAATTAGTTTCAGACAATAGAGGAAAGACACAATGGAAGTGGATATTAGCCATTTTAGTAGAATTATATTCTGGGAAAAACTTCAATTAATGCAC
>NW_017729033.1:41920448-41930244 GCF_001723915.1 Gavialis gangeticus
AATAATTTCCTCTATCACAGGAATGTAAAGATGCTACAGGTTTGTTAATTAGTTTCAGACAATAGAGGAAAGACACAATGGAAGTGGATATTAGCCATTTTAGTAGAATTATATTCTGGGAAAAACTTCAATTAATGGACTTCGCATTTCTATGCCCTTCTATTCGTGTTTATATACATTGCTGTGGTTGTTATATTTTTTATTCTCATTTTCTACAAACTGCAGGGCTCTTAGAAATTTATGAGATGGGGAGGGTTTTCTTTTTGACTTTAAGAGCAAAAAGAATGCCAAGTACAAGAACAGATTGCTTATAGGATTTTTTACCACTTAGTAAACACGAACTCTTAAAATTGTTCCTGATCAACTTTAGTGCCAGTTAAAACATAAACAGACTACATACCATTCCTTGCTATCTTTGTATATACATTTACAGAGAGACACTTTAACCCATTCTTAAAGACTCCTTTTTAAAATTTATTTTATTACACAGTGGGTGAGTCTACATAGGATGCTTTACTGCACAGTAGTGCAGCTTACTCTGCAGTAAGCTTGTGCATCTATATGTGCAGATGCTTACTGCACAGTAAACTTCGCTACTCATAAATTCGCTACCTGCAAATACAAATAGCAAATTTACCCATGAGTAGTTCCTGCACAGTAATACATATGTAGATGCCATCCAAGACCAAATTTATTCTTGGTTTGCCCTGCCACAAGTGTGCCAGCCTAAGGTCAGCCCCACCGTGGCCCCTGGCCCCTGCCCCCAGCCCCTGCCCCCTGTCCTCACCTGGCCTGGCCATGCTCCCTTGGCTCCTGTTTCCCCACCACCACCTCCCAGCATGCAGGGAGGCCAGGATATGTGGAAAACTTTTTGAGCAGTCTGTGCCCTCCTCAGCTGCAGGGGGGAGGGACATGTAGTGAAGCCACAGGTAGCCCTCCAGGTGGCACTGGAGGTTGCAGGGCAGTGCAGGCTTACTCCTCACATGGTTGAAGGTTAGGGTCCCATGCCAGGTGCACCTGAGACACCATGGCCATCACCAGTAGCAGGGCATAGGTGGGGGTCAGCACCCCTCAGTCCATGCACCAGATCCTCATGCTGCACCCAGGACACAAACAGCAGGGGCATGCTTGGAGTACACAGCATCCATGAGGTGAGACTGGCCCTGGGGCACCTCCCTGGAGAGGTCTTTTGCAGAGAGGGTCGGGGCACAAGCTGCTCCATACCCCAGTTATCTGGGAGCTCTGTGCCCCCAGACCCCAAGTGCTATGGGCTTGGTGGCAGCACAGGAGTTAGGCTGGCCTGCAGAAGGGTTGTGGGGGGGAGGGGAGGGAGCCTGGAAGTGCAGCAGCACATGCTGCCAGAAGCTAGGCCTGTCACAGCCTGGGAATGGGGCAGGGGAGCAGGCTGCCTGTGGCCAGCACCCAGCTGCCTGCTGGCCCCTGGGGAGTGAGCAGGGATGGAGTGCTTGGCCAGCAGGTGCCTGGGCCTGGGCCTGGGCCTGGGCCTAGCCAATTTACCACAGTTGCCATGCACCTGTGCACACATGACCCTTGATCTGAGGCTGGGCAGCAAACAGCCCCCTGGTACAGAGCATCTTATCTCAGAAATGTCACAAACTATCACAAACAACTTCTTCTGAATGCCTCCAGCCACTGTTCATCATCCCAGGTGGCCTGGATGACGTGCAGCCACCAGTCCTGGCTGGCCAGATGGGTCCAGAGGCAGTTGTGCTGGAGGCCCAAGAGGGCAAGGACAGTCCCAGCGGTGGCATTCAGGAACATGCCCTCAGTGTCCCTGCTGGGGTCTGGACAGTAGGATGGGGCCAGGTGGCAGATGCATGGTGGTGGCCTTGGGATGGCATGGTGTGGCTGGCTAGGCGATTGCATGTGGGAGAGCTGGCAGGGCCCAGATGGCCATGGGCCAGATGATGGTCACTGTGGTGGGTCAGCAAAGCCAGCATAGTGGCCAGAAGGAGCCCAGAGCACTGGACATCATTGTCTGGGGTAGGGGCTGGAGCAGCTACAGGGTGTGGAGGCAGACACTGCAGCGAGAGAGTTACTGCTTGCTTCCCCTGCTCTGTGCATGCTGGTCCTGGCTGGGGAAGTGACTGGCTAGGGAGCAGCGAGGGGGTTGGTTTTTCAAGATGGCCTCCAGCTGCAGGAAGCTGTGGCCAGAGCCTCCAGCTCCCCCTGGTGGTGGCAGGGGCCCATTTCAGGGCCCCAGGACCTGGAAGCAGTTTGGTGGCTTTAGCAGCAAATCTGCTCCCAGTTCTCTGATTGTGTAAACGTTGCCTGGGAGTGATTACTCAGGAGTAGTTTACTCATGAATATAGTACTCCTGGATCAAATGAACGTGTAGACACACCCAGTTTAAAGCAAGAAATAATTGCAAGGGAATACAGTACAAGACAATTCCATTCTAATAAAGGTACTGGGAGCAGCAGATGTTACAGTCAGTAGTAAAGCTATCATTTCTTTCTGCTTCCTTAATATGTGCAATATTCTTCTTGAATTGTCTGCAGTCTTGAGCCCTGGGATAACAACTACCTAACCATGGTTTTATTTAAACTGCTGGTGATCAATTTAGTAAGAGCTGTCCAACTGGCAGACTGCAGGTTGCATGAGGCTTTCAAGAGGTTAAATTGCAGCCCCTGGGTTCTCACCCAGCTGCTGCTTCTTGCTGTAGCCTCAGGGGGTGGTGCAGTGTGGGGAGCTGAGGTTGAGTTTACAAGAAGCATTTGATTAAAACATCATAACATGAAAGAACAATAACTCAGTAGTAGTGGTAAACCATCTTCATTATTATCCAGCCAGTGAAATCACTCACAGCAGCTGGGTTTTTATAAGTATGCCTAACACTAAATCATATGGGCACAAAGTAGAGGATGAGGAGAAGGAATTGAATTTCACATCTTAGTAAAGAAGAGTTCTAATTGCTCACGTATTAATGCAAAGTATTTGTGTTGTTAAAAAGGAAGGTTAAGGCATACAGATATTACAGTTGTGCCAGTACAAAAGCCTTTGTCCTGACACAAAAAGAGAACTATAAAGCCCATTCAAGGGCTTTCTGGTGGAGGAGAACTGTCTCTTCTGCAAGAAAGCTAGATCATTTCCAACCAAGAAACTATCTCTTCTTCCACACTAACTCAAACAATTATAAGTTTCTCTCAAATGGTAAGAACGACTAGTATCCCCCAGTTTCCCATTCTCCCTCCTTCCTTTCAAGAGCTGTGCAGGAGACACAGGCAAGCCAAGAACATCCTGTCTGTCATGGAGGCAGAGAAAAGTGAAGCAGTAGCTCCCTATCTCCCCCCTGGCTGGAGAGCTTCCTTTTGAGGCAACTCAGAGAGCTGCAATGCTCAATGCTCCCTCTCTCACCTCAATTTCCAATATTAAAAATGTCAGAGGAATTTGTAGTGCTGGAATTCAACACTTGTCTATGCCTACAGACTTTAAATCGGTCTAGATAAGGGATCCCTCCAGTGACATCAAGCCAGTGCAATAACAGTGACACCAATGAGATGTGTTCAGGTATATGCCCATGTAAACCATATTGCAGGCAGTAGAATAGCTATCTAGAAACTAAGTCATGTATGTTAAAAATTATCTGATGTCTGCCTGTGTAATTTTGTAAATGTAAATTTTGTAAAATTTGTAAATTTTATGTAAATGAAACAAAATACACATTTTTTAATAATTTAATGTCACCTATCAGAATAATAGATGACAACTGAGGTCCCTTCCAGCCTGATGATTACATGAAATGTTTTTTTAAATATAAGTAAATAATGATGCCATGTATGTTCTTGGGATTAATGGCCTGCTGAATGATTCAACTGATGGCCTAAGGCAGAGCTGAGGTCCAATTTATCTCAGCTGGTCATTAATATTTCAAAATACCTTATTTTCAGCTTGTTTTTGCTATTACAAACTGTAAATGAAACAAAGGTATTCTGCTCATATAGCATAACTAAAGGATATTTGTTTTAGAAATGCATCTGCACCAGATGCTCACTCTCCCACTCAAATCACAGTCCTATTTTTGACTGCACAATGAGTTGCTATAAAAATGAGTACTTCAGTAGCAAAGACTCTGCCCTAATTCTTGAACAATGGTAGTTAAAGAACTAAAAATTAACCTACCATGACTGATAAATGTCTCCTCATATGAACATTATCTGTCTATGATTCTTGTAGCTGTATAAGAATTTAGAACATAAACTCTCTGAATAGGGCCTACATTTGTTTTTGTGAAATATTCAGCATACCAAGGATATGTAAAAACAATTAAATGAACTATATTGACCTGTACCCAGTGCCATAATATCTGAATACCTAGTAACTAGTCATAGATTTTGACTTGCACAAAGTTTTAACACTTGCTGGCCACTTTAATTGATAATACCAATTCTGTGTTTGCCCAGAATACCAGGCCAATTCTTAAAACTACATCCAACTTGTGCATTGAAGTCACCAAGTATTACAGGGGTCTAATTTCTGTGAGTTTTCTCAATTTCTTCTTCAAGCTTTTGGGGGAACATGTTCTTGTCTTTGTTGCTAGCTTGAAGGGTAGGTGCATAGACACTAAACAAGGTGATGAAACCATTCTGTGCATGCAATCTGAGTGGCATAAGTTGAATAGATTCAGCAATGGGGATTTCACAGAAAGTTAGAAAGCCATTTCTAATAGCAAAGCCTACTCCCTACTCTCTCCTTTCTCTTGCTGGTTTCCCATGCCAGAATATGGTGTAATCATTCTCTTGGATAGAACTTGTATCTGAGAGCTAAGTTTCTGATAATGCAACAATGTCAATTTCTAGTCTAACCAATTCATAATTTAGTATTGCCATTTTCCATAAATCCGAGTCCAAATCAAACTCAGGAGTCAGAGTCCAAGCATTCCAGCATGGAAGTTGATTTATCATTTTGGCCAGTATAGATCACACAAAGACCTTCAGCACATATGCCCAATCAAGAGCAAGGAGGAGTGGGGGCCGCCCTAGACCTACCATCCCCACTTCAGACCACTGAGACAGAGTCTGAAGACCAGACTGAGTCCAGATGTACAGTGCCTTGATGGTTGTAGCTTCTGCCAGAGAGTAACAGATTAAAACTGCTGCTGACTGCCTAACACCTCACTTAGGGTGTCAGGGTGATGTCCCTTAGCCTTCTTCCAACCAAGAAATACCCACAAGATAGTAGGGGCTAGGGTTTTGAGGCACCCTAAGTTTGCCTTACTCTGGAGGTTGCAATATTGTACTATTTTATAGGAGCTACCCTGCCACAACTAGCCCCACCACATTGCCACTAAGCCCTCCAGTTGGATGCAGTTTACAATCATGCCTAGGACCAACATCTATGTATTATTAATACCTACTTCCCTGGGAAAATCACAAGAAAGACATCATGGAAACATCCAAGATCAGGGCATTGGCAGCAATTAGACCTAGTGTGAACTAGGCATAACCACCTGAAAGAAATCCTGCACAAAAGGTCTTATCACAGTGCTGACTGTGACACTGATCATGCCTTCATCTGCTTCAAAGTAAAGATCAATGTAAAAAGATCCATGGTAGCAAAACTACCAGTGGTCCTCAGGTAGATATCAGCCAACCTAAAAGACATAGAAAAATGCAGACTATTCAATGAAGAAGTTGTGAAAGCAAGTTTTCCTAACAACTCAGCCACCGAGCAAAAGCTTAAAAACTAATATGTATAATGCTTCTGTAACAGTGTTTGGAAAAGAAATCAAGAAAAATGTAGGTGGGTTTGAAAAGCACTCTGAAATCCTTCTACCACTGGTTGAGAACAAAAGGACAAACTAACTATAATAAATCTCCCAACACCATAACCCTGGAAAATCTGAGAAAAGCTTGAAGAAAAATGCAAAAGGAGGCCTAAGATTTTTGGCTGAAACTCTGTGATGACATTCAGAAGGCAGCTGATGGGAATGGTAGCTGTGGAATGTATGAAGGCATCAAATGAACAACTGGTCCAGTCAAAAAGGAAACAGCCCCGCTCTGAGACTTAAACGGAAATGATATTACTGATAAACTCAAGCATTGCATTGAACACTGTGGAATTCTATGCTCCAGTGAGACTGAAAACAAACACAAAGAGCTCAAAGGATTACCCCAGTTTGAAGTTATGATGGATTTGGACAACAAGTCTAAATGAGAAAATTTGAAGAAAGCCATTGAATTAATTCCTGGGAACAAGACATATGGCAACAACTGCTTGCCTGTTGAAAACTATAGATGTGCCAATAATGAATTACTTCTAAATCTTCATGGAGTTATACTGCTCTGTTGAAAAGAGGTAGCTGTACTGCAGAATTTCAAAGATGCTCAATTTGTACAATTATACAAAAACAAAGGGGATAGAAGTGACTGTGACAACTACAGAGGTATCTCTCTGTTGAACAGCATCAGAAAAATTGTCACTCAAGTTATGCTCCCTAGGATACATCTCTAGATGAAAGAATATATGCTGAAAGTCAATGCAGTTTAAACTTAGTATGCTCTACTATTGATATGATGTTTTTAGTCAAGCAACTGAAAAATAAGTGTAGAGAAAAAGGCATACCACTGTACATATCCTTCATTGATCTGATGAAGGCCTTTAATACAGTTATACAGGGCCTTTTTACTGTTCTGAAGAAACTGGGTTGTCCCCACAAACTGTTGAATCTTCCCTGAAAAATCTTTTGGGAGATTTTCTGAGTCATGCAAGAGCTTTGGGATGGCAATTAGTCTCAAGAAAACTGTGAGCATGTACCAAAGGGTGGAACAACCAAGACCTGATATCACTGTAGAGAATAAATCTCTTGGTGTTATTGACAGTTTTTGCTACTTGAGTCATAGATTCATATATTGTTAGGGGCTGGAAGGGAGCTTGCAGATCATTGGGTCCAGCCCCTCTACTCTAGGCAGTAAGACAACTGGGGTTAGGTGACCCCATCGAGGTGACTGTCTAGTCTCCTCTTGAAAATCTCCAGGGTAGGTGACTGCACCACCTCTGGAGGGAATTTATTCCACGGTCTGGACACCCTGACCATAAAGGAGTTTTTCCTGGTATTAAGCTTGAAGCAGCCTTCCAGAAGTTTCTATCCATTGGTCCTGGCCTTCCCTGGGGTGCCTTAGTGAACAGTTGTTCACAGAGCTCCTGATGCACTCCTTTGATATAACAGTAAGCTACTATTAAGTCCTCTCTCAACCTTCTTTTCTTTTGGATAAAGAGGCCCAGGTCCCTCAGCTTTTCCTCATACGGCTTACCTTGCAAGTCCCTGATCATATGGGTGGCTCTTTTCTGGACCCTCTCAAGTTTTTCCATGTCTTTATTGAAGTGTGGCACCCAGAACTGGATGCAGTACTCCAACTGCTGTCTCACTAGTGCTTAGTACAGGGGGATTATCACTTCCTTAGTTTTACACAAGATGCATCGGTTGATACACACCCTGCTGACCATCACCTCAAGCTGACGGCTCATATTCATATAATGGTCAATCACTACTCCTAGGTCCCTTTCAGCCATGATGCAAGTCAAGCTGTCACCACTGAGATTGTATGTATGTTGAGGGTTGTTTGCCCCCAGATGGAGCACCTTACCCTTGAAGGTGTTAAACTTCATCTGGTTCCAGTCTACCCAACTCTCAAGCCTGTCCAGGTCTGCCTGTATCTGCAGCCTATCTTCTAATGTGACTTCACTGCCCCATAACTTGGTGTTGCCCACGAACTTGGCCAGCGAGCTTTTCACTCCCCCACCCAAATCATTGATAAAGATTTTGAAAAGCACCGGTCCAAGGACACCATTGGCCACTTTGCACCAGGATGATACAGATCCGTTCATCAGAACTCTGTGGGTCCTACTATGTAGCCAGTTTTCCACCCACTGGACCGTTGAGCAGTTAAGCCCACAATCTTCTAGTTTTCCCACAAGGATACCATGGAATACTAGATCAAAAACCTTTTGGAAGTCTAGGTATGTAACGTCTAACACGTCTCCTGTGTCCAGGTGGTGAGAGACCTGGTTGTAGAAGGAGATGAGCTTGGTAAGACAATACCTACCTGTGACAAAGCCACGCTTGCTGTCATTCAGCATCTTACCTTCTGTGAGCGTATCACACATAGATTCTTTAATGAGCTTTTCCAGGATTTTCCCTGGGATGGAAGTTAGGCTGATTGGTCTATAGTTGCCCAGGTCCTCCCTCTTCCCCTTCATGAAAATGGGCACAATGTTGGCCCTCTTCCAATCTTCAGGGATGTGCTTTGTGCACCATGAATTCTGAAAGAGCTTTACCAGGGACTCCACGGTGACCTCAGTCAGCTTCTTCAACACTCTCAGATGGAGTCCATCTGGTCCTGCTGACTTATAAATGTCTAACTTTCCTAGCTGGTATTGTGCCCACTCAGCATCCACAGTGGGAAGGCTGTCAGTCCTGGCATGTCCCCCATAAGCCTTATCTCGCTTGACTTTCCCCTTGGTCTGGTGACATACCGAAGCAAAGTGGGCATTCAGGAGTTGTTTTTTTCTGAATGTCGGTTACCAGCTTTCCCAAGGTGTTAATCAGGGATCCCACACTTCTTTTTGTTTTCCTTCTACTGCCTACATACCTAAAGAAGGTTTTCTTATTGTCCTTGACTCCCCCAGCTAATCTAAACTCTGTCACCACCTTTGCTTTCCTGATCATTTCCCTACAACTGCTGGCCACTGTTGTATAGTTCTCCTTGAGGACCATCCCTAGCTTCCACTATGTGTACACCTCTTTTTTCCTTTTTAAGAGGACTGCAATGTCCCTTTTAGGCCAAGAGGGCTTGCCAGCCCTTCTGCTACCTTTCCTCTTTGCAGGGTTGTAAAATTAGCAGGAATCTTGACATTCAGACTGAATTAACAGAATTAGAAAAGCAGCTAAGAATTTTGGGCTATTACAAAAACATGCAGAGACTAACAGCAAACTATTAGCTAAGCTGAAGATGTAAGTCTATGAGATATGAGCTGTCATCCCTTGTTTATGGTTCGGAAATGTGGACTACATATGCTAGGCATATCAAGAGACTGAACAGCTTTCACTTGAGATGTCTGCATAAGATCCTGAAAATAAAGTGGGAGAGCAAAATACCAAACCCAGATGTACTGACACACTTAGAAACCACTATCAAGATGAGGAGGTTGCAACGGATCAGACATATCAAGAAAATGTAAGACCATTTCCCCAAGAATATTTAGTATAGCAAAATTCAAGATGGCTCTAGAATGTGTGGTTGCCCTATGTGGTAGCACCACGATGTGTTAAAAAATGATATGAAGTTATTCAACATCAATATAGAAAGCTGGGAGGAGTGTGCAGAATCTCATCCAATCAGGAAGGAACATCTGGCACTTGGTGCAGCTCAACATGAAGCAGCTTTGATCCTGAGGATGGAAGGAAAGTGAGAAAGAAGAAAGCAGCGTGCTGTAAACTTGGACTCCAACTCAGACAACCTATGAATCTGTGTATCATGTAACAAGATCTGTTGCTCTCAAACTGAGCTTGTCACCCACAAATAGATTCATCAGGCATCTGATTAGGCCTCTAACATGTACACCATGATCCAGAGGATCAATGGTTACCTATATAGTATAAAATCTATAGCTCATCAGAGATTATGATCTCCATACTCAAATGATGATGCAACTGGGCAGTCTACAGGGCTGTACGACCAGACTAATACAAAAGTTATTCACAGAAGTGAAGTAGTTTTCACTACTGATACCTGACAACTGAGAAGTTAGAAAGATTCATCATAGTTTTTGGTGT
>NW_017729033.1:41935244-41942642 GCF_001723915.1 Gavialis gangeticus
GTTTTCACTACTGATACCTGACAACTGAGAAGTTAGAAAGATTCATCATAGTATTTGGTGTTCAAATAAA
Organism: Gavialis gangeticus; assembly: GCF_001723915.1. NCBI lineage: Eukaryota > Metazoa > Chordata > Crocodylia > Gavialidae > Gavialis > Gavialis gangeticus. The sequence goes on from NW_017729033.1 coordinate 41,935,315, forward strand.
TCAGCCACTATTACACATTCAGTGAGACAATGTTTTCTCAGGTTCAGACATGAATACTACATGAGAGTGCTCAGCATGAAAGGAGGCAGATTAAGAATTCTGATATCATAAAGAAACACACAGACATATATACACACAGAGAGCAAAGAGACATTATATCAGTCTTTTTTTATCTCATGATAAATATTTTAGATCCCAAACCTGCTTCTGATTCATGCTTTCTCAAGTCTAGCCATTCTCAGACAGCTGTTGGATCAAGTTCCTGGCTGTGTGCTATGTGAGGTATTTCTTGGCCCTTTCCAATGCAGAACACTTGACAGTGGCACAAATGTCCACAAGATGACGCCTTTCAGCTGACTTATCCAGAATTATCCAGAGTTTCTCTGAATGAATTCCTGATCATAGAGAAAAAAAAGTAATACCCAAAGTAGAATTCCAAATTAGCTTCTAATCTGATTTAGCATGTGACTTCAGTTATTAAAATTACATTCTTTTGTGACTTACAGAAAAATAAATGCTGATTTCTTCCTTCAGAGGAAATAATGGAGAAAGCAGTTATTTGCTGTACTGTTTGAGCTTTATATTGTTTCTCTTTAGCACTCAGAAAAATCTAATTTCCTCTAAATAGGATTTGTGTTATCATCCATCACAACCCTTTTGTGCTGGCTCCTTAGTAATATTGCTCATAACAGCTTGGACTGATAAGAAAATGGTGGTGAGATGTTATGGTATCACAGAAAAGAAGCTTGGAACAAAATCAAATAGACACTAATCAAATCAGTATGTACCGATAAAGCACGGCTTGTTTTCTTTTTGAATCCTCTTGTTTCATGAACAGTCTTCTTCACTGAACATCGATGATCTTGGAACATAGTCCCAGAAGTACCACTGCACTTATCTCAGTGTGTAACCAGCACTAGAAAAGGAACTGAGGCTACCTAAGCACCTCAGTAAGTATTAATTGGATTCTAACTTATTCAGCTATTTGCATTTAGGACGCCAAAAAAAGTGGCATAATCTGCACCAACGTGTCTGGTAGATATGGATATTCACATTTCATGTAGTGCTATAGCATATGATTTGTGAGATGAAGTCGTAAAGTCAGACACTGAACCTGAAATATCTGTGCCCTCAAATAATTAAAGCTGTAGAAGTTTAGAAATTTGAAACTCAAAATCACAAAATATGAGCAACCAGATTCAATTTAATTTAGCACCAACAGGCTTGCAAGTTACTTCACAAACTCAGTCTATAAAGAGAACTTTAAAATGACAGATTTATAGTTATACTATAAATTTATAGTACAGACTTGTGCTACAATATGTTGCACCACTGTGGTTCTAGCTAGCAGTACATAGTATCCAATGTTTTCTTGTTCATATTGCAGTGTATTGAGGAAGGTTATTAAAATAATGCAAAATACTGCAAGGCTGACCTGCAGGAAACTATATACAGTACTTTTTTAAAAAAGTTAAACTTTTTTAAAGTTAAGGAGTCTTTGGCCTAGCTCCAATAAAGAACTTAGGCACTTAAAACTATATAATTTGGTGGCAGCAGGCACTGAAGTAAAATGCAGAGACCTTTTTATGGCTCCCTACATAGTTTATGGATTTAGGTTTATGCTCAAAAAGGATACTCCAAAGAACCTGCAAACAATCATAACATTACAGAACCACCTAGAACTAATCATTAGAAAGTATTAGGCTCACTCCCTGCAGAAGTTAGATTCCAGACTCAGAGGGTGTGTCTTCACATGCAATTAATACACCTTAATTTTCTTCTTAGAGAATTCAGCAGCATTAGGGTGCACGTCTGCACGTGTGCCTGTGTCAGGAGCAAACTGAGCCTGACAGGAGCAGTCTAGTCCAGGACTGTTCCTGCCCTGCTCTGCCCCTTGCAGCAGCCAGGGGGAACTTCAGGCTCCCTGGGGTGGCGGAAGGCTCTGGGGAAGTTCTGGTCTTACAGGGGCATGGGGTTCAAGTCTAGGTTGCAGGAGGTGTAGGGAGCTGTCCTGACTCAGGGGGCAGCTACCTTCCAGCCACGTGTAGAATGGGACCAGCCATGAGGCCCAGGGGGTAGAAGCTGTTCTAGCTCTGGGGGTAGCTCCCTCACAGCCATGCAGAGATTGGGGGCAGCCATTGTGCCCCCCCTGCTGCCCAGTCTACACATGGGCTTCAGCACATTACTTTAAAGCACTATTTTCTAGTAACTGTGTCTGTGGGTACTAGCAAACAGCACTTTAAATTACTCTACTGCACAGTAATTACTATGCATGTGTAGACAATGATGCTTTACTGCACAGTAAAATGTCTCATGTGGATGTGCCCAGCATTTCATTTGTGGGAGGCATTAGCCTTTCCCACTAAAAGGTCATTATGTTATATGATAGGCAGTCCCTGGAGGATGAACTGAAACCTAGGATTCCTTCCTTCCCCTGAATCACTAGCTTGCAAAGTCAGGCTCCATTATGCACTTTTTCTTCTGGCTTCAAGAATTTGGAGTTATTTGTTGCACCATAGCACAACTTCAGCAGAAGAAGTGGAAGAGCACCTTTCCCCCTCCCCAACTAGTTTAGAGCTTTGAGGTTAGAATACTCTCCTGGGAAATCTGAATGCCCTCAGGGTGAAGAGGGGAACTGAAAAAGTTTTCTGCTTCCTGTCTGATTACTGTTATGAGTAGGCAACAGCAACCCTACCACCATTTTTAAGAGAAAGTGGCCCTAACTGCCTGTAGGGAAAAAATGAAACCTGTCAGTGTGTAAGTGAGACATGGTCTTAGAATTCCTACTTCCACATGGTGCTTCAAAGGACTTAGGTATTCCTTCACCTAGTTTCTGCATCTTCATTGGGCTCAGGTATTAGTTAGGTGCTAACCTACTCAGTTTGAAGCCATTTTGGGTGTGACAAAAGCAGAATGCTAAATATATAGTTGTAATTAGTGAGTGTAGGTGGCAGGTGAGGAGGGACTTTTTAAAGAAGTCGATATTGGATCTAGCCTTCTACCCAGAGCATCTGGAACATAGGTATACATCCTGTTTTTTTCCATCTGAACAGGTTTTTAACAAAACTATCGGAAAATATCACTTAGTTGATGAATACAGGAACAAATGTGAAAAAAAAAACATAAAGAAGATATGTAAAAGCTCCTGAAAAATCAAAGGCAGCTTTTCATTGCTGCTGAGGCTTGTAGCCAGTTTGCCATAGTCAGGCCACTGGTCAGATGGATGTCACAGGATATACCACCAGTCTACCAGGGGAGCTCAAATGACAGTGATCTGTAGCTGGCACCTAGATTTCCCTTTACTACATCATCATTTCCCAGATAGCCAAGTGTACAGAGAAGCATAGGGCTTCCAATGGCAGGCTTAGCTGCCTGTACACTAATGCCAGAAGCATGGGGAACAAACAAGAGGAACTGGTCCTCCTGTTAAGCAATAACAAATATGATCTTATAGGGATAACGGAGACCTGGTAGGACTCCACCTATAACTAGACAACAGGTATAGATGGCTATATCTTGTACAGAAGAGATTGTGCTGGGAGGAAGGGTGGGGGTGTAGCTGTCTATGTCAAGATGCAGTACACATCCCAATTAATTATGGGTGGCTGGTGCCTCTTGAGTTGGGGGGGCATGTGCCCCCCCGACACCAGTCAGCAACTGGGGGGAGGATCCCTCTGGAAACTGATCCCGCTGACCAGGGACCAGGGGGGGCCCCTGTGGCTGATCTCACTCACCATAAAAGCAGCCAGAACTCCCGCAGCTGCTTTTGCTGGTGGCCCCGCTCCCTGGCCAGTGCTTGCAGGGGAGCACTGGTGCTCCTGCCTTCCCACCTACCTGCTGACTAAACAGGGAGTGAGGCCTGACTGGGGGTGCACAGGTGCTCTCAAGGGGTGCACATGCACCCCTGTGCACCCCCTACACATTGCCCCTGCTACTAGCTGACATTATCACCCAAGGAGGGCGACTTGCAACCCTCTCAGTTAGACTATGAGGAGAATGTGGTGAAGGGGGTATAACCATAGGAGTCTATTACAGATCTCCTAAGCAGAAGGAAGAGCTTGACTATGAATTCTCTAGGGAACTAACAGAGGCTGCATACTCTTGGTGCATGGTTTTCATGGGTGATTTCAACCTCCCTGACATTTCATGGGAGGAGCATTCAGCCAAATCTGATCAGTCATATAGCTTTTTCACCTGCATTGATGAGCTCTATCTGACTCAAGAAGTCCACGGACCAGCAAGAGGTGAGGTGCTGCTAGATCTGGTTCTGGCCAAAGGGGATGATATAGTGAGTGACCTGAGGATTGAAGAGAATCTCAGTAACAGTGATCACAAGCTGATCACCTTCCTCATCCATTGCAAAGCTGGCAAATCAGTCAGCAATGCACAAATCCTTGACTTCAAGAAGGCTGACTTTCACAAGCTCAGAAGGTTGGTTGTAGAGGCCCTGAAAGATCATGATCTGACAAGGAAGGGAGTCCAAGATGAGTGGTCACATCTTAAGGACACGATCCTAAAAGCTCAAGGGAAATCCATTCCAGTCCACAGTCAAGGGGACTAAAAAGGCTGGGAAACCCCCTTGGCTAAGTGGGGAACTTATGGACCTCCTTAATCTTAAGAGATAAGCCTATAATAGTTGGAAGATGGGAAATACCACTAAAGAAGATAATACATAGCTGGCCCACACCTGTAGGGAGTGGATCAGAAAATCCAAAACCAAAACTGAGCTCAAGCTGGATGCAGGAATCTAGGACAATAAAAAGTCCTTCTTCAGATACATAGGAAGTCAAAAGAAAAATAAGAGCAACATTGGACCCCTGATGAATCAAACGAGGCAGCTCACAACCAACACCCAGAAAAAAGCTAATCTCCTCAACGATTACTTTGCGTTTGTTTTTCACCAGCCCAAGGGGATTACCCTGCTTGACAGAACTCAGGATTACGAGGGTTTGGATGACCATACACTTACATTTGGTGAAGACCTTGTGAGGGAACACCTTGAGAGACTAGAACCTATAAGAGATTGTGCCCTGATGAAATGCACCCAAGAATGCCAAAGGAGTTGGCTGACATCTTAGCTCAGCCATTGGTGAGGATATTTGAGAACTCGTGGCACTTGGGACAGGTTCCTTAAGACTGGAAGAGGGCCAATGTGGTGCCCAGCTTCAAGAAAGGGAGGAACAAAGATCCAGGGAACTACAGGCCAATCAGTTTGACTTCAACCCCTGGGAAGATATTGGAGAAAATTATCATAGAATCCATCAATAACAGGTTGACAGAAGGCACCATTCTGAGAGACATCCAACATGGCTTCCTTACAGGTAGGTCATGCCTGACCAACCTCATCTCCTTCTATGACCAGGTGATGTATCACCTGGACGGGGGGAGGGGAGGCAGGGGGTAGAGTTTGATGTCATTTACTTGGATTTCAAGGAAGCCTTGGACTTGGTCTCCCACAATATCCTCATTGCAAAATAGGGGAACTGCAGCCTTGACAACCTCACAGTCTGATGTTTGGGTAACTGGCTCCATGGTCAGACCCAGAGAGTGATAGTCGATGGAACCAAGTCAACATGGTGCATGGTGACCAGTGGCGTCCTCCAGCATTCAGTACTCAGACCAGTACTCTTTAACATATTCATTAACGATCTGGATTCTGGTGTCAGAAGCATACTAAGTTTGCAAATGACAGCAAACTGTGGGGAAGTGCAGTTACACTGGAGGATAGGCTGAGGATCCAGGCTGACTTGGAAAGGCCCACAAGATGGGTGAACATAAACCTGATGACCTTCAATATAGAGAAATGCAAGGTGTTCCACCTTGGAAGAAAGAACCCACACCTTACCTATAGGTTCAGCAGTGCTTCACTCACTCACACTACATCCAAAAGAGACATGGGATTCATGATTGACCACAAGATGAATATGAACCACCAATGTTATCCTGCAGCTGTCAAAGCAAACAAAACCCTGGCTTGCATCCACTGATTCATCTCAAGCAAGACCCGAGATGTCATTCTCCCATTTACTCAGCCTTGGTGAGAACACAGCTGGAGTAGCGCATCCAATTTTGGGCTCCACACTTTAAAAAGGATGTGAAGAAGCTTGAGAGAGTCCAGAGGGGAGTCACACACATGATCAGAGGTCAAGAGAACAGGACTTATGAGGAGAGGCTGAGAGGCATGGGACTTTTCATCTTGGAAAAGCATAGGCTCAGAAGGGACTTTGTAGCCTATAAATATATCAGGGGTGTACGTCAAGATCTGGGATAATGACTGTTCACCAGGGCTCCCCTAGGGAAGACAAGGTCCAATGACCAAAAACTGCTGGAAGACCATTTTAGATTGGACATAAGGAAAAACTTCTTTACTGTCCGAGTCTCTAGACTCTGGAATAAACTCCCCCCAGAAGTGGTGCAAGTACCTACTCTGTACACATTCAAGTTGCATTTGGATGTTTATCTCGCTGGGGTCATCTGACCCCAGCTGACTTCCTGCCCCTTGGGCAGGGGGCTGGACCCAATGATTTCATGAGGTCCCTTCCAGCCCTAATGTCTATGAAATTATGAAATCTATGATTTACATTGTAACCTTGATGGCTTGTCTAAGCATTCACAACAGCACTGTTTAAGAAGAACATTGTGGGAGCAGACAGAAGTTACATTTGTTGCACAATTGGCCACCTGAAAGTGCTCTACAGCTATGCCAGGACACACGTGCACGGCTGCAGAGTGCTTTTAAAATAGTTGATGACACAACAAATTAACCCTCAACAAATAAGGGGTCAGATGAAGGAGCTCCACCTTGGAGCACCTTAGGTACCTTGTGTTCCCTAGGATTCATTTTTGTCATGACTGGGGCTGGGCTGATGCAGCCAAGCCCCACCCATGGGGCTATCTGCAGGAAGAGATGGGGGAGAGGGGAGGGGGAGACACTTGGTGGCTGGGATTTGCCCGGCCAGAGCTGGAAGGAGGGCAGGTGGATTGGCACTCCCCTGTGTCATGGCCCATCCCCAGCTCTCCCCTCCAGCTCAGGTCAGGCAAATCCCAGGCAGCAGCTTGCTCTTCCTCCCCTCTCCCCCCTCCCTTTCTGCAGACAGCCTGGAGCTGGGAGGGAAGGGTAGGGGGATAGGGGTGGCTCCTCCACTACAGGGTACTCAGGCCCCTTCAGGCAGGCTGAGTCCCACACCCCAACCCAACAGGCAAATTGGGGGGGAGGGGGCAGTGCTCTAACTCATGGTGCTTTATGTAAAGTCCCATGAGTTACAGTGGGAACCTGGCCATCTGTCACCACCCTGTGTCACATTATTGTAGTAGTTTCAGAGTTTCAG
>NW_017729033.1:41947964-41948199 GCF_001723915.1 Gavialis gangeticus
CTTGGAAGTTGATTCCAGATCCTAGCCTCCCTGACAGTGAAGTAGCACCTCCTGGTGTCTAGCCTGAATCTATCCTCAGCTAGCTTGTGACCGTTATTTTTTCACTCCTGGTAGTGCTCGGGGGAACAGGGACTCACCAAATGCCTGCTGGTCCCCTCTGACTAGTTTGTAAACAGCCATTTGATCCCGCCTCAGCCTTCTCTTGTGGAGGCTGAACAGGTTCAGGTTCCTTAGC
>NW_017729033.1:41948478-41950390 GCF_001723915.1 Gavialis gangeticus
GCTGATGAAGATGTTGAACAGTACAGGCCCGAGGACTGAGCCCTGTGGAACCCCACTGCCCACATCCCTCCAGGTTGAATAGGACCCATCCACCATCACTCTCTGGGTGCGACCCTCCAGCCAGTTAGTGGTCCAATTGACTGTGTAGGTGTCAATGCCACAGTCCCCTAGTTATTTAATGAGACTGGGGTGAAAGACAGTGTCAAAGGCCTTCCTAAAGTCCAGAAATACTACATCCGCTGCTAAACCTGCGTCTAAGGATTTTGTGACCTGGCCATAGAAGGCCACCAGGTTGGTTTGACAGGACCTGCCTCTAATGAACCCGTGTTGGTTGCCCCTAAACATAATCTTCCCTGCTGGCCCCTTGTGGACATGTGCCAGGATAATTCTCTCAAAAAGCTTACCCAGGATTGAGGTAAGACTAACTGGCCTATAGTTTCCTGGGTCCTCCTTCCTCCCTTTTTGGAAAATGGGAACCACATTGGCCCTTTTCCAGTCCTCTGGCACCACACCAGAGCACTACGAGTGCTCATAAAGCCATGCCAGGGGTCCAGCAATGACCTCTGCTAATTCTCTCAGCACTCTGGGGTGGAGTTTGTCAGGACCAGGTGATTTAAATACATCCAATCCCACCAGAAGTTCCCTGACTAGATCCTCACTGACCCTAGGCCTGGGTGCGCCCCCCAGTAGTGAAAGAAAAGATATGAAAATACATTCTTGTGTGCAAATGAAGACTCTTTTGCATTAAGTATTGTATAGATATATCCATTAAAAATAAAATCATACTAAGGTAGAACGTTCAGTTTTAATAAACTAGTGTAGATTGCATTGGTTGCAGTACATGAAGATTGTCTTTCTTCATAGGGAAAAAATCTGGCATTTCCATCATTTTTTTCTTGCTCACATGGCTAAAATAGTTTATCCTCAAACTCTCCAGCACTTAAACCATTCCACAGCTGCTTCTTCCCCATCAGCATACTTCCTTCTTGAATGCCAAAACCTGACTGCCTCTCACAACCCCATGACAGAAGAACCTACCTGGACTCTGGCAAATCTCTACACTTGTCCTTCCCATCCCTCCTTAAAACAGGTATCTAAGTTTTCATTTGAAGGTCCCTTCTGACCTCGCTTACTGCATCTCTTGGCAAGTATATACAGAATCATAGAAAATTAAGGTTAGGAGGGACTTCAGGAGGTCATCTAATCTAATACCCTGCTCAAAGCAGGACCATCCCCAACTATATCATCCCAGCCAAGGCTTTGTCTACCTGGGTCTTATAAACCGCTAAGAATGGAGATTCCACAACCTCTCTGGGTATAGGTCAGTAGTAGACTTGGATCTACCTTTCCCTCCCTGACAGCATCCTTTCTTTCCTTTTAAGAAGGTGCTGTAATAAATCTGGCTTTTTGGTGGGTTGGGAAGGAATTAGGAACTGGTAACACTTAAAGGAAAAAATAATAAGAACATAGGGATGTGTTCAGTCCAGGTATTAGGGAAACAGATCAGAGAAAAACATTTTGTCACAGAGCACAAAAAAATTGTGCCTTTTATGATAATCAGTTTTACAGTGAAGAGAAGATACAAATCTGTTTTTCATACTAGCAGAAATGACTGAAATTAAAAAAACAAACAAACATTTTTACCTTCAAAAGTAATGCTTAAAATGTTCCAATTAAAGCCATCAAAAATTAATTTTGTTCTTCAGGTAGTTGTGAAAAGGAAAAAAGCTTTGTTTCTCTGTACTCTATATTTTAGCTCAAATGCCTTGTAACTAAAGAAACACCATTAAATGTGTCTCAGATCAATAGGTTTGTAGTTGAGCCTTCTCTTTTATTCTTTCTAATAGGAAACAGATGATTCTTCCTTTAGTGAGATACACACACACACAATATATATATATATATATATATA
>NW_017729033.1:41950507-41952463 GCF_001723915.1 Gavialis gangeticus
TATATATATAGCTGTAAAATAATAATACTTGAACCTTTTCTTTTATATAATATATAATTATATTGGTGGCTTTTTATTTAGAATGGCCTTCTTCTAGCATTCACTGATATACCATTGGCCTGTTATATTAAATGAATGGTTTAGTGGTAGACAGCATTCTTGTCACGTTCTGGTACCATTTAGACCACACTTTTACGAAGTCCAGGAAGTAAATCAACCAAAGTCCCAGTGAAGCCAATAGAACTCTGGATAGGTATAACATTCACTTTGAAGGATTAAGATGTTGATTAGTTATTTTCTAATTCCAGCCCTTCTTTGCATGTTTTTTTTTAAAGAATCAATGTCCAGGTAAAGCTGTAGTATTTGAGTAAAGGGAATTTTATGTACAGGCTTTGTAGAGGAGAGGAACAGATTATGAAATTGGTATCAGTAAGCAATAGTTTATATTTATTTCAAAGAAGAAAATAACAATATGAAAACACCTTCAAAAACTTTTAATTTTGAACACCTGTGAGACTAAAAATTGATTGCTGAATCAACGTCTGTGAATTTGACAATTCCTAACCAAAACATAAAAACATATTTTAAAATACAGTGGCAGCTAATTATTTATTAATAGAACTGTTTATTAAATTGTAAAAAGTTATTATTAAACTGAAAAAAATAATTTTCTAGCAAAGAGTATTTTGCCTTCCTCTCCACCCCCATAATAACTTTGTAGTCTGTATATCATTTCCCAAGAAAAATAAGATTGAATGTAAAATATCTAAATAGCTAGCAAGCAGCAGCAAACACAAAAACACTAATTCTTTCTTCAGAGTAAAATAATTTTGGGGCGGGCTGAACAAATAGGTGTGGTGTTTAACAGTTTTAGTTGCAGTAATCTGCCTTTGTTCTCCTAAGGCACATGCAAAAAATCCTTTCCCTTCCTCTCAACTCTTAGTAATTAGACAGATGCCGGTAAGGCTTTTTGCACTTCTGGAGATTAAGGAAGCACACAGATAAAAATACCTTTTTATTCCCCAAGGAAACCCAAAATGTAAGCTAAATAACCAGCTTTGAGGAGGGCATGGGACTTGAGAAACAAACGTCTATAGTATACATTAAAAACAAAATTACAGCAAAAATGACTGCATTAGAAAGTATATTATTCTCGTCAGCTACCTCTCTCATAACTGCCACTTCAGAGTGAAGGACTACAATTGTTTTTTGCAGTACCTAGTTAAGAACTAATGAGAGCAGATGCAAGGGGATCTGAGATAATTATACCAGATCTTTCATACCAGATAATTTTAGTTAATGTAGGACAATCCCTTTTCTTATTAAGCTCTACCCCTGGCAGTAAGTGTTTGTAGGCTGGAGCCCTTTAACTATAAAATCCTACAACCACTTTTCTCAATTTCTCTTTTTAGGCTTCTCAGATCACTTTAATAATTACAAGCTGCTCACATTTTTTCTAGTCAGAATAAAAGTTCCTCATAAATAAAATAATAGAACCCACACTTGAGAAATACTTTTGGGTAGGAAATATGCTAAAAAGAACAGATAGATTACATTGAAAATTAACTTCAATGAGTGCTGTATTGTTCAACACCTCTGAAAATGGAATGTTATCACGTTTGTCAAATTGAGCACCAAACAGCCATCCAAAGCATTCAAAATTAAAGGACATCTATATTTTGACTGTGATCTATGAGCTACAGTTGATCTGTATGTAAAATAGGAGAAACTATATTTAAAACTATATTTTTCAAATATCCAAAAATCACTTGTTCATTCTTCCCCTAAAAAGCTGGAATTTATAAAACAAAAAATAATTAGCTATAAATTAGAACTCTGCAGGAACATGGACTTCATCAACTGACAGCCCTAGGAAAGTTTCATAGTGTGTGTTTCTGTGGAAACAAGAACCAAAGAAACAGAAAGAGGAACAAACTTGGTGGTAAAAAGATGAAA
>NW_017729033.1:41952474-41956044 GCF_001723915.1 Gavialis gangeticus
AACAGAAAGAGGAACAAACTTGGTGGTAAAAAGATGAAAGCAGATCATGAAAACAGCACCTCAACAGAAGCATCACCTCAGTAGCTTGCAGCTAAAATCTCTAATTAAAACATCAGAATGAGATGCTTAAAAGTCTTCCTGTGATCTGTGCATACAGGGGACCTACCCACCCAGATCCACTCTTCCATATGATAGGGCTTTTCATTTGGGTTAGCCTCATTCCCTCAGAAGCCTCATTCTCTCCCTCCAAGATCCACAAAGAGCCTTTCAGATGGATCAAATCAATATGCTAGGGATGGAGGAATGCAAATTATCCAGTCATGTTAGGTTCTTCCTAAATCTACCTGGAGTAGCAGTGTACAGTCTTTCTAAAAATTACCCAGTCAATTGCTACATTGAAGGTAAAACTCAATCTGTTTCATAAGGTCCTAATGTTATTAACACAGGACTGGAAGGAACCTCCTGGGCCACTGAGTTCAGTTCCCTGTGTTTGCAGGAACACTTTTCTCAAGGATTTTCAAAAATTGCTACTTCAAAACTTCACACGTAATTGCAAGGTACAGAACCAGAAATGCCAAGACTACCCTATGGTATGTTGTAGTAAAAGTAGGTGAGATAAGGGTGATGTCAATAACTTGCCCCTGCAATGACAACAAAATAATTAATGAGTATATACTCATAAGATCCTAGGAAGAGGAAAATACCCCATGCCATAAAGGAAGGCAAAACTCCAGGTAGTCTTTGCCCTATTAACAGAGTGAATTGGGGAACATGGTATAAAGGTCTCAGATGGGATTACAGAATCTCATTATAAAGTGTCACCACACTTGGTTACTTTTATGGGCTAGGAAAGACAGCCATATTAAGACAATTGCTCTCTAGAAGACACTTCCTTACAGCATATTTTCAACTGCTTTTTTCAACTTCATGTTAAGCTAGTGCTGAACCTTACCATAAATGTTACTGCATAATTTAATAGGCCATTGTGTTTACTAGGAACATTTATCCTTATCTCTATACCATTATTTTTCATAATTATTCTATTCCTCACAACCATATTTTTTTCATTCATGGCCATTCACATTATTTATATTATTTCTTTCATTCATAGCCTGCAAAACATTAATTTAAATTTTTCATTAATGACCTTGTCATAGATAGTAGGCATGAGCTAATGAAATCTACTGACAACACAAAGTTGGAGGAGGATCAGACTGTTGTACAGACAGAACTGCATGATATTAAGATTCAAGCAATAGAAATAAAAATAATTTTAATAGTACAAGTTAGTAACAAGAACTTCTGCAATAAATTGGGAGTTTATCAGTTGGAAATTGAAGAGAAACTTCTGTGTGTATTAGTCAATCATAGGATAACAATGAATTGTGCATCCACGAAAAAGTTCAAATGGGAAATTAAGGTGCAGACAGAAGTGCAGCTCCTGAATCTAAGTTAGACCGATCCTCCTGACCCAACAGACATTAGCTATTGAGTCAGGAGGGTGCGTGACTGACCTCCAATTTGGAGTCAATTCAGGGAGAGAGGCTGCATCTCTGCAGCCCCTTCTAGCTTTACCTCCCCTCCCCCAGCTCCCATTCTGTCTCAGGATGGAAGGGGGATAAGGCAGGGGAGGGAGGTCTGTCCTGGGGTTTCCCCAGCTACACTGGACTGGAGGGGGGGGGGGGCTCCAGCCACCCATGCCACCCTCCAGAACTGGCTGGGCAACCCCCAGAATGAGCTCCCTCCATTCCCTTCCCCATCTCCCATTCTGAAAACAGCAGTGGGAGCAGTGCTGCGCTTCATTAGCTGAGACCTGCTCCCAGCTCATGCAGACAGAAGCAAATGAAGGCACTCTGCTCATGGGATTGGGCCCTTTTAAATTGCTCTGGAGCCACGTACTTGTGTTTGGTCATGGCTGTAAAATGCTTTCAGGGGTCAGGCTGAGCACAATTATCACTTCACTTCTGTCTGCGCCTTTAGATGTGCCAAGGGAGGGACATTTCCCATAGACACAGGGACGTGTTAATGCCATGGTACAAGATACTGGTGAAACCTTATCTAGAATACTGTGTTTCATTTTGGTTACCTCTGATAAAAAAAAAGGATGTTGAACTCAAGTTTTGGAACAGTCTTCAAATATTAGTGGTGGGAGGAAGAAACCTGATTTAATATAGAGTGTGATCTGTTATGAAACAGAGCATATGACGGGTTTGCCTATGATGATAGCAGGGTGCTGACCTCTGTAAGAAGATCCATTCCTGTTTTATGTTCATAGAAAAATATGGCTAGAAGGAACCTCAGGAGGTCATCTAGTCAAACCCACCACTCCAGGCAAGACCAACTCTGTTTAAACCATCTCAACCAAATGTTTATCTAATGGCTGTTAAAGATGTCCAGTAATGGAGTCTCCATACCCTCTCTAGACAATCCATTCCATGGCTTAACTGCCCAGTTTTTATCATGTCCCTTGAGTTCTCATGCCCTCTCTTCACCTGCCATAGCCCTTTCTCACTTCTAATTTCCATCCATTTTGTCAACACAATAAAAGGGTCAAAAGTCCACCCAAGGTTACAAGCCCTTTGGGCTGGTATAGTGGTGTTCAACCTCTTGGCTCTGCAATCCAGATGAGTGGCTTTGTCTGCAGGCTGGATCAAGGCCTGGGCCCCGGCACTACCCACTCCATGTCCTGCACTCCAGGATTGGTCCCTGGGGGTCCAGCCCTTTTCCCCTGCTTCCCCTGCTGCATGCTGGTATTGGGCCCTGGGTGCCCAGCTCTGCCTCATTCTGCTCTGTGCATCCTGGGATCTGGCACCACCCTTACTCAGCCCTGTGGTTCCTTGTGGGTCTGGACATCTGAGAGCAGGGAAGTGGTGGCACTGCTCCCATATCACCAAATTTATGGACCATAGGGGCCCCGAGGGCTGGATGACATGGCGCGATGGGCTAGATCTGTCTTGTGGGCTGGGGGTTGATGACCCCGGTCTAGTATGTTAAGGCACCCCAGTTCCTCTAGCCAACTATGACAGCTAGCATCATACCCAACTACTATCACTCCCTGGCCTGAATGACCTATTCTTTACAGCTGGGTCAATTTGGCCTTTGGCAAGGTCCACAGCAAGGCTTGCACTGACCCATCTGGAGCTATAATTGAGAGGGCTTACTACTCTGCCACCATGCCCCTTCCTCAAAAAGCCTACTGCTGTTAAACTTCTATTTTTGTTAATATAGAGAATTAAATTATTTCTGAAAATGTAAGGAAAAAGATTTGGTCATGCAGAAGATAGGGTACATTGGACCAATACAGTCTTCACCTCTGCAAGTGAAATGTGTAATAAAGGATGTGTGCAAATCCTGTAGCCCCAGAAACTGGCACAAGAAGCAAGAGGGAATTCCCACTTCTTTACAGAAAATCACAGGGGTTAGGGTCACAAGCCAATAGGCCAAAGGGAGGGAACAGGTAAAAGGTAAAGAAAATCAACACGGTGTGTAATAGTAAGAGCTTTGCTAAGAGCAAGAGTTTTACACGCTCTGCTAATAGCAAAAGTTTTGCATGCTGATTCCATAGGAGGC
>NW_017729033.1:41956234-41964686 GCF_001723915.1 Gavialis gangeticus
GGGTTCCTCCACTCTGGCAAGAGTCCTGACTTGCGTGGAGCCCCGGCACAGGCTATCACATTCCCGGGATCAAGACACTCTGGGCCCAGGGAAACCATGTGGGGTAGCGGCTGCTGCCTAAGGCCAATGTGAGGTGACCATCCTCTCTGCTCTGTTCCATCACCTGCTTCTGCAAGTATCCTTAAATAAAGCTTTGCAAGGGTGAAAACAACCATGAGTACATCCTTTGTTCAAGCATGGGGAATCTGCTGAACCCAGTAGTTCAGTCTAAGACACAGTGGTAACATACACTTAGCACCTTAGTTTCTCCCCAGACCTCCAGAGTTTCTCCAAAGAAGCCTTTAGTTCATAGAGCACTCAAACAGCAGCCTGCAGCTGCCCCCAAGTCTGAGTCCAACTTCTTCAGTCCACAGTCCTGGATGGCTGAACTAGTGAGATCTCTAGCTCCACTGTGCACTCTTCTGTATAGGGCTGCTCAGGTTCCACGTGCACACTGCTGTCTTTTCCCCTTACTCCAGCCTCAAACTTTCTCTTCCATTTTCCCTTGCCTCCCAGTCCCATAGTGGTTTCTGGGAGTTGTAGTATAAATTAACATTCAGCACAGCTCTGCAGATTACCCCTAGTTCCTCCTGCTGTTACACACATTACATTCACGTTATAGATGTCCAGACACTATCAGACAGAGCTTTAGGAACCCATCTCCATTCTTAAAATCTTGCTTCCAGAAGGTTAGCAAAAATTACTGCCACTTAATTATCATATTGGCTTTTAGTGCAACTCATATCAAACCTAGCCCTATGAAGTAGAAAAGCATCTAGCTGGTACCTAATCTAAGAGTAATTGCTTGAGAATTGCTGAAAGAAAGCTTGAAGGCACTTGGTTTCTAAGGCAAACTTCTTGGAAGTCTGCACTGAAAACAGTGTTTCTTTAAAAACTATACATGACGTAAACACACACTCCAAAATACAATTTGAACACACGTTTCAAAACGCAATATGATTTAAGAGCACAGTATGTTCAGATTTAATTTTGCAACTGATTTCCACTTGCAAAAGCACATCCTTTCCTAACTATGGTCTGTCTTCAAGAATATGCAACATATGAAGCACATAATACACAGGTTTTCCAAGGTTATCCAAACCCCTCTTTCTCTACCTTATATAGTGAAAAAGATATACAAGTCAGGACAAAACAATAAAATTAAGTATCTATGCTGTCTCTGGCTCAATTCCCAGAGAATTCCCAATAGTTTTTGGAAATTGGGTAAGTACCTTCCACAGAGTACAGAAATTCTTCTTTTTTACTTTTTTCCAGTAAAACGGTTCTCCTGTCAAACATGGACTCTCTTTGATCCCTTCTCCATCTGTTGAGAATGGCTAGTGATACAACTTCCCTTTTATAGCTTCCAGTTAGGGGTGTGCAAAGCAGGCCTTATTCTATTCAGATTCAGATTCAGTCTGAATCAGGGACAGTGATTTGATTTGTTGATTTGGATCACTGTCCCTGATTTGATTCAGCTGAATCCAAATCTGAAGATTCGATGCTGATTTGGAGAATCACTGATTCAGACATAGAAACAGCTTTAAATGTTTTTTCTACATACCTCAGGGTACCAGTGGCTTGTGAATGCTGTGATGCTGGGGCAGATGGAGTGTCCCACAGGAGTGTGGGGGGGCCCTCCCCGTGCTCAGCGGTGAGCCCAGAAGTGGACCAGAAGTGGTCTGCCAGGGAGAATGCTGGGGGACCCCCCTGCACCCTTTGGCTTGGCGATCAGCCACAGGGGGACCCCGGTGCCCCCCAGACCCAGGAGGCACCAGTTGCTGAGCCAGGGGGATATGGGGGGCCCCAGTGCACTCCCCAGCAGACCCAGAAGTGGACCAGAAGCGCTTCTGGTCCACTTTTGGGTCGCTGCTGACCACGTTGGGGAGCCCCCTGTGCTCCTGTGGGACACTCCATGTGCTCCACATTGGACCATTCATGAGCCTCCTGGTACCTAGAGGTAAGTAGAAAAAACATTTAAAGCTGTGTCTATGTCTGAATCACCGAATCTTTCCAAATCTCTCTGAATCAATTTGGAGGGGTCCAATTCAATTCAGAGAGATTAAAGTGTCCTCTGATTCGATTTGGATTCAGAGATTTGGCCACCGAATTGGGCCAAATCTCTGCTGAAACAAATTAGGGACCGAATTGTTTTTTCCTGTAAGCAAGTTGAAAATTCCATTTTGTATCCTTCTGCTTGACATAAGTGAATGAACTCTGCATTGCCTTTATGTATGAGTGTGTGTAAAAGAGTGAATGGTGAGAGAATGGCATAGAGACGAGAGAAGAAGATTTAACTGTTTATGTAAGCAACAAGGCGCCAAATGTAAGTTACCAGTCAGTAAACTAATTAATGAATGGCTGAAGAATCGCTTTTAGGCCTAGGGCAAAATGAAGATAACAAGGAGAAGAAATGCACTCATCCTGCCAGATGGACAGCAAAAACACTCCAAGGCTAAGATAAGGTGAAGACAAAAGAAGAACAACCACAAAAACAGAAGCTGGGTATGGAAAAACTCCAAAGCACTGAAACAAAGGATGTCAATCCCTATAAAAGAACACTTTGAAAATGCCAAGATGGGTGAGTCTCTTTCTCCACTGCTGTTTCATCGGAGCACAGATGCAACTGTTCTCTCCGCTCCAACTGTTATCTTCAAATCTGCTATCTTCGAATCATCATCATCTACTCAATAAGCCTGGGTTGGCCACCCTGGGCTGATATTGAGCAACTATTGCTGGTAACTATATCTGGTGTATGTGTGGATGAAATGGTTGTTTTGTGTATGTGTATGTCTGTGTGTAATGATGTGTATGATTTGTGTGTGTTTGTATGAATGGTGTGCCTGAACCTCTATGTCTAACTCATGTGATCAATAAACGTTGCACCTTGCCATATCCCCCTTTATAAAGTCTTGCTCGTAATTTGAGCAATTGGGATTTGAGTAATAGCACAAGGGTACATACATGTGAAGCGAGGACAGAATCATAGAATCAGAAAAGTAGGGTTGGAAGGGATCTTCAGAGGTCATTTAGGCCAACCACTTGCCAGAGGTGGGATCATCCCTATCCAAACTATCCTATATAAATCAATTGTGTAACCAATTATTACACAATTAATCCTGTCAGAACCATTTGCTGCAAGCAAAGCAGGGATACAACAGCAGCTAATGTCCTGCTGCTGCAAGTGTTGTTAAAATACCCTCAAGAGTTCCAAAGAAGAGGGCCATGTCCCCTGTTACAAAGGAAGGCAAAACCCCCCAAGCACCACAGCAAGCTGAACATGGGGTGATATTCCTTCCTGACCCCAAATATGATGATCCATTTGGCTTTGTGTGGAGGGGCAACATCCTCTAGACAGGAATCTCTGGCACACCTCAGTCAAAATGCCCAGTCTTGGCTATAGCTGGGGAACCTCCCCACCTCCCCCACTCAAGCTTCTGAGCAAGCCAAAAAAACCCAAACCAAACCTTGACACATGTAGCAGCAGGAGGGGGGAAAAAGTCCTTCCTAGTTCCATGTGGCAACCAGCAAAACCCAGAAGCATGGGAAATACCCATAATACACCCATAACACACACACACACGATTATTCTTCTCAAGGTGTAGCACCTTGCATTTGTTAGCAATGAACTTCATCCTATTAGCCCTTGCCCAGCTTTCCAAGCTTTCCAAATCCTCTGAATTGCACTTCTGTCCTTCCCTCTGTACCTTCCCTCTGTGACAACCCTAGAACTGGTAGATATAAAATGGGCCCTGGGGGGTATTTTGTTTGCCTTGCCTGCACTATTCTTATCTGCTATCACTGTGCATCAATAAAATTTGCCTATTATCAAATAGAGAAGTCCTGGTCAACCTGAAGGTTTGGGTCCACCTGGAACAAGGTATCAGGGCACTCATTCATTTGTTCAGTCTATGAACATACTGTTTTGCATAATTACAGGTAAATTCCTTAGAAAGAGTGAGGTCCTAATGATTTGTTTGGGGAAGTGCCAACACACAATTGGAAAAAAAATCAGTTTGTTCTTCGACTACCAACATCAGCACTAAAATGCTAGAACTCTGTAAGTAAACAAAAATACAGTAGGAAAGAAAATGCTTCACCAGAACTCATGGCAAACTTGCTCTTATTCCAAAAAAAGTGGCTTATGACATTTCTGAGTATTTCAGTAGTGTCTGTTAAAGAGTCCATCTGCCGCTCCATACTCGAGAGAGAAATTTCTGTCTCTCTGGGCACATTTACACTTGCTGATTTTACACTTTAGCCAGATTAAAGGTGTATTAAGGGTTCATGTCTACATGTGCACACTTTTAATGTGCTTGAAAAATGGCAATTTTAGGATATTCACACTTAAATTTGATACCTGCAAAAGCATGTATCAAATTTAGGCACAAATAGCTAAAGCATATCAACACACATGTAGATGCACTAAGGTGCATTAATACTGTGTATGGACTGACTTGGGACTAACTTTAGTCCCATGTCAGTCTGTGCACATGGCGTTAATGCACTCTAATTCATGCATGTGTAGACGCAAGCCTAAATCACCTTAATGCAAATTAAGCTAATGCGTATTAAATTTAGGCACACCTAGATGCATGTGTTGACATGCCCTACATCCCAGAGAATTCACAGTATTCAGCCTAACCACACATGTTCACTGGCAGACTTTGGAATGTGTCACTAAGTTAAAATACTTTTATGTACAAAGGATGTAACTTGAGACAATATACTTGTTGCAAAATTAATTTTTATTGTTGAGTGGCTCTGGTTCTAGTATGGCTATTAATATTAATATAGTATATGTTTGAATATGTTTTATGTACAGCTCATATATTTTACTGCTACTCAGCTACTACCTCATTTCTAAAGCAACCAATTGTTCATTAGTTTGCTAGATTTATTAATGTCTTTAGAGGAGTGAACAATATACAATGGCTTGCACCACAGTTTACCAAGCAGAGGTTTCAATGCTTCTATGGTATACATAAATGTAGGATCTGTATACCGATATGTGGTAATTGCTGGCAAATTTTACTTTATAATGATGGCTGATGCACATTGCTATGTACATTTAAAACTGAATGGAAAGGTGATTGCTAATAAAACCACATGTTATAAGCAATGGCTATTTGATGAATTGAGTTTCATGCTCATTCATCATTTTCCAGTATACATGTACAAGGGATCCCATTATACAAGTATTTTATCCCTTTGCTAGAATGCAAGCAAGTATCCTGCTGCTACTTCAATTTAGATGGGTGGATTTATCTTATTAACATACTACAGAAACATGTATGTGTACACTTTATTAACTCTCTGAATTATATTATTCGTCCAGAATCACCTGAAGGGCTAAATTCTTTAGCATTGTTACTAAAGTACTGCTTGATTTGACAACAATAGCAATTAAGAACTCTTTTGTGGATTGATGCTACTCGTGTACATTTTGTACACATGCATATACTTCCATGAATTTGGTGAGAAGGTAATATTTATTAAGTAAATCATACATTATAACTGCCTGGAAAAAGCTCCCATAACAAATATCATCTGTATTTTATGGTCATTTTTAACAAGAGGTGGGAAAACAGACCCTGAACTAAACTGGAATGGACCCAGTTAATAAATACAACATACTGTTTAAAAATGATTGCCTAATCCTACTTCTGTTGTGAGATATTCAGTATTGTTGTATGAACCCTTATGCTGACTATTTCGGGGAAGAGAGCAAGGGAAAGAGAGAGAGAGTTAGCCCCTTTCACATGAGGATAACTCATCATCACAACTGCCATGTTTAACTGTTGATTCACCCCGCAATGTCTCTGTAAGACGAAGAGGCTTTTTTGGTAAGGCATGAGTAAGGCATAGAAAGTACTCCCCTAATTGTTTGTGGGGGTCTCTTCCTGAATTTAACCTCCTATAATATAAAGAAAGATGCGTTATGATGATGATGAGGTTACCATTCTCTACCTCAACAGCAGCACAATGCACTCAAGAATTACGTATTTTAAGACTGGTACTTATTCATTGGGAGGATCCCAATACAAGCAATTATGTCTCTATCCACTTACATTCAATAAAAAAAGATAAATAAATTAGATTTGACCTTTAGGCTCCAAGCAAGTGGCAAAGTTTGGGTGGCCTTAATGAGGGTAATTGATTTCTTTATTGGATGGTTGACATTTCCCTAATAAATATTACTGATAGAATCTAATTTGTACAGGAATGTGTATTTGCTAATCTTCATAAGTAAAAACAGACTTTGAACTGAACTGGAAGCACCCAGTTCAACTTTAGCTAGATTAATCTTTATCTTGAAAAATGTAATTCTGGACTGCATGAGAGAACAGTTTTTATGCCTTGCCCTCTTTGAAGTTTAGTGTACCAGAAACCCACACACACACACACACACACACGTTGCACTAAAAAGCCCGAATGAATGGCCAGGCTGCTCCGGCACGTCCATGCTAAGCTGTGCGCAACACGCATCAGCTTCTGAGTCAATTTCTGCACCAGGAAGCTGGGGCAAAAAGCGGACTTTTGCTGTCGTGCTCGGAAATACGAAATATACACAACCATACAAGGAGCGAACGCAAGTTCAAAAGGTAATTGGCTAAAACAAAGTATAAAACACCGACACAAGCACTGCCACATTGGAGAGAGAACAAACACGAAATACAGAAACTAAGCGCCACAAGGGGAATTGAACTGATCACACGAATAGCTGCTCTCCCTTTCTCTCGAGAAGACGTCTCGGAGGCCTCCGCAGAAAACACTCGGAAATGTCAATCCTTTGGCTAGCTTGCTTGGTAATGTATTGTGCGTGACCCTGTCGGTAAATTAGTTATAGCCTCCTTTTATTAGTTATATCCGCTTTTTAACTGCTAGCTTTATAAACAGTTAACAGGCAATATTGCGTGTTTATAATCAGATACATGTTTGTCCTGTAGTCTGTCAAATGAGCCGCTGACTAGGTCTGGGACTAAGGTTCCACTCAGCCGCCCCAAGGCGCTCAATCGGTAGCCTTGAAAGCAAGGGAGTGGACCTGAACCTCGTGACCCAGCGGACCTTACTCTTACCTAGTAAAAGAAATAAAATCTTTATTTCTCCAAATTCGTGACTGGTTCATGACCCGTCCCCCAAGGCCGTGCATAAAAAAGAACCTGAGAGCCTCTCCCCAGCTCTTCCACAACACACAAGGCAGAAATTGGTTCCATAGAAGAAGGTGACTCCTTGCTGAATCAACCAACCATTTATATAGCCAATTTTGTCTGATCTTTCTCACTATGGAAGCTGGGAAATATTATGAAGAAAGAGCTTTGCTCTCGAACAAGCTGTTCTGTGTTCATAAATAAGGTATTGCTAATGAGTTTGTAGCTCTTTGATAATTAATGCAATATGTCACAATTATTTATGAAAATTAAGAAATGTACACAACACATAATTGCATCAATTATTTGAAATCCCTATTAGGTGTTGTACCTAAACATATAACTTTCTTCTAGCAATTAACATTTGCAAATTAATTCTATCTTCTTAAAAAATCAAACTAAAAGGTTTAGACTCTTGCATTGTTTCTTTTATCACAACATCACTACTATGCCAATGGAAATTAACTGTGCTATGGACAGTAATTTTCCATATTCATTTTTCAATAAAATAAAAAATCCAACACAAATGTAAGATGAAAGATTTAGCAATTTTGCAGAAAGTGGATAATCCCATAAGTGAAAAAAGATTTCAGTTCCACAAATCTCTACAGCTGGACACAGGCTCTTCCTAAATGATAAACGATCCTTTAGATGCCCTTGAAAAGTGTATTCACAGAGTTCTCCCACACAATGCACATATTTACCAGTCTCTTTGAGACATGAAAGACTACCCTGAAATGTGACAACCATTGCTCATCCATTTACTTTGAGACAGAATGCAATCAGTTCATGGAAGTGTGCAGATGGCATTATAGTAAACATCTTAAAACATGCTATCCATTATAAAATATCTATGCTAGCATGTTCAATGAGAAGCAAAAAACAAAACCACACAAAACAGAAATAGAAACTAGAAAACTCAGCTTTGGCATTTCCTAACATTTGAGTGTTTGACTTCACTATTTTTGTAAAGTTATTTTAACGTAATAGTTAAAATAAGCATAATCAGATACATAGCGAGTGCAAGGTACTGCTGTAATGAGTGCATAGGCATTCTGTTTGCCCTAGTATGAAGAGTACTATCCTATTATTAATGTTCACAATCCATCCTGATATTCTAACCAAAAGTTTCATGCAACATTATGTCACTCTACCTAGTTTTTCCAAAACAAGATAGTAATGTTGTATGGTGACCTTCTCTATTAGAAACAGACTCCTGAAACTGTACTACCAGATAGGCAAGACACCTGTAACTAACAGCT
>NW_017729033.1:41969686-41972961 GCF_001723915.1 Gavialis gangeticus
CTGAAACAGCAGAAACAGCCTACATTTCTAAGTGTCTATAGGCATGTCTACACATGCTAATTTAAGGCATTTTAGCCTGATTTAAGGTGTATTAAGGGCACGGGTCTACACATGCATGCCCTTCATACACCATCAAAATAGCAATTGTAGGCTATTCGTGCCTAAATTTGGTACCTGCAAAAGCGAATAGCTAAAGTGCCTTAACACATGTGTAGATGTGCTAAGGTGCATTAACGCTGTGTATGTCAACTGACTTGGGACTAACTTTAGTTACTAAAATTGCTAATTTTAGTCCCAAGTTGGTCCACACACCACATTAATGTGCCTTAGCATGTACATGTGTAGACATGCACCTAAATTAGCTTAAAGTACATTAGGCATATGCCCTATTGGATAGATAGCCAACCCAAAGAGGGACTGGATATGGCCTGTGGAGCTGAAGGGCTTTGACTAAGGCCATGCTAGTGCCCACTCTGGCACAAGCTGCATCTACACCACTGCCCTCCTGGCTCTGGCCCAATGTGGGCTGCATGGTTTTAGTAGTGTATCAGCAGCAGGGGGCTTTGTCTATGCTAGAACCAGGAGTGGTGCCTGTACCACTGTTACTTCCCCAGCCTCATACTCTCTGGCTGTTGTTCAGGTGCAGCTTCAAGCTCATGGAGAGCTGTGTCAGGGCTGGGAATTTGCAAACTGCATCATACTGCAGCAGCTTCTCCCACTGCCCTCCCTTTCCCCCAATCTCTCCAGCTGCAATGTGGACACAGCTTCTAACCAGTGGAGAGCTGTGCTGGGGCCAGCCACCTTCCAGCTCTGTCTGCACTGCAGCTGCAAGGCTGGGGGGGAGTGGAGAGAAGCAGCAGCACAGATACAGTTTACTGACACCTGGTTGCAGCACAGCACTTCATGGACTGGAAGCTGTGTCACAGGGGACTGAGAGAAGCAGTGACATCTCAGGCTCAGTACCCAACTGCTTAGCCCCAAAATAGACCAAGCCTGTAGTCCAATATGAGCTGACACACTGTTGAAGCCACCCAGCTCCTGTTGGACCACAGCCAGGTTGTTCCAGCTCACAGCTTGTAAAAGGTTTTCATGTACTGCTCTAGGTCAACATGTTCACATTATTGTGTCACTGGACAACCTTATGTTAAGAGCAATTTCTTCCACTCTGCTTTTATTTCTGACAGGGGTAAAAATTGCTTCATTTAACACCATGAATCTACATTTTGTTAAAAGAATAAACTTGTTTAAAAAGTAGATGAAGATGTCTGATGTGGCTTTGATATCATGAGATCATCAGTGGCATCTTTGAGAAATCATGGCAATCAGGGGAGTTACTAGATGATTGGAAAAGGGCAAATATAGTGTACATTTTTTAAGAAAGGGAAGAAGAAAGATCCAGGGAACTACAGATCAGTCATCCTCACCTCAGTCTCTGGGCAAATCATGGAACAGGTCTTCAAGGAATCCATTTCTAAGCACATGGAGAAGAGGAAAGTGATTAGGAACCATCATCATGGATTCACCAAGGGCAAGTTAAAGCGGACCAACCCGATTGCTTTCTATGATGATATGACTGACTCTGTGGATGCAAGGAAAACAGTTGATGTGATATACCTTGACTTCATCAAGGCTTTCACAGCATTCTTGCAAGCAAGCTGAGGAAGTATGGATTGGATGAATGGACTGTAAGGTAGGTAGATCATCAGATTGAATGGGTAATGATCAATGCTCGATGTCTAGTGGGCAGCTGGTATCAAGTCACCTGGAGGGGAGGGCAGATGTCTGTTCTGGAGCCAGTTTTGTTCAATAACTTCATTAACAATATAGAGGATGGGATGGAGCACACCCTAAGTAAATTTATGGGTGACACCAAACTGGGGGGAGTAGTAGATACATTGGAAGTTAGGTCTAGGATTCAGAGTGACTTAGACAAATTGGAAGAGTGGGCCAAAAGAAATCTCATGATGTTCAACATGGACAAGTACAAAGTCCTGCACTTAGGATGTAACAACCCCATGAACTGCTACAGGCTTGGGACCAACTGGCTAAGCAGCAGCTCTGCAGAAAAGGACCAGGGGGGTACAGTGGACAATAAGTTGGATATGAGTCAACAGTGTGCCCTTGTTGCCAAGAAGGCTAACAGCACACTGGACTACATTAGTAGGAGCATTTTCAGCAGATGGAGGGAAGTGATTATTCCCTTGTGTTCTATACTGGTGAGGCCACATCTAGAGAACTGTGTCCAGTTTTGCCACAACCCCCCCAGTATAGAAATAATGTGGACAAGTTGGAGAGAGTTCAGTGGAGGGCAGTGGTGATGTGTAGAGGGTGCATGGGGGTGCTGAGAGTGCTGCTGCACCCCCTGACAGTCAGCATTCCCCACTTAGGTGATGGGCAGGGGGGGCAGGTGAGAGCACTGGTGCCCCCCCTGAGAGTACCAGCCAGGAAGTAGGGGGTGCCAGGAGGCGCCACTGGCATTTCCAGTGATTGGCCATAGGGGAACCTCCCCCCCCCCAGTCACTGACTGGCTGCTCATGGGGGTGGGGGGCAAGTGCCCCCCCGACTCAGGAGGCACCAGTTGCTCATTGTGGAGAGCAACAAAAATGGTTAGATGTCCAAGGCACATGACTTCTGAGGAGAGGCTGAGGAAACTGGGCTTACTTAGTCTGAAGAAGAAAAGACTGAGTGGGGATTTAATAGTAGCCCTTAACTACCTGAAGGGTGGCTCTAGAGAGGATGGAGCTACACTGTTCTCAGTTGTGGCAGATGATGGGACAAGTAGCATTGGTCCAAGTTGCAGCAAGGGAGATTTAGGTTGGTTATTAGGATACATTTTCTCACTAGAAGGGTGATGAAGCACTGAAATGGGGTATCTAGAGAGGTGGTGGAATCTCCATCCTTGGAGATTTTTAAGGCCTAGCTCTACAAAGCCCTGTTTGTAATGATATTGTTGGGAACAGGCCTGCTTGAAGCAGGGGTTGGACTAGATAACCTCTTGAGGTCCTTTCCAACTGTAACTTTCTATAATTCTATGTCTGAAAAACAAAAATTAAGTACATAAAATGCGGGGAAATATATCAGAAAGAATATCAGAAAGAGAGAAAAAGTGAAAACTGCTCTAAAAAGTAAAATTCAATAGAAAACAGTCCAATGAAAGAAGAGATGCATTTCCACTTTAGACACCCAAAAACTTGTGTAAAAAAATCCCAAAAGCCAAAAACACCATTAGGCTCACCTAGATAGGGGTATTCCTGTGCCCCCCCCCCCCCCCCCCC
>NW_017729033.1:41973002-41985096 GCF_001723915.1 Gavialis gangeticus
CCCCCCCCCCCCCCCGCCACTCTGCCACATGGCTGCTGCAGGTAGGAAGGGGGCAGGGCATTCCCCCAGATTGGATGCCTACCTGTGCAGCTGGAAATGGGAGTACAGAGGGAGCCCCATACCTTGGGGGGCTTCCCCTGGGCAAGCTCAGGATTGCCTGGCTCAGGGCTGCCATGCCTGGGGGGCCAAGGAGAATGCTCCCCACCCCTCACCTGCAGCAGTGGTGGAACCAAAGCACTCAGTCACACAGGGGAGGTCTGGGGGGGTAGGGGGAATTCTCCTTAGCTTCCAAAGGCAGGGCAGCCCCAGGGCTGGGGGACTCTGGAATGGGCCTGGGTAAGCTGCCTGAGGCATGGGGCTCCCCCTGTGCCCCCATACCCCTCCCTCCTGTGAAAGTGGCTTAGCTGAGCAGCCACTCAGCTGTGTCAGGGAGGGAGAGGGGAGTTGCCCTCAGTGTGGAGTTCCCCCATACTACTAAGCCCAGCTATGTGGGCAGACACCCAGTCTGAAGGAATCCTCCCTCCCCCGCCACCTGCAGTGGCAGTGGAGCCAAGCTAAGCCAAGCCAAACCACCTGGCCATGTGGGGGAGGGCAGGGGGTTCCCCATAGCTCCTAACCACAGGACAGACCAAGGCTCAATGGCCGGGGCTGAGGCAAGGGGAATTCACCTCCTCTCTCTCCACTGCCCCACAGCACTGACAGATGCAGGCAGGATGTAGGCAGAGGAGCAGAGGCTTTCCTTCCTCATCTCTGTGACAGCACAGGGGTGGGGCGAGCTAGGCACTGGGCTGGAGCAGCCAAGTGTCTGCCATGTTCCAGTGGGCCACACTGTGGGGTGGGAGGGGCTTGTGGGGGGGCCCACAAAGAATCCTGGAATGCTGGGGGACTATAAGATAACTTGAGTTGGAAGGGGATCTGGGACAACAGAAGTTTGATAGACTAGTTTAACCAGAGGCAATGGGTAGGGTGGTACGGGGGGAAGGCACGTTGCCCCCCTGAGTTTGGCCACTGCTGCTGCTGTTGCTGCTGCCACTGGTGTCTGTGGGCAGTTGGCGCTTGCCACCCTCCTCCTCACTACCTACACTGCCGACACCGCCTTGGCCTGCCCTTGCCACTGACATCACTGCAGCTGCCTTTGTGTGATCCCTGCTTGGCCCACCTTCACCACTGATCTCATTGCAGCCAACTGCAGGTGGTCCCTGTTCACTGACGATGACATTGGCGTCACCTGCAAGCGGTCGTCATGCCCCACCAGCCTCAGGAGGCATGAGTTGTTCATGTGTTTAACTTAACTCAGTTAAGTCTGATACTACATTCATCCAGGTCATTCTGAAACTGGTCTATGTGCATTGAACTTCTGTTTCTGTTACAGGTTTAGACCTGTTTCCAATCACTTATACCAGTTTATGTGTAGTTTCTGTCCCTCACCAAAGTGTTTACCTTTGAAGTGGACACTACCACTGCCCAGTTTTCATATAGCTTGCACAAAGGCTGTGAGCACGTTGAGTGAGTAATGTGGGCCAATTCTATGGCTTTTGAACAGAAGAATAAAAAACCATGAATATAATCCACGGCACGCTGGGAAAACACTGAAAAGTGTAGAATGTTGCTCTATAAGTTTGAAAAAAGGAGTTGTAACACTCACTCCTAGAGGTCATCAATGTCTCACCTGACTTGGCCATGATAGTAAGTGACAAGGTTTTACTGCCATGCTAGCTATTCAGAAACTGGAAGGTATTCAGGTGCACACCAAAACAAAGCAGTTAATGATCTTTGAACAGTTTCTTGCCATAGAGAATAATGCCATAGAGATGAAGAGATTTTCCAAAGGCCTTCTTTTAGTAATTCCATAATCCTTCCATTATTTGAAGAACAACTGCTTGAACATCTATGTTAAGTAGGTAATTAAAAAATGTTATTAACTACGACATGACAAGCACCCATTTTTGGGGGTTCCTGCAGAAATGCACTAAATGTCTAGTTTAGGAAACAGTAAATCCAGATTCCATTCTCCTGACATCTCTAGCAGAATAAGGGAGTCCAAAACAGGACTGTTGAAGAGCTTTGCATTGGTATTGATGATGTATTTCTTTCTTAAATATTTGTATAGTGGCAATAAAATTATTAATCTGTTCATTTCTGTGAAATGGGAAATGTATTGCCTTGCAATGCTGCATTCAGTGGTATCAGGCTTTCATTAACAGTTACATTCTATTTTACTTTCACTTTTTAAAAACTCAAAGACAATGTGGAAATGTTAATGTGAATTCAGCAGCATTTTCCTAAGACAAGGAAAAGAGAAATGTGAAAATCCAAATCCTGTTTGTTAGTTGTATTGAAGATGACTGGCAAGAGATTGAATCCCAAGACCAACTGGTCAATAGGAAGTAAAATCAATATAGCGATTTGACTCTTTGTGGTCAAGTCCGATGGAAAAATGAATTGTGCCTAGAGGAACTGAGACTAAAATGTAATTACTTACTGTTCCTTGTTAGACTAATTATTTGTTTTTGAAAATGCACCAAGTAATAAAGCTTGGTTTCACTCATCTGGTGGCACTGAAGACCTAGATGTTGTAGAACTATTGTTTCATTTCTTTTTCACTGTGCAAGGGGAAAAAAGAAAAAAACCTGGAAACAATATTGTTGCACAGTAGTTTCACGGCCCAGCTCTGCGAAGAACCCTGTATACAGATTGTTAGGGTGACTGTATTTGATCTTGGGGAGCACTGGATTTGCAGCTGAATACAAGGCTTTAACCTGTGGCTAGCAAAGCTGCTGACCACATGGCAGAATGATATATTAAAAGTAATGTTGCAAGATGCTTAGGTAAGCATTTTCTTAACAATACAGTAGTGTTGTAAAATATGTATTGTTAGAAGATAATGCAAATTTTGCTTATGAATGCTTATGCTAAGCCAGCCATTTACTTATGCTAACTTAAATATGTGAACCATTTTTCTGAAAAAGCAGCAAGTGAGTCTGTGTAAGTGTGTGTGTTGTGAATGAGGTGAAGCCTTAGGAATATGGAACATGGCAGAACCTGGAACTAAAAAACAAACCAGAATGTGAAAAACAACACGTAACTGGTAACAGAATCTGAGATGAACATATACAAAAAGGTGAATGGGGATTGGTGAAGAAGCTTCCAGGTTTTGGTCAAAGTCCATCCATTGACCGAAGACATGGAGTCAAGGTCTTACACATGCGCTCATAGCAAAAAGACATGTAAATGAGTGAAATGCATAGGCAAGTCCATGCTAATGAAGTAAAGAGTAACCAGAGGCGGAGCTTGAGATAGGAGGAGATATGGGTAGAACAAAGGAGGGGCAAAGGTGGAGTAAATGTTAATGAGTATAAACCAAAGCGTATAAGTATGGAAAAAACTAATAGTCACTGCTGCTCCCCGGTTTCACAGTCTGCCTGTGAGGGAGCTCTCCTGAAGCTGTCTCCATTCTGAATAAAGCTGTTGTGAGCAATCTATGCTGGTTTTCACTCCCTGCTTGCTCTGGCTAATGAGTAACAGAATCCATGAGCAATTGGATCATCATCTCCCTAGTTTTGGGTGCCACATGGAGTCGGGGTCTAACACTGGTATGAAACAGAAAGTGGTTCAGGGTAAGAAGTTAGTTGAGCCAATTGTTGTTCTTCAGCAAAATGCATGCTGTCACCATTAGAGGGTGGACTGCATATGGAATCCTTCTCAATCCATCTTGAGTGTAACCTTCAGATGACAGAGGAAGCTTCCTTCACATATTCCTTAAAGGGCATGTGTACACATGCTTTTTACGCACACCTAAACTTAATGTGCATTTGCCTAATGCGCATTAAGGTAATTTTGGCACGTGGCTACACATGCATGGCCTAAGGCACATGCATGTGTTAAATCCCTTTCAAACCAGCTATCTCCATAGAGCATGCAGCACTGCTTTCTATGTAAGAGAATCACTTCCAGCCATTGCTATTTAACATTCCCCACAATCCTTTCCTGCCAGGTATAAGGATCTTTTAATTTTCTGTATCTACCTTGATCCTAAGTTACGTCTTGGAAGAATAAATTTTGCCAATCTTGCTGTAGCCATATCAAGATTATTCTCCAGTTAATACAGTTTCTCCTTTGCTTGCCAAAGTCTTCCAAGATAGTGCCTGATGTTTACAGCTGTTTTGTTTCCTATTGGTCTCCTCTATACAGTTAGGCACAAAAATTTCAAACAAGTAAAGTGTACTGGTATGTAATGCTACTATTTTCTCTCATACTTTATAGATTCATAAGAACCACAGGAGCCAGAGAAGCCTTCAAAGCTGCAGGAGAAGCCAAGGAATGAATGAGCTGCCAGTTCAGAGCTTGAGGAAGTCAAATTCCTCACAGTCCTTTCTTTTACACTGGTTAACCTCTATGGCGCAGATGTTTGCTTGGGGAGGATTTTCTCAAAAAAAGCAGACATGATTTCACATTCCTAGGTCAATTGCAAACATGCTCCCCATAAACCTTTTACCACAGTAAAATCTCATTTCCAATATTTAATTTTGGAAACTGGGAATTCTTCATGTCAATAGAAACAAAACAGTAAAATTTCATCTAACATTTCACTGTTTTCCCTGTAGAATTTCCTCATTGTAGATGGATCTCAATCCATTAGAGTAATTCTATAATGGGACTATTTTACCCTGAAGAAACCAGGCAAGTAAAAGTTAACCTTTGTAACTGTGAAAAACTGCTATTGTTTATATAATCTGAAGGTCACTTTTAGCAACATCAATAAACATGTCTGATTCTGCAGTTTTTGCACAAACAAAATTCCCATGATTGTAACAATGAAAGCAATGTCAATAGTCCTTAATAGGCAGTTTTGTATCAACAACGAGTAGGAATGGGCCCCAAAGAGCCAGATGTTAAGAATGCATATTGCAGCTACCCCAATTATTTTTCCAGTTTAATGTAGCTTTCAAATGAAATTGCTCTGCAGAAGAAAAACGAGCATCAAGTTCAATGCACTCATTTAAATGTGACAGGTAAAATGCTTCTGTGCGTATTAACCCAATTTAAAAATAATATTGTAGCAGAAATTGTATACAATAGATGTTTTAACCTAGAGTTCACTTCAATTATAATGTAAATAATAGTCATAAAAATTGACATTGTCTGAATTTTTTCACTATAATTTGTTCTGCTACTGGAGTAAACCAAGTCCCAGGGGATAAATCAGAAAGGGCTAAGAAGCGCATCCTGTCTACCGTGACTGCATACTGTACCTCTATAAGGTTAGGAGTGGGGGTGAGTTTCACCCTAAGTAAGTTAAGAGAGGCAAAAGGAAAAGAGGAGACATAAAATTGTTGGTTGTATTGTGAGGTTATTGTGTGCTAATATACAATACATTTGGTTTTAAAGCAGATACAAGAGCACCTTTTAGTAAAAATCAGTAAGTACGTGTCAAAAGTTAGAGAAACACTTCCTCCCCTTCTTGAAATTAGGACCACACTGTCCCTTTTCCAGTCCTCTGGGACCTGCCCTGAGTGCCATGAGCATTCAAACATACAAAGCCTAAGGAACACAGACAAACATAATTCAATAAATATTGACAGAACTTGTTCCTTTTTCTGTTAGCTTTGACAATGACCTTTATTCTTCAATTAATTAAGTCAGTTTAGCCCTAGAGATAAATAATTAGTCATAGATTTTGGCATCTTTGTTATATGATGCCTCTTAATTAAAGCCCCTAGTGTGCTTTAAGAATTTGTAAGCAAATACTGGGCTTGTGCTAAATCTTCCTTCAGGCTAATATTTAAAATATTTACAATATACATATTCTGGAAATCTTTTTCTTTTTTTGCTTGTGTTACACTGTACAAAACAATCAGCATAGTTTATGATGAAACCTCTGCTTATCCTGAAAATGGATCCATGAATATAGCTGATAAAATACAACATGTATATGAGACATGGGGTAGCTTAACTAGTGATACCAGTTATGTTCTTAAATCAACTGTAACACTTAGGTTTTCCTCCTGCTAATAGAAAATGCTAGAGCCAGTGCTAAGTAACTGCAACGTATCTTCAACAGATATGCATTTGTTGGGCTCTCCCTTCCGTAACTGATTTCATACTTCAACCTACTTTAATGCCTTGCCATATACCTTGAGTGGTTTAGGAAAATCAAAAGGGGGATTTCATTTTAAAAGGGGGAGGAAATTGGTGCCTCTACCTTTTTCCTTTCTTGAGGGTCTACAGAGAGAGCACAGCTTTACGTACCTGTAGGATTTCCATAATGACCCTGCTGGCATAGGGGCTAACTTCATGGCAATTTTAACCAACACAGATTCAAAAACCTTTGGATCGTGATTTTGTAATAATACTTTAACTTATGTACTTCCCATCCATGAACATATCAAAAGCACGTATCTGATCATACATATGCAGAATTGCCAAAAATTAGATGAGATATACTTACTGAGCATCTAGTTATTATGCCCTGCCATAAGCTAATCTATAACATTCCACTATTAGCTAGAATGATTATGAAATCGTTAACTTTTGAAGTTAAAGATGTGTTATAAATGAAACAACTGTAAAATTGTCTGTAGAAACTGCATGTTAGAAATTTCCATCACAGCCTAAACAAACCATAGTAGAATCAGGGACATTAAAGAAGTATTCACCACATTTGCATTCTTCAACTGTACATTTATATGCCTTTCCCATTAAAAATATTAAGTCGCTTCATATGTTTTAGATACCTGAGGAGCATTCATGTTTAGAAACTGGCTAATAAGGGGAAAGTTAATGATTTCTCCAAAGTCTACCCACCAGGAACTCTTTTTAATTGTCTTGAAACTACTGTACGTGCAGTTATACAAATGATCCAAGTTGCTCTTTGCTGTCACCACATAATCATGCTTCAGAATTGAGAGAACTTTTATTAAGGGTAGAAACAACTGTGCCTTACAATGGAAGGAATCAGATACATGTACACTGCAGCTCTAACTGGATAAAATTCAGCCCAGTAGAAAAGCATGAGGTCTAGGAACCATGTAAGTCCATCTTAAGATGTATTAAGAGGTCATAAATAGGTTTTACCAGTTTTTGCTGGTCCTCCCCAGAGGGCTGAATTTCACCCATTACAAAATGTACAGGACAGATTTTTCAAAAGAGCCTGTCACTCAGCAAGTTTGATTTAGGATGCTAAATAAATGACCAAATTTCAAAAGAGCTCAGACTCCTACATAAATAGGTTCCATTGGGAACTGCAAGATAGTGAGTTCTTTTGAAAATCCAGCCCTAATTGTGAGTGTTATGCATTTTTAAAAACTTAGTACTCATGAAATAATAGGAGTTTTATATGATATAATCCAAGTACCTTTTCTAATCTAGTTAAGGCAAATGCCAGTTGCGTATGTGGGTGAAAAGCATTCATTTATATGAAAGGAAAAAGCTACTGGGGAGGGAGGCTTGAATTAAATTCCTCCAGTTTCCTCCTTTATAAATGGAATTACTATTATTATTTCTTTTCTTTTCTTTCTTTCTTTTTTTAAAAG
Source organism: Gavialis gangeticus (assembly GCF_001723915.1). NCBI lineage: Eukaryota > Metazoa > Chordata > Crocodylia > Gavialidae > Gavialis > Gavialis gangeticus. The sequence continues at coordinate 41,980,535 of NW_017729033.1, forward strand.
GAAATTGCTGTATTTACTAACATACCACATGCACCTTTTCCCAAAAAATCAGCCCTCCAAAACTGGGGTATGTCTTAAGTGAGGAAGCTGCTTTTTCCTTGCTGGAATAGAAGCAAAGCAGAATAGAAGCCATAGAAATTGTGTGCTAATGGCTCATAAAATGGCTGCTACTTTTCTGGCCCAAGTAAGCAGAGCGGGTAGAGCCTTGTGTTATTGATCTGGGCCCTAGTCTTGCTGCTGTCCTGCAACACCAGGAAGTTTCTGCTGCCTCATCCACACTGCCTTTCTGGATGCCACTTTTCCTGGACACTCTTTGTTTCCAGCAGGACTTACTGCATGGCACACAGTTGGGCATGACTCTGGAAAAGTCTTCTTTTCTACATTCTACTTACTAAAAAACAAGGTGCATATCTTTTTGGGGGATGTATGGTATAAAAGAAAATATGGTATCAATGAACTTGGAAAATCCCAAATGGAAAATGTTTATATAAATGCAAAATATGTATTAGTGAGCAAGTGTAAACTAGAGAAACTTTCCTCATTGTCTCAAAGTCACAATTCTTCTTCTATGGATTAGATTTTATAGATTTCTAGGGTCAGAAGGGACCTATTTGATCATGAGGGCTGACCCCCTGCTTTGGGCAGAAAAGAGTGCTGGGGTCAAGTAACCCCAGCCAGGTGCCCTCCTTTTGGTTCAATCTCCTTTTGAACACCTCCAAGCTAGAGGAAAGCACCACCTCCCTTGGAAGTCCATTCCATATTTTGGCAACCCTCACTGTAAATAATTTCTTCCTGATGTCCAATCTAAATCTGCTCTCCTTCAGTTTATGGCCATCGTATCTAGTAACCCTGAGGGGTGCCCTGGTAAACAGAGTACCCCCTATTTCCTGCTGACCCCCCTGACAAGTTTGTAGATGGCCACAAGATCATCTCTCAGACTTCTCTTGTGGAGGCTGAAGAGATTCAGGTCCCTCAATTTATCTTCACAGGATCTTACCTGCAGGCCCTCAACCATATGTGTAGCCCTCCTCTGAACCCTTTCCAAGTTAGCCACATCTGTCTTGAAGCAGAGTGCCCCAAACTGGACGCAGTACTCCAGCTGCAGCCTCACCAATGCAGCAGAGAGGGGAAGTATCACCTCCCTAGACCTGCTTGTGATGTACCTACTAAAGCAAGAAAGAGTGTGGTTAGCCTTACTTATTACCTCATTATACTGGCGACTCATGTTCTTTCTTGCATTGACTATGACTGAGATCCCTTTCCACTACTGTGCTACTTAGAAAGTGACCTCCTAGTCTATAGGTGTATTAGTGATTCCTTCTCCCCAGATGCAGCACTTGGCACTTACCTTTGTTAAATTGCATCCTAGTCTGATCTGCCCACTTCCCCAGTCTGCCCAAATCCACCTGAATTCATTCCCTACCCTCTAGTGTGGTTACTATACCCCATAGTTTGGTGTCATCTGTGAATTTGGAGAGAGTGCTTTCTACACCCTCATCCAAATCACTGATAAAGATATTGAACAATACTCGTCCAAGGACAGAGCCTTGGGGGATACCACTGCCCACATTTCTCCAAGTAGAAACTGACCCATCCACCACCACTCTCTGGGTTCATCCTATAAGCCAGTTTTCTACCCACCTGACTGTGAAAAAATCCATGTCACAGCTACTTAGTTTACTTGTAAGAATTGGGTGCAACACTGTGTCAAAAGCCTTTTTAAAATCCAAGTAAATAACATTTACCTTTACTCCTGCATCTAAGCACTCTGTGACCTGGTCATAAAAAGAAACCAGGTTAGGTAGGCAAGATCTGCCTGCTGTAAAACCATGCTGGTTGCCCCCTAACATTGTTTTACCTGCTGCCCTCCCACAAATGTCATCCTTTATGATTTTTTCTAAGGTCTTGCCAAGAATAGAGGTGAGGCCTATAACTACCATGGCTCCTCCTTCCTCCCCTTCTTGAAATTAGAACTACATTGTCCCTTTTTCGGTCCTCTGGGACCTGTCCTGAGTGCCATGAGCATTCAAACAGTTGCACCAGTGGTTTCACTATGACACCGGTCAATTCCTTTAGTACCCTTGGGTGACGATCATTGGGGCCTGCCAACCTACATATGTCCAACTCCTCCAAGTGCCCCTTCACTAGGTCAGCACTGACTGTTGGTGGATTGGTATCTCCCTTAAGCCAGACCAAAGTCTCATTGGGTGTGTTTGTATCCGTGTCCAGGAACACAGATGCAAAGAAATCATTTAAGAGCTCAGCTTTGTGAGATTAACGAGATCTTGAGTTCCCCCTTCTTTTGCTTCTGCTAAGGAGGATTTTTTTTTAAAGAGATGCTAAGTTAGAAAAAAGTCAAGCAAAAAAGGATACAATCATAGTGTAAACCATTAAAGCTGCAATTGTTCCTACTCCACAGCTAAATGGTTGTGACTGAAGAAAAAGCATTATTGGTAATATTTTGGGTTTTAAAATACATTCTAAAAGGCAAACAGCACTTTATTTTCTCATTTACTTTTAGTAGTAGACATTATTACTTATCTCAAAATTCATTTTTAGCACAGTGATGCCTTAATTTAATTATAATGGGATAAATGTAATGCAGCCATTATTAGATGCATTTTTTTCTCAGAAATGTTCAAGTGTGTACTCTAGTAATAGCACAGCATGAATTGTTTGTGTCAAATAATGTTCCTTAGTACCTGCAGGGTAAAACTTTGATTTTATTGGAATGGAGTAAGAAAGATTATTCGAGAGTTAAGAATACTCAATATTGTTTTCTCTGTAGGAAGCGGTTTAAAGACCACATCTGTCCTCAACATGGTACCATGGAAACATGGATCACCTGAGGAACTAGATCAATAGGCTTAATCTTGACAGATAGGGACTAGCCAAACAGCAGTCCCAGGGATGGGTCTTTGGATCAGAAATTTGCTACTTACTAGTCTGTCAAAGCACAGAGAAGATAATCTTCAGGGCGTTGCTAGGATTCATCTGCTTCTCCAAAGAAGTTTGTTAAGAATTAAAGAAATTAATTTATAACTGGGGGGGAGGAGGGAGTTGAGGGAGGGGTTAGACAAGGTTTTTTTGTCCAACCCCTCCCTCGACTCCCTCCCGTTTGCTTCTCCTTTTAAGATTTTTTTAAAAAAATGTTTTAAGCTTATCTATTTATGGCATTGTTCCTAAACCAGTGGGGGCCAACCTTTTTGGTAGGTGTGCCACAAATTAGCCCCATATCCTTTCTGAGGGCCACTCTGATCCCTTTGCTGTACCAGAACTGATCTGATGCTTTTTTTGTTTCCTGCCGTCTCTGTCTGTCCCCTCCCCAATCTGCTGCATGCTACACATAAAGGCTTCCTATGCCACTTGTGGCACCCATGCCTAAACCATAACTGACACAAACAGAAGGAAATCCAAACTGAAATTTTACAAAAGTGAAAATTCCAAGAAAAATATATTCTAAAACTATAATGTAATTTCTTTGACCAAAGTACATAAAATTAGGAAATTTGATAAGGGAACACTTCTTCATTGACATATAGGGTATGTACAGACATTTGGAGAGGTTAGGGGGAGGTTAGATCTAGTGAAAAATGGCCACCTGCTCTCAGGTAAATTGGTATGGGGGAGTTGGGTGAGTCAGGGAGGCAAACAGGATCTGCAGGAAGTATTGGTGGGCAAGTGGGGTCTCTAGGAGGGATTGGGAGGACAAGCAGGATCTGTGGGGAGGATTGGGGGACAAGTGAGGTGTGTGAAGGGTACCGGGGGGCAAGCATGGTCTGCGGAGGGATCGGGGGGGCAAATGGGGTCTGCAGAGGGCTTGGAGGAATTGAGGGACTAGCAGGGTCTGCAGGGGGGTTTGGTGGGATCTGGGAGGGTTTGGTGGTATTGGAGAGCTAGTAAGGTTTGTGAGGGGGTTGGTGAGGTCCAGAAGGGTTTGGCAGGATCAGGGGGCTAGCGGCTTGTGGGGGGAGGGGGCTTCTCCTCCAGGACATAAGGGAATATTTTTAGCTCCCCAATCTCCTCACCCCAAGAAGAACAACGTGAAACTACCTCTTCCTAATCCTGCCTGCCTCTCTCCCCATCCTGACTTACTTTGACTGGCGTATAACACTAGAGAACAGCAATAAAACCAGCACTGGGGGCAGCTTGTGGGATGTTGGTTTGGAGACCTCAGGGAGGGGGTGGCTGGTTTGTCTGGAGGGGGGTGATTTTCTGCATGGGGGTGAGGTAAGGGGCCAGGGAGCAGTTAGGAACAGTGCAGACCCAGGGTTGGGGCCAGTGGTTAGGCTTTCACAGCGCTGGGGCAGCACTGGGAACCATATAGAAGATAATTTAGATCAGTCTCACTGGACCCAATCAAAGTTAGACTACCTGTGAGGAAGGGTTATTGTAGATTGGGTTAGTCATTTTTAGACTGATCTAAACTTCCTGCATAATTCACACTTAGATCCCTAGTTACGTTAATTAAAGTGTAAGATCTACACCTGGATGAGCTAAGTTAGATGGGGTGGCCAGTTTTAATGCACTCTTACCTCCTCTTAGCCTCCCCAAATCTCTGT
>NW_017729033.1:41990096-41991631 GCF_001723915.1 Gavialis gangeticus
GGTGGCCAGTGTTAATGCACTCTTACCTCCTCTTAGCCTCCCCAAATCTCTGTACCTAGCCATAGATTCAGTCAGATAACTAAAAACAGCCTAAAACTACTCAACGTACCTGACCTGAAAGTTTTGAAATGGCAGCAAAAAAGGAGAAACAAAAGTTTTTCCAAGGAGAGAGATACACCAAGAACTATCACTGCTTACTCCAAATTTCAAACAGAAGTATCTAAATTTGGACCTGTAAATCAATATTAAAGTGCCTACATCTAGGTGGTCCAATTTTCAGAAATGCTCCCTCTGAAATCTCTTAGAGTTACTTCTGCCTAGTACTTGTGAAAATCAGGCTTCTTTTGAAAATCAGATTTAGGTATATACGTGTTAATTTAAGTGCCCGCTTTCAGGCCATATTTGAAAATTCAACCAATATAGTAAATTGGAAAAATTATAGTATTTATTCATACCACACATACTTTTTCCCAGACATTAATCCTTTACAATTGGGCATGAGCCAAGCAAAGAAGCTGATTTCTGCTGTGGAATAGGGGCACAGGGATGCTGGAATGGCAACCTGGGGCTGTACTCTTCGAGTCATGTGCACCATCACGCTCTTTCCTTGCAGCAGTTCCACAGCTAACGCTGTGACAGATGCTGATGAACTGGCAGTAGTTTTTGGCTGAGTGGTCAAAAGCTGCTGGAAATTCAGTAGTGGCTGACAGGGTTGAACCTGTAGTTTTTGGCTGAGCAGCAAGGGGGGTGTAAATGATACTGGTGAATGTACTGTTTCTGCATTCATCTATGACTTTGGAAAAGTATTTTTTTTCCTTCATTCTGCTTTCCCCAAACCAGATATCATCTTAGTTGGAAGTGTGTGGAATGTGGGAAAATATAGCATATTTTTCTGGAAGGATGGCAACTTTGGAAAGCCCATAAAAATTTGGCAAAAATGGTAGGAAAAATAATATTTATTTACAAAAGTTTCCTTTCTTCTGTGTGATACTCACAGAGGAAGAAAGAAAAATTAACATAAGTTCTAAGTTTCTCACCCTCAGCCTTCAAGTCCTTCACAACTCCACTCATCCTGTCTGTTGTTCTCTCTTACCATGCTGGGATGCCATGCCAGTTAAGCCAACCTAGATTGCCCATGAGCATCTCTCTCACACAAACATTGTTGTGGCTTTTCTCATGCCTCTCCTCAAACATGGTTACACTCCCTGAAAATCACATGACCAATGTCCACTCACTCGAGTCTCTATTCAAATTTTTTTCTCTTGTGAAGTTGCTAAAGAACCCAATAATCATGGCTATTAGGGGTGTGCAAAATGGGCCATATTCAATTCAGATTTGGATTTGGCCTGAATCGGGAACAGTAATTTGATTCGTTGATTTCGATCACTGTCCCTGATTCAATTTGGCCAAATCCAGATTTGAAGATTTGATGCTGATCCAGAGAATCAGCAATTTGGCCATAGACACAGCTTTAAATATTTTTTTCTACATACCTCAAGGTACCAGGTGCAGCTCGTGAACACTGAGATGATGCT
>NW_017729033.1:41991655-42003085 GCF_001723915.1 Gavialis gangeticus
CCCCCCCCCGGTGCTTGGCAGCAAACCCAGAAGTGGACTGGACCCCCCTGAACTCCCTGGCTCAGAGATCAGCCATGGGGGGACCCTGGGTGCCCTCCCATACCCAGGAGGCACCAGTCACTGAGCCAGGAGGGTGCAGGGGGCCCCCCCTGCATGCTCCCCAGCAGACCTGGAAGTGGACTCGAAGTGCTTCTGGTCCACTTCTGGGTCTGCTACTGAGCATGCTGGGGAGACCCCCATGCTCCTGTAGGATGCTTTATCTGCCCCAGCATTGCAGCATTCATGAATTGCCTGGTACCTAGAGGTATGTAGAAAAAACATTTAAAGCTGTGTTTACATCCGAATCTTTCTGAATTGATTTGGAGGGTTCCAATTCAATCGAATCAGGGACCAAAGCTTCACACAGCCAAGCAAATATGGAACTGGCAAAAAAGTGTTTTTTATGCTGTATGTGGGGAGACATACATATATATAAAATGAGTATATATTTCTGATTTGTCTTCTTGGGACCTGCTATTCATGCATCTTGTGGGCCCATATTCTCTCATACCAATTTGCAAAATTCATAAAAATCTGACATCTCATCACCTTCTGTACATAAGGGGAAACATGTTTGCAGAACCTTGAATCAGCTTCCCACAGTGCACTTGAAACTGTAGTATGCTGATATGTCAGCAAGCATATCCTGCACTAGATACTGACCTGTTTCTGTATACTCTATTCCAGGGCAGCAGGGAGACTGGAGAAGAGGCCATAACTACCTGAGTCACAAACTTCCTCATGGACTGCTCCAGGAGCAGCACAGAAATGCTTCTTCTATACCTAACTGTGAATTTGAGCAACCCTGAGACAGTAACTTATTTGAGGCAGGAAGCTATCTATGTCTTCCTATATCTTTCTACAACAACTAATAGAGTGGTCCACAACAAGGTGTCCACCTGCTATGCTTAAATACATATTTCAAAATGTACATAAATTAATGAAGGCCATAAAGCCATGAACTTTGGATTAAAGATGTTACTCAATCATGATTTTTCATCCATGTTTAGTTACACACATTCCCATGGAGTAAAAATTAAATTTGATGTCCAATAATTTTACTGAAAGCCTTAAAAAATACTATTTTCAGTAACATCATTTTCATTTGAACACAATCTGTACAACTGGGAAAAAGCTAGCAAGATCTTAGCAGAAATTCATGATGATAAAAGAGTATTTAGAGAATTATCACTTCACTGTTACTACTCTGGGGCACTTCTGTTTTCATGGAAACTGGTATGTAGTTATATATCTTGATTATATTGCTATGCAAAATGCAGGTTTGCACACAATGTCCTACTAAGAGATTAAAATGAAGGGCATGTATAACCTCTGAAGAAATCAGTTTTTGCTTTTGTACTGAGCAGTTCATTGATCTTGTTCATCAGAGAAGTGCCAGCAGAAAGTCTATCTTCATATGATATGTGAGAATCAGGGGCAGAACAGAGATTCCAAAATGAATACTGTGAATTAATTGAGTAGGCTTCCATTTCATGTCTTTATGAGAAGGATGAAAGTTTGCTTAGAAGAAGCTGGGAACAAGACAGGTTAAATCAGGTGACTGTATTATTCAAACGATATACAACCATTATATATAAGGTATTAACATACTACAACTTTGTATAACTGAGGAGCTCATCCCCTGGCTTGCAGGCCAGATCCAGCTCACAGAGCCGTACTATCCTGCCCACCAGGCAACTCATAGGTCTGAAAATTTTGCATTAGGGAAGTGGTGGCAGCATTGATTGCCATGCTCCTGTTGCCAAATTTCTGCACCCATGGGGAGCTCAGTAGGCCAGATAGTATGACCCTGCATGCTAGATCAGATGTGCTGGGTTAGGGCAGTGTGTGACCCAATCCAGGAGCCAACCCAGCAAGTGTCCTTCCCAGCAATCATCTCCACACCACTCATCTGGCAGGTGGGGCTAAAAGGTTAGCACCACTGCTATACAGTATTTGTCTTGGGATTTATTCTTTGCAGATATTATTACAACAATTATAGAGGAATGAGATGTTTCTTATATTTGACTGTATTTGAAAATGATATAAAGCCTTGCTTAAAATCTGCATATTTCACAAAGGTATGCAGGTGCACTCAGTCCATCATTCAAAAATGAGTTGTGTGTGTGTGTGTGTGTGTGTGTATGCGTGTGCATGTGCGCACGCGCGAGACAGAGAGAAGAGGAGAGGGGTATGTCCATTAGTGAAAGAAATATGCAAGCACAACCCACAGCCATGTGAAGGGTTAAATAACATCAAATGATGAAAACAAGAAGGCTATTTCGGCTCCACAGTTCCAACCAATTTTAGAGGGTAATGAACTGTCAGGTTACTGCCTTTTTGTCCTGCACTAAAGCTCAGTGCATTGCAAGAAGCAAAAGATGTACAGTACTTATCATGATAAAATCAGTATTTACCAACTGATAGGAATAACAGCAGTTTTGCTAGCTTTCCCTCGTCTTAGAGAGGGAGATGGCAAGCATTGACTTCTTAATAGATTCCTCAGTACATTTCTCAATTTTGGAAAAGTAATAAAAAAATAAATGAGGAGTGTGACATTGACGAATTTACACATATTGCTGTACATCTACTACATAGAACTATGGTCAGTCCTCGAGCAGATAGATGTATGAGGGTTGACCACGTCCTGCATTTACAAAAGGCCCAACACTTGCAGTTAGAGTACTCAGAGAGAGCAAAGAATGCACCAAGGTTGTCCTCTCTAAAGATTACAGGTTACTCAATCAAAATAAGGTATCACAGAAAGGGGTGATATTTTTCAGGGAAATTATGATCCAGATTCTATAAACACTTATGCATACGACAGGTCAGTGTATGCAATTGTCCTACTGAATTCAGTAAGGCTACATGTATGTATATGATGGTTTATACCTGCACTTCAAAACATTTAAAATGGAATACAGATTGACTATGATTTCTTTTCATTTGCATAGTATATGCCTCTGCTAACTCCATCTAAATGCTTCCCACAGTCTTCAGAAAGATAAAAAGCATTTTCTTGTTTCACTTATGATTTGTTTAATAAAAATAATTCTGAGAAAAAGTAAAATTGGTCATGACAACCAAACAAAGAAGGAAGATACCTTACAGATCAAAGTCTGCTAAACGCTTAATAACAATGGTTACCGAGAAAGCATCTCTGGCCAAAGGAAATGAAATCGAAGATGAAAGTTAGGTTACAAGGATAAAAAAACTAGGACTTTGATTTATTTTACAGGGTTTTTTTTATCAGAACTTGAACTAAGATTCTGGACTTTTTCTTCAAGATGTAGAAATGGTATCACAGGTAGAAAGTGAGGTGTTAGGTGCTAATTCCTTTCTGCATGGATTAAGAGTATGGTTTTGGATCTGCAAAGTTCTACGCAAGTCCTGACTGTCTGAGGCCCTGTTTCTCTCCCTACTGAGAATGGCAGATATTCCTCAGGTCACAATCACTTGGTTTCAATGAAAGTTTAAGTTAACCTGTTTGCCTAACAACCTTTAGTTGTTGTAACAGTCCAGCTGATAATCTGTAAATTTAACCCCACAATAGCCCACAAGGCAGAGTAGTAATATTGTGTCTGATTTACAGACACAGGACTAAGATGCAGAGAGACTTGCCCAAGATCACACAAGAAAAAAAATGAATCCAAGTTGCTATAGTCCCAACCTAGTGCTCTAAGTCTAGAGCCATTTGTCCTCTCATCTTTTTGTGCTGAAAAGCATTTACTGCTGAGATACACTTTTGTAATTTAGATTAATACTAGCCCCTTTATATGATATTCAAATTATAGAGCAGGAGTGCTCAACTTGAGGCCCATGGGCCAAATGCAGCCTGTGGAGCCATCATGGCCTGTGGGACTCCCTAAAGGTCTAGAAATGTGGTGGCAGGGGAGCAGTGGCCATTCATGCAGCCATTCTTCCCCCCTGCCAAATTCCCAAACACCAAACCCCGTGTACCTGGTGGGAGCTAGGTTGCGCCTCTTCCCCCTGCAGTGATGGGCCATTCCCCTTTCCCCCTCCCATGGGCCAGGCCATGACCCCTTTTCCCCCACAGGGCCAGGCCTCAGCCCCTTTCCTTACAGGGCCTGGCCACATCCCATTTCCCTTTGGGAGCCAGCTGGGCCATGCCCGCTTTTCCCTGGGAAGTGGTTCACGTCCTGAGGGGCTGGGTGAAGCTCCCTGCTCCTCTGTAGGGCCAGGTTCAGGCTGTGCTGTCCCCTGTCCCTGTCTGTGTGGTCAGACAGTAGCTGCATTGGAACCACCATCCGGCCTGTGGTCAGACCAGGCACTGCCCATCCGGGCCTCAGGGGAAAAAGTTGAGCACCACTGCTATAGAGACTGAAGATAACACTAATTTATTCAAGATCATTGTTACCTGTCTATAGAAAAAAAAATGCTATAGTAACTATACAACATACCTAACACACCTCCAGGTCATATTAGGGAACACTGCTATGAAGCATGCCTTGCTCACTTAGCGGATGTAATGTGGCTACATTAGAGCCCTGCCGGGTATGTGCCAATACGTGCTGTTTCAGATTTGCTTATTGGCATGTACCCAGTGCTGCTCTAAAATGGCACTTTTATACACATTTTAAGCATCAGTACACAGTGAATTGCTATGCCATGTTTCTTTGTGGTACTCTAGGGTGCAGTCTAGAGCAGTGTGGACTTGACCTTAAGTGCTTAGAACTGGAGTTTTACAGCTCAGTCTAAAGACAGCAACCTCTAACATTGTGCTGAACCTTTTTTCCCTTGCTGATGTGGAGAGAAGAATCCTGGCTCTTCAACTATGACCATGTATCTCCCACCATGTACCAAAATGGCTAAATGTGTTTAGCTTATATCTTCAATATATCTGCAACAATATGGTTAGAGAGTAAATACAAGACATCATCGAAAATGAAAGGCAGAAATATACATGTTAAACACCTCTGCAAATCTAAAGGTTACAATTTTAAGCACTCTATTCTACAATAATAAACTTTAAACCTTAATGAACTGGGGCTCCCCTTGTTTGTAGGTTTGATAGTGTCCTTCAAAGCACAGCTGTTCATGGTCAGCTCAAAAGGGGATATGAGGCCTTTTTTCTTGGCCGTGGAATGCTACATTTGGCATTGTACAGCTGCCCTACTCCCAGGAGCGGAGCGTGTGATTTCATCAAATGTGACTGACACACAACATATGACAACCCAGTTTATGAGAGCTTGTGTCACAGGTCCTGTCAATTGATGGGGGGGCAAAGGGGGGCAGGGTTAGAGGGGAAGTCCCTGCATCACAGATGATTGATTAGCTTGGTAATTGAAAAAAAAAATCATGACATAAAATTAACCTTATTTATTTCCTGGCCCCAGCAAGACTGATGCATCTGTTATGGACACATCACCTCTAGGACCATCACAAAAGAAATAATGTAACTGCCCCACCTCAGTTTCTCTTGAACTATTGCTACAGATTTTCAAAAATGTCTTTACTTGTGACCTTTAAAATTAAATCATAGTGTCATTATTAATTTTAGAAGATATTTATTCATTCTTAAGTGAATAATGCAAGGTTGTAGTAAAGCACATAATTGGGCAGCTGTATCCCATAAATAAGTAAGCTCCATGTATTTACATGCATATTCTAAAACAGAGGAAGACATATATACACTCAACCCTTTTAAAAGCAATATGAAATTTATTTTCATTGAACTGGCTGTAGTTTTATTTCGAAAGTAGGATACTATTCTGCAGTTACATATATTTTAGGCAAAAAAACCATCAGTGCAGTATTTATAAAGATTCGTATTTACTACCAGAGGCCTAGCTAAATACCACAGTAATTTGAAATTTTCAGGGTTTCCATTACATGCTCCACTTTTCTTGGGATTTTTATCTCATTCATAAAAATTGGGTTGCAATTAATACTAAAAGTCTTAGATTTACAGTGTTCCTTCCCACACCCCCACCAAATAAATACATAAATAATTCATAAATATCTGTACTAACAGATATGATTAAATATACTAAAAGCACAGCAGCACCAAAAGTTCATGGGTTAGTGAATTTAGAAGGATTTTTTGTATGTATACATTTTTAAACCTGAACCTGATTTCAGGTCAGACCTCCCTATACAATTCCTTCTGGCTGCTCTGTGCTGTCCTGGTGACACAAAGCAGGTGTTCAGCCAGCATTAACTTAGCAGCTGATCCAGCTTTACATGTTTTATAATCTAATTTTTCCAGCATTTTTAACGTGGCTAAAGAACATGGAATGATATTGTAGTGGATTTAAACCCCCACCCCCTGTAACCATTCCTATTACATGGACCTGATTCAACTGATTTGAAAACCTTGATGTTTCTTTATAATACTTTACAGGATGTATGTGGATGTATAATATACACATTGACTAAGGCTAGTATCCTATAATATCACTGATTTGAAAATGCCAGATTCATGAGGTATTTTAAGAACAGAAGTGACTAAACTAGCTATATGTTACAACAGTGTAATAACATAGAAATCTGTCATGATCAATACTTCTACAAATTTACGTTTGATGCTCCATAATCTCATTTCAGATAATGACTGAATATGTCTTTATATAATTGAAGTTATAGCTTAAGGTTCACATCTTTCTGCATTCTCTATAGACCTAAAATGCATCATTGACTGAAAATGCTTCCCCCCCCGCCCCACCCGAACCCAGTCAGACCTTCCAAAAGTGAGCCTGTTTCACTTCATGCATAGATTATTTTATGGAACTGCACTTTAAAAATATTTAAAACCTGAAGCTGGTGCAGAATGTAGTATTCTACTATGTAAATTGAGTATGTTATTAGGGGTGTCTAACACCAGTATTCAGAGATCTGCACTGACTGCATGTTTCCTAGGTAGGACTTGAGATGGTGGCTCTGACTCATACAGTTATTAATGGCTAGAGATCTATTTGTTGAAAACACTATTCTCTCCTTTAGTCAAATTGCCACAGTTGGGGCCAGTAGAGTCACTCAATCTAAATCCATATTTATTACCAATAACTTCTAAATCTGCCAAAAATTATAAAAAAAAGGATGACAAATCATTGAAGCATATAGCACCTGTTTTTTGTTGCATACTGCTCCATAACCTACTTGAGGGTATTTTTTTGCTATGTGAATCAGATAGAATGCTTATATGGGTAGATTCCTAAGGGAATTCATACATTATAGGATATGAAACACCATCTGGTCCTGAATCAGAAAATGGTGGATTTACATAGCCGGTAGGTACACCCTTACAGAACTGACGGAGTGTCCTGTTGTTTACGATCACAGTAAGCAGCCCAGAAAATTTGGATTGTCTGACTGTGCTAAAGACATATTGTGTTGATGTGCTCAGAGGGGTTTCTTTCCTTCTTTTGTACGACAAAAATGGTGTCGTATCTTTATCTTTGTGTGCTTTGGCATCTTTTGTAGATTCAGGAGCTTTTGGCTATCAGAGACATTACCAGGGAATCACTATGTGGAAGTGGTTCTTGTCAATCCCTGTTTCTTTTCTGTTTTTCTGCATAAATAATTCCTGTAGCTTCATACTTTGGATTAGTATAGTTTGGACTTCTGTAAAATAAGATTTCTTCATGCACGCTAGCCAGCCAATATCCAGAAGTAGAGAAGCAAGGTATGGATGTAAGATAAGCCTCATTTGAGATCTGAGGAATCAGCAAGCATGAAAGCTAAGGAGTGCATCTGAACATAAGAACTGCCATTTACTGGGTTGGACCATAGGTCTACTTTGGCCAGTATCCTGTGTCACACAGGGAGTGGAGGCTGAAATAAAGAGTGAACTGGGTATGACCAGGGTTTTTTCCACTGTTGCTCTCTCACGTACAGCCTCCAGCATTTAAGGTCTAGAAGTTCTGATTCATAGGCTGTATCCCTAATTCCCATGCTCAACAGCTAGTGATGCCCCTTTCCTCCAAGAATTTGTCCGATCCCCTTTTTCCCTGAAAAGGATCTCACATTCAGATTCCTCCTTGGAACAGAATATGCAAAAATTATTTTTCCTTTCTGTAGCAAATAAGAGCATGCAAGGTTGACCCCATCTGTGGAAAACTCTCCAAAAGATGAAGTTTTACATAGTAACCTCCAAGCTTCCAAGCCAGTCACTCGCTGGTGTTTTGTACCATTTGTAGTTGTACAGACAGCAGAGGTATTGTTTCTTACTAACCTGATTGTTCTGTCTTAAATCAAAGAAAAGCTGCATGAGCCAAAGAGCTCTGAGTTCCAAAATATTTATTCAGTGATGCTACCTGTCTCATAATCACAGGCTGAATTTGGTGCCAGTCTAGATGAGCTCTTTGATAAGATTGAAAGCATCTATCACTATTGTCCTTGACGGAAACGGAGGACAAAACAAAACATCACTGTTGACTTGAGATGGATATGGATGTGATAATTGCCTGGAGAGGATATTAATTCCATCCAAATTTACATACAAGGTATATAAAATCCAGGACAAAATCCAGAGTCTTTAGACACATTCTTGCTGTTGTTTAGGTTTTGTACCCAGTGTCAGGTATGCATACTCTTGCTTCTGTGAAGTCTAAAAGTGTGCTTATGAACATTACTTTCTGGGATGGTACTAAGGGTGAACTCTCTATTTTGTAGGATGTTTTGAACATTATCCTTCAAGTAAAAAATCACTAAGGTGAGGGTAAATGATTATTCCTTTAATCCAGGGATATTAAATTCACCCAGCCTTGTGGGCGTTCATTTTACCTGCTTTCCTTCAGGTCATAGTGTATAAATACCTAATAACTTCAGAATAGCTCAAAAATCTTCTAAGGAGTGCAAGCAGAAAGTCCTCTATAGCAGTTTATGCATCTTTGGGGATCCTAAGCAGCTTGCCTCATGGTCACTGACTTATATTTGTATCTGAAGGCCCCTTTCAGCTCTGGGAGCTCCATGCACTCTTGGGGTTGGAAGATTGCAGCCACTTCCTAAGGCTTCCAGGACCCAGCTCACTACAAGCATTGGGAGGTGTGTTGCTGGGACCCAGAGTCTACAGCTGCCATGGGGCACTGCTGGCACTCAGAGTTAGCAACTGTTGAAGCTAAGAGTCCCCTCAGTTGCACAACTCCCAGCCTTGGCTAGATATGGTGCACCCCTGCAGCTAGGAACCTGGTCAGCTGATGGGGCTCCAAGCTGCAGGGGAGACCCTGCTACACGTGCAAAATAAAGCTGGATAGCAACCAGCTTTAAAATTAGGAAACATTTTAAGGTCTAATGCTATAGCTAGTTGAAGTTTTTTATGGAATGATAGGTACAGTAAAAGCTGTGTTAACCGGCATTTAAATAACCGGAATACACTATTAACTGGAATTTCTGGCCATCTGGTTGGATGCGGGGGGGTGTGTGGAAGTTGGCATGTAGCAGGGAAAGGTCACAGCTGCCGCCACCCATCACCCTACACTGCTGCCACTCCATGTGCCTCCTCCCCATGCCACTCCCCTGCTCCTTGTCTGGCAGAAAACCCCCTGCCCTCAGGTAACCAGAATTTGTATATAACCAGCACACGCCTTATGCCACTTACGCCGGATAACAAAGCTTTTACTGTACTTTGCATGTGTAGCCGATCTCACATAATTGTGCAATTAGCCAGCCAGTTACGTACTATCTGTAATGTGTAGAGAGGGCTTTACACGGAGACAGTGTTCTGACCTGCGGACTATCACTCTGTCAGAGAAACAGACAAGCGCCTGCCAGAGAATCTGAGCACGCTGTACAAGTCCTGTATTTATTAGCACAACCACTTTGTCTGACAGAGATTAACAGGATTTCTAACAATTTATGTGACTCTAGATCTTTGAAGGAGGTCTTGAAAGTGTTGAAACTTCCTGGTGTAAGGCAGCAGATGGGGCCACCATTTCATTATCAGATGATGACAGCAGAAACAATATCCTCACCAGAGACTTGCAACTAGTGAGGGCCAGTGATTACATAGAGTGTCTGTTGATATTGGTGAATGCTTCACTGGCAGGAGGCAGGCAGCAAGGGGGGTAGGAGGGCACCGAGAGAGCCGAGGGGGTCAAAAGGAAGCTGAGAAGGATCATTTCCCAGCCAGATGGGTGCCCACAGTGTTCAGCATGACCATAAATGAGAACTATAAGCAAACATGTCATAAGACATGAATTTTCTGCCAGATGCACAGAAATTATATTGGGAGAACATCTGGAGGATTAACATGTTGTTCCCTTATTATAGTCTGATTTCAATAAGGAGAATGGATATTCTTGTTGAATCAGAGTTACTGATTTAATGGTCATCCCAGGGCTAGTTCTGGAAATTCTTCCATCAGTGCTGCAGTGTAGAAGAAATAATGAGTCATTACCATCCTCAGATTTTCACTGCTGATTACAGCAGCAATGAGTGGAGGAATGGGATCTCCTGATGCCTCACCTTTAGAGTTTTATTAGGAAAAAAAATAAAGCAAATAGAAAACTGCCAGTTAAATATGTCACTGAGCCAAACAAAACTGTCAGTTAAGTGACTTGTCATTGAGTAGCTGCTTTGCATGAAGGGTAGTATCTGAACCTTGGATTTTTTGCTCAAATGTAAGTGTTGACATACGGGGCACTTAAAGGTGGAGAAAAAACTTCCTTGAATAAAATCTAAAACTACACTAACCTAACTACTATATTTACACTGAAAAGGGATTGATGCTAAGTTATTAGCCATCACAAATGAGCAAGAGACAGAGATGCTGCGCTCAGTCTGTTTCATATCTTTGGGCACTGGGAAGCACCGGAAGGTTGGCCGGCTCCACTCAGCCCTTTTTGCCTTGGAGGTAGGATGTTGGAAGATACTCTAGTTGAAGACGCAGAACAACAGCCACTGTAGTACAAAAGATGCCAATCTTGAGTGCACAGCCTGCATGTGCCCGGGAAGTCAAATATCTGGACAAGCACCTGAAGTTTAACAGCCAGTTCTGCAACCTGTTAATGGAGTATAGAAGCTACAGAAGCTCATCCTCTCAGTGATTGCAAAACTGGTGGATTTGATTCATATAATAAGAAAACATTCTTCCAATAAGCTTTATACCTGAAGGCATTCTAACTCATCGATAATGGACTACACACAACAAAGTGGCAGCACAAATACTGGCCTCTTAAGGACCAAAAATCAATTAATGCACCTAGCTCCACACAAACTACTACCTATCCTTCTCCCCCTTCCCCCCCCACAAGTAATGCACAATACTGCCCACAATTTCTATGCACATACAGTGCTGGCTGCTTTCCCACAAAATGTACACACAATACTGAATTCTCTCCAGTTCCCTCCTCTGGGTAATTGTTGTCTGAGTGATCCCTATCTTGGGGCTGCTGCCTCATTTGTGACAACCATCTAGGGCTTAGGGCAGGA
>NW_017729033.1:42008085-42036045 GCF_001723915.1 Gavialis gangeticus
GCACCCAGCTCCACACAAACTACTACCTATCCTTCTCCCCCTTCCCCCCCCACAAGTAATGCACAATACTGCCCACAATTTCTATGCACATACAGTGCTGGCTGCTTTCCCACAAAATGTACACACAATACTGAATTCTCTCCAGTTCCCTCCTCTGGGTAATTGTTGTCTGAGTGATCCCTATCTTGGGGCTGCTGCCTCATTTGTGACAACCATCTAGGGCTTAGGGCAGGAGTGAGCAATCAGTTGGGCTGGAGGGCCACTTAAGGAGTTTTAGTGAGTTGCTGGCACTGTGGCCACCGGCAGCTGGGCCTGCATGAGACGGGGCAGGATGCAACGCATCGAGTAGCCATCCCACCTGCCTGCTGCGATGAGCTGCTGCCCCCTCTGTACCACACCAGAAAAGCTGGGGTGGCTGCCCTGGGCCAAACCACACTCTCTGCGCCTGGCAAGAACTAGTGGCGCCATGGTGGCAGTGACTTATCTTCGGGGATGGCTACTTAGCATGCTGCATTACACTCTGCCCTGTTCAGGCCCAGCTGCTGGTAGCTGTGGTACCAGGACTGTGCAGTTGTGGCATCAACAGTAAGCCAGGTGTGGGGGCAGAAGAGTCTGCATACTGAGTGGCCTGGCCTGGCCCCAGCTGCATTGTAGCAGAGTGGTGCAGGGAGCAGCCCTCCCTCCTCAGGTTCCCAGCAGTGGTCAGCAGGGTGGACAAGATCAACTGCCCAGGCTGGATATGACCTTCCCAGCCACTCCAGGAAGCATGATCAGCACCCCCACACCCCAATCCGAAATCCCAATTTATGAAAACATGAGAACTTACTTAATTTACTTCCTCTTCATTTCTTTTTTATTCTTCTTTATTTTTTACTTCTTTTTCTTTACTTCTTCAGTGGCTGACTTCTTTCATTTCATCACCCCTCCCCCACTCTCATTGCCTTTCCACCTCCTATGTCACTACCCACTTCCATCCCATTAACTCTTTGCCTCTCAGCTTCATGTTTCCACCCCCTAATGCATCCTTCACCCCCAACCCCACCTAGATAAGCAATAGAAGCCTGTAGCGGCAACTCACAGCTGTAGCTCCTAGTCAGGCCCCTGCTCACAAGCCCTTCAGTGACAAGTCACAGCTGTGCAGGTGGGGAACAGTCAGAGAAGGTTTTAGTTCTAAGGTGTGATTTCTCCAAACTCCACCTAGCACTAACACCAATCAACAGTCTAAGTTCAACATGTAACAAGGCCCTTAGGATCATAAGAAAGTAGGGCTGGAAGGGACTTCATAAAGTCATCTAGTCTACCCCCTGCTCAAGACAGGATCATCCATAACTAAACAATCCCAGTCAAGTGTCTGTCTAACCTGCTCTTAAAAATTTCCAAGGATGGAGATTCCAAAACTGCTCTAGGTAGCCTGTTCCAATGCTTGACCATTTGCATAGTCAGAGGATTCTTCCTAATGTCTAATCTAAATTTCCTCTGCTGCAGTTTGAGATCATTGCTCCTAGTCCTGTCTCCTAGAGCCACAGAGAAAAACCCATGTCCGTCCTCTCTGTAATCACCCTTCAGGTATTTGAAGACTATTATCAAATCTCCCCTTCATCGTCTCCTCCCTGCACCAGTTAATCATAGCTCTTTCAGTCTCTCCTCACTCTTCTAAGCAAGAGGATAGAAGAAAAAGAGAATATGGGACACACAGTAGGCTGGGAAGACTCAGTGTAGCACAGTAGGGATGCTGACCAAATACAAGACTCACTGACATGTAGTACATTTGAGAGGGTTGTCTAGGCCCTCCTTACTTCAACAGAGCAATGGTTAGAAGAGCTTTTCTCCACAAGGAGGCTGCAGTTACCCACCATCACTGGGGGAGGGGCCTGCCCATCAGCAGAAGTAGAGCCAGGATATGGCAAAGGAGGGTGCACTGCAAGGATGGCTGCATTCCCACTCCCAACCTCCTCCCTCAGAACCCGCGGATGCGAACAGACCACACCACGGGAGCCTTTAGGGACTTCTTTTAAGTCCCCAAAGCAGATAAGAATCCTCTACTTCCCCTCTGTGCTCAAAGGCAGGTTTTCTCCTCTCCTCCTACCGCACCAAATGTCTTTGCTGCTTTGCCTGTCCTGTCCTGGGGGCAGGAATAGCTTCAAAGTTGCTGCTGGCCACTCCAGCCAGGCTGCATGGGGATTGAGCTCAGTGACAGTGGCAGCGGTGTTAATGCAAGATTCCCACACCATTTCCAGCACCCTGTGACCAAGCACAAGGAGTGGGAACTTGGCACAACCACCCATTGCCTTTCTAACTATTGCTATTCCCAGCTAAGACAATTGCTTACACAGCCCAAATAGAGTGGACAGCAATGGCTATGAATGGCCCACCTCAGAGACAGTGCCAAAACTGACAGCTGCAGACAGTGGAGTAGAGGAAGGGACATGCCTCTGAGTATAGAGAGGAAGGGGGCATCCTCTTTCATGTTGGAGACTTCTTAAAACTGCCTAGAGGCTCCAGGAGCATGGTCCAGTCCAGAAGGAGGAGGCAGCCACACAACTGCACCCTCTCTGGATCCATTCCTCATCCTTCAAGGCCCATTATAAGACCTTTTTTCACCTCAATTGCTGAAGAACATTTCCTTCCAAATGGAGGTGATTATATATTGGAGAAATGGGGGTTTATTAAGAAAAATAAGAGGTGAGTTTTCCTGAGGATTTTCTACCAGCCTTAATTTAGTTGAATGTTTATTTTAGATAATGTTTAAGGCACCTAGAACAAAGATGAAGAAGTCTTTACATATCTTATTATATATGATAGCAAATAATCAACAAACAAACTTCTGTATGTTCATTTTGCAGATAGCTGAAGCAGCTGCAAGTCAAGTAGAGGATAGGTGAATCCATTTTCAGCTACTTGGTATCTCCCTGCATACAGTGGGAGGAGGCAAAATAGAAAAAGTTCAGGACTAGGAAGGGTAGGAATAACCACTCCATGCATTGTGCAGGTCTACTTATTGCAACCAGGGACAAGGAATGGTTTTGTTGGCAACCTCTGGACTGGATCAGGAGATCATAGAATCATAGAAAATGAGGGTTGGAAGAGACCTCAGGAGGTCATCTAGTCCAACCCCCCTGCTCATAGCAGGACCATCACCAATGATATGGTTATGGTCCAAAGCCAAGACTTTGTCTAGCCAGGCTTGAAAAACCTCCAAGGATGGAGCTTCAAGGTTACTCTCTGGCTAACCTGTTCCAGTGGTCCTCATGAGAAAGTTTTTCCTAATATCTAACCTTAACTTCCCTTGCTGCAACTTGAGACCATTGTTCCTTGTTCTGTCATCTGTCATCACTGAGAAGTCCAGCTCCATCCTCTTTGTAACCACTCTTCAAGTAGTTGATGGCTGTAATTAAATCCCCCCTCAGTCTTCTCCTCTCCAGACTAAACAAGCCCAGTTCCCTCACTCTCTCCTCATAAGTTACGTTCCCCAGCCCTCAGATCAGTGCTCTGTTCCCAGTTCAGCCACAGTCCTCTTGCTTACGAAAAGTAAGCCAGTCATGGGAAATCCTTAGCTGGTATGAACTGTCATAGCTCTACTGTTTTCATTGACAGATTTAAACCAGCTAAGGATCTGTCCTTTAATATGTGTTTCAGGTTCCATAGCTGTAAATGGGGTGTTACTAGGACAAATGCATCAATATATATGGATTGTGTGGGCCTGACAGTGATGTGACCATATTTTCATCCAGTTACATTGTTTAGAGCTCTATAAATACACAAAAGAAGGGCTGCTGAAATGAACTGCTTATGCTTCCAGGTTGCAGGAACTGATTCTACAATCTCTCATTTTGATCTAAATATAAAGCCGTTCTTCTCTGGTTTTCTGCAGAAGATCAGCATTTGGCCATTAGCATCTGTTCATTTTCTCTCTGAAATCAACAGTAAAGCTCAGGTTCAAGTCAGCAAAAAAAGCACATGGTATAAGTTAGGAATTACCTGCAAATCACTTTGTTTCCAAGCTGGCAGAATCCATATTAGCTTTAGTGGGACTGCCTGCATTTGGAAGAGGTAAGGAGTGCTGAACAGGCCTCAGTGGAGTAAGAAATCTCCTAAATTATTGCAGCCATTTACACAAGAAATATTGTAATGTTTTTACTGTGCTCATAACATTTGTATTTGTATACAGTATAGATCATTCAGCTCAAAATACTTGCTTTTCAATAAAATTATCATATAATTGCATAAGGCAATATCATGGCATGACAGGGTGAATTATTTTATAATTCTAGCTTTCACACTCAATAGTTATGTATTATTTTATAAATCAGGCTGCACTTTTTATTAATGATGGGATTCATTTATTTGTTACCAGAGGATTGTTGGGGTAGGGAATGATTTAATGTACTTGAAATATACAGGAAACAACAATTTCCTATGGGCTTAATCACATATGATTTTGTGAGGAATTAAGAAAAGGGGCATAAATTTGCTAGAAGATGAATGCTCTATTATTTCTATAAATGATTTGCTACCATGAATCATAAAGCTGTAGTCGTCACACAACTAAAAACAAGATGATTAGAAAATGCTAAATGTTTATGGCCAAGTCTACTCAGCCCAGTGTCTAAAGAGAGAAAGATTATTCATCTGTTTAGAAGAGTGAAAAAATAATTTCACACTTTCATAGAACATATTATTTAGTAATGTGACAGTCTGTTGCCAAATGTTATAAATTCTCACCACATGCAGTTTTAGGAATGATTTATTTAAATAGTTCAGTAACTATAAAAGGTAACTTAAAGATTTCACATTTCATCACTATGTTGAACTATTTTATGAGGTGACTGTGCAATTCTGCATCAATCAAAGATCTTTTTCCCACAATGAAAACTTAATGCTTCAGAAAGCTGGTTTGCTCTTATTAGCTACCTGATTATGACTGAAAAGCAGCCATATCACAGAACTTTCAGTGAATTTTTGTTATTCACAAACCTAGGAAGAAAGACAGCCTTTAGCTCAGGCAGAATTTTACTGAATGAATGGCTTTTGTTTACAATACAATATTCAGACACAAATTAGATTAGTTAACAATATAAATTTCATTTTTTGGAATGGACTTGAAATGGTAAATTTGATATGAATATGTGTGCAACACAGTCTTTCTTGTGCCACTGAGAACCTCCTACTGAAATTAATGGGAAGTCCTGCTTAGTAATAGATTACATGTTATGGCCATAAATATATAAATGGAGACTAGATTGAGTCTTAGCAAACAAATACAATTTTTTTTTTAGAAGTAGCTTATTGTCAGCATCAATGCAATGTCTGAACATTGTCTAAAAGCTAGATCTACAGAGATGTAAGTCTTAAACCTGTGGCTATACTGCTTTATAATGCTGAAATAATACTGTATTTATACAATATAATGACTTGTAGAACACAAATACTAACACAGAACAAACCTCTATTTATATCATAAACTTGAAATGCCCTTTTGTAAAACTATGAGCTATATTAAGATGTACCTGTATACATCTTATACCAGGGAGCAGCTTTGAGAGGCGACTGTGACTGAGAGATGCATGTGTGATTTTTTTTCAGTTTTTCTAATATAGCTCAGCACATATTCACTGTAAAATATAATGCAATGCATAAAATATATTCCTATGCTAGATTTCACTTCTGTTTTATAATTTCATATGAAAATAAAAGCAATAGAAGGAAAAACAAGATTTACAGTTCACAAGTTATTCTGACTTTTTCAAGCATTTTCATTTTACAGTTTTTATACACGACACTATTACAGTCTAATATACTTATACAGCCTCTTAACAGATTAGATCCTGTTGATACAAACAGCACAAACTATGAGTGACCACTTTACCTTCTGAAAAATCAATCAGTCCCAGCAAATGAAGCAGCTTCAGAGATGCAAATATAATCACAACAATACCCACTGTTTGCAGTCCCTCTGACTCCCACTCTAAAGTCAACATTCTTCAAACAAGCAAATCATTCCAGTCTTCAAACCACTTTGCAATCAGAGGGAAAGTAGAGGATTTTACCAATATTGTGTTTTGAAGAAAGTTGTAATGGTGAAAAGCAACGTTGTGTTGCGCTGTAGAAATTAACTGACCACCCTAGTCGATACACAATATTAGCTAAAGCCCTGCATCTCATGCTTCTCTAAGCATTTGCTTTCATTAGCAGTGAGTCCTCTTAGAACGCTGAGGTGGACCACTAACCCCTTGATATGACATTGTATCCGGCAAGTAGTGTTACTTCAGAGCTGATGGAAGAACATCTGTTTCAGAACTCGAGACTTTGCTGTGTCAGTTCAAAGAAACACTCCCTGGAAACTTGCACTAGGGAGCACACTGCTACCAGCACTGTGCATTCTAATGCTCCCAGGCTCAAGCTTTCTGATTCTACTCAAGCCTATTTTGACAATATTTTTTTGTTAAGATTGACAAGTACTCATTTACCAAAGATGCCCTTTTTCAATGGTAGAAAGTACAGCCCTTTGCATTTTAGTACATACAGTTTGTCCTTCTGATATGCAACAAGAACTTAGTTAGGATCTCTAATGAAAATTAGAATGTAATTAAGCAACAAAACATATCAGCATGATCTTGTGTATCCCTGCTTAACAAAACTGAATGTTATGAATAGGATACCCCCCCCCCAACAAATTGTAGATTTTGCTTTAGAAATCAGAAGAGCTGATTCTATAAAACTAAGGACTTGATTCTTCAAGTGTTAAACCTCTAACTCTCATGAATTTTAAAGGGAATTAATGATGCTCAGAATTCAGCAAGTCACAGGATGAAGTGCAAACTCTGAACGTTATTATCACGGCGTTTTTATCTATAGGATTTTTATCTATAGTATCTGCTGTATTTATTAATATGAATACTGAGAAATGCAGTGTACAGTACTTGCTCTAAAACATGTGTATGCAGTACCAGCATGTTAAGGCCTGTGAAAGAAATGCTTGCATTTTAGCCCACTAAATTAACTGATTGTAATTCAGTTGGGACACAAAGCACCCAGGAAGATTAAGGGAAGTCCCAGAAAGATTAATTGTACATCATTCTTAATCATATCCCATTAATAAATATATCAATAATAACAATCAGAAGTAGGGTCTGTAGCAGCTTTTGTGAGGGAGACTGCCTAACACTTCTCACTAGGAAGAAATCCTGCTACCTCTGTTGAGAAGTTCTGACATTTTTTCAGGAGGCCATGGACCTTTTAAGAAATGCCCTCCACCTTCTTTTAGATATTATTAGCAACCCACTATATGCTTTTATCTCATTCTATAATTATATAGTATTTGCTCTTTTTTCTCAATTTCTCTTCTTTTTTGAAAGTAGCATCTTGTTCTCTCCTTTTCTCTTCACCTTTCTGTTCTCACTGTTCAGTTTCTTCTAACTTATGCTATCTCCCTTTATTTGCTCTCTGTACTTGTGCTCAGTTACCCCATGGTCAGATGGGTAGAGATTGTGGAGGTTTTGCCTTCTTCTGTAGCAGGGGACATGGCCCTCTTCCTTGGATTTCTCAAGCATATCTTAATAATCCTTACAGCAGCAGGACTTTAGCTACCATTGTCCCCCTGTCTTACCTGTCGCAGGGTAGGGAGTTATGCCTTTTGGCTGTCAGGGTAGACTGTGTAGCTTTACTAATAGGTTAGACAATGGATTTCTATAGGATGGTTTGGATAGGGATAATTCTGCCTCTGGGAGGTGGTTGGACTAGATGACCTCTGAAGATCCTTTCCAGCCCTATTCCTCTTTAATTCTGTGATTCTCATCTCTGTCTCCCGTGTTCTCACCTCTGTCCCACTATACCAAGGTGGGCAAAATATGGCTTGTGGACCCGCCAACTGATTGTATCCAGTCCACGGGTGGATGGCCACGAACTCTTGGGATGCAGCCCATGGGTGCCTGGAGGCTACAGCTCGGGCTACTATGTAGTGCTAAGTGGGTGGGATGGCTTCTGCAGTGCAAGGCATGCAGGTGGGATGGCTTCCACCCAGAACTGATGCAACAGTGGCAGCTATGGACCTGGGCAAATGCCCCAATCCCCACTTGGAACTTCCCTAGTGCATCTACAACTGATGCTGGTGCTCATCCAGGGTTGCTACTGTCACATCAGGCTGGTGGTGGTATAAATTGGCAGGTTCCAGGTGGGGATTGTGATTGGGGCATGCTACAGAGCTCCGGTGGTGTGAGCGGGGCAGGGTGAGGGAGACAGAGAGCTAGAGAATGGGGCATGATACAGAGAGCTAGGGAAGGGGCACAGAAAGGAGAGAGAGAGAGGATCGGGGCATGCTACAGCTCTGAGGAGGGAGAGAGGGAGGGGAGGAGAGAGAGAGATGTGGCTCTTGAGAGGACACCAAAACTCATGTGGCCCTCAAGAGAACTCAAGAACTGATTAACAGTTCCAGTCAAAATAAATGCCCACCCCTGCACTATATCCTTGAGCTCATTTCCATCTCTTTTTTCCTCCTTCTTTCAAATAGCTGTTATCATTATCAAGTTTTCATTATTTTCAAAATAACTCATCATCTATTGAGTGTCCCAATGGGACCTGATGTGTAATGAAAATCATGAAAATCTGATTCATTGTGCATTATACACATTTAGCAAATGAATCCTAACCTAATTCAAGCAACCCCAACATAAAAATGAGACAAGCATTGTTATTTCCCTATGTAGTGTTAGACACGATTAAAAGAAAGAAAACACTTTAAATTCTGGCTTAGTCTCCTAACCCAGGCTATATAGCTTACTTTACTGAGTTTTCCCTCTATGAGACCAGAGGTGCTATCACCAGCTATTCTAGCGATACGCCAGGTCAGTTTTAGAAACACTGGAAGCAAACCAGGGATGCAAGCAGCTCCCATAGAACATTTTTCTCTGGTCTGTACATGCAGAAACTGATCTGGAGTCCCTCCAAATGTGGAGGATGCAAAACTAAAAATTATATGGGTCCCATTGACCAATCCTGGCAGTTCTTTATGTGAGTGAAAGGAGAAGCTTTAAAGAGCAGTAAACTCTGGAACATTATCACCAAGATCTTCAAGAAACTGTCATCTTTTAGGCTCATCAGTGACATTTGGAATCAGCAACAAACAGAAATGGGCACTTCTCTGTCATTGTTTTTGTCTACATATGGCCATTGTCTTTTGCCTAAACCTCTGTTTTCTCCTAAGGCTGACTGTTCTGATATTATAATTCCTTCTGGCAATAAGGTAGGAATATGGCTGCCTTAAAGGTAACTTCATTGTTGTTCAACCATGGAATGATATGCAAACGCATGCCATGCATTCAAGAAAAACTATTACACCTATCCAGAGTGTTTCTAGTTGGCCCTGAGGTCTTCCTCATGATCCTCTGCAAACAGTATCTTCTTTATGGTTATGTGGAATACAGCTGCAGTAATTCTATGAGTTTATCTCCAAGAGAAGGCATATTCTTAGTCTATTTCATTAAGCAGAAGAAGTGTGAAGGTTGGTAATGATGCTTCTGGCTGGATTTGTTTAAAATACGCACATACAACTATTAAGTAATACATGTGCAGTTATATAATACCAACCTGATCTGGATTTCTAAACTGGTATGGAAAAAAACTCCAATTAATTTTGTTCCTGAGTACTCTTAAAATAGCTCATATACTCTAAAAACAGTACAGGGTTAGCCTGTTCTGTTCCTTCACAGGTGTCCAAGGTGAGAGGGTAGAAAAGCTGCAGGAAGAAGCTGAGCACCAGGATTGTGTAAAACTAGTGCCCCTAACAGAACCTGGTGCACCAAAAGGGCAGAAAATAGGTGACTGAGGATATAGCACTGCCCCTTCCCTCTTCCCTCCATCTTACAAATGGAAGCTTTTCCATTTGAATAGGTAGTACAGAGGCATTTATGAGTTATGCAGCAGTAAGAAACACTGTCTCTTCTGGGTGTGGGCAGAAATACATTTAGTGCCCTTTCAAAAGGGGAATGTTTCAAGAGGGCAGAAGCTGGTTTGGTATGTTTTAATTGTTATATGGGAGCAAGCTGAGAATAATTCAAATGTAGCAAAACCACTACAGCTTTTTACACTGGAGAACATTTGAAACATTTTCATTTCATTCACATATCATCATCTAATAATAATAATTAGAACATACCAGCTGCTGCCCTTTTGAAACATTCCCCTTTTGAAAGGGTGCTAAGTGTATGTGTGTCCAAACCTCCTGAGGCACAATGTCCACTATGTCCTCCTTAATATGGACAAGTGTCTACTAACATATTCCTGTCTACAAACACCTGTATTTTTTCACTGAAGAAAAAATGTTTGGTTTTAATATACTGCTCATTCTTACAAGTATTAGCAAGAAAATGATTTACAGCATTTATGCATATAGAACATACTGAACAAAAGCATATGTACTATGTAAGCTCTGTTTGTTGTAAACATATCACCTAATTAAGGGAGCCCTTTTTCCCTGATTGGGTCTTCCAGGCATCACTGCAATACAAACAAATAAAAAAATATGTAAATATTAGAATTTTCTTTGTTCAAGAGTATTGTTTATACGGATTTAAAGTAGAAACCCAATAGTTTTAATAACTACAAATAAGTGAAGTGGAGCAAGAGCACAAGAACTGCCATATAGGATTAGATCAGTATTCTATCCAATCTCACATGAGATTCGTAACAGGCACAAGTATCCAACACTTCAAAGGAAGGTGTAAGAAACACTGAAGGGGGCAATTAGGGAATAACCTTTCTGATTCCAATTAGGGCACAATTATCCTTTGAGAATTCATGCCACCACCCACTTTCTTTTACAGTTTTCTGTAACTGTACATTCTCATTATCTACATAAATGGATAATCATGTTTGAATCCTACTGAAACCATTGGCTTCAATTGCAGCTTTTGGTGAGTTATGCAGAATAACCATGCATTGTGTAATTTTTTTCCCTTACCAGTTTGTAACATTATTATTAATATAGTATTATGTATTTATTAGAATTGTCAGAGGTTCTAGTTATGGGCCAGGATCCTACTGTGCCAAGTACTGTGCAGAGAACAAAGACTGCCTCAGTCATAAGGAGTTTGCATTCCAAGTTAGAAAAATTGATGCTTCCTAATTTCTTTCTTTTTCCTTTCTTTTTTCTCTTTCTTCTTATATTTGGAGAAAAGAGAAATAATAATGCCTAGCTGATCTTCTCTGTATCTTTAAATATTTTATAGAACTTTATCACTTTCTTCCTTTTTTCATTTCCTTTCTAAACTAAAACTGGACTAAATCTTTGCAGGCTTTCCCATCTCTCCTGAAATAGAAGCCTTTCCATGCCTATAATCATTTTCATTGCTCTTCTGTGGACACATTCTATTTCTGATATAACTATTTTAAGATGGGGTGACCAAAACTGAACATATTTTTAAAAGATGAGGATATAGTATTCCTTTAACATAATGGAATTATACTATTTTCTTAAGTGATGGAATCTGCTCAGTGTTATAACTTCTTTAAGGACAAATCTTAATTGACTAGCAAGGTATGGTTGTTCATGGAAACTGGTTATTTGGTATTTTCCCCCAAACAGAGCTGAAAAAGGAAATTGCTGATAAGTTAGAAAAAGACACAACATTTGGAGGGCTTTAATTACCTGCCCTTCTTTCTGTACTCTGCTTTTCCACTGGGAAATGTCAGTAAGACAGAAAAGAAAGAAGTTTTGAAGTAAACATAAAAATCTCTAGATATAATGCAACTGAACTGATACTTCTATTTGTTTATTTTATATTTTATTTATTACAGAAATTCTGAAGTTGATAACGAGCTCAACCTTTCTATTAGCTGGCTACTAAAGACTGCACTTGGTAATAATTCAATGTTTTCTGCATGTAGAAAAGTTGCACATCTTAAATCTGTTGAAGAACTTGTTCAGCAAAGTATTCTTGGAAACTTGGGAAGTAATTTCCTTAATTTATGCAGGTCCAGACAAGAATTATCCACAGGGGAAATTAATTCATATTTCTGAATACTATATTCCCCCTGTATTCTGCTACTGATAAGCATATAATATTGTGCATTCATTGTCAAATGCTTAGAAAAATAACAGAATAATATATAGGATCACATTGTCCATTTCAGTAGCACCACAACTATTAAGCAGCATACAACATTAGTAGAATAATTTATCCAATCAAAACTGAAGGCAGACTTTATCTAGGTAGAATGTAATTCCCTGAGTTGAAATTTGCCAGAACTCCATTATCATCATCTTTATTGTTATGCTAAATACAATAGGTCTTTAATGCCCATAAATTGATAGATACTGAGGAAATAACAATACTGACCACAGGTCAAATTACATAATCTGAGATGAAAATATGGTTGGCTGAGATTTCAAGTCATGGTCTTGTTCTTTCAAGTAAATGATTTTGAAATATCGCTGCTGCTCTTATTGTGTGTCTAAATTTCTCTGCATTCTACATGTTATGAGATAGAGTCCTGGCGGGGGGAAGGTGTACGTTTATTGTTTTGTGTCAGTGTGTCTGACTCCCACATGGTCTTAAATACTTTGATTTGAACAGCGCTTCATTTCGAATTTCATTTCAATTCAAAACTGCTGTTCCGTTTCGTTTCATCGAAACAGTTTTGCTGTTTCAACGTTTTGCCCATAGGCTATAATGGAGAAGTTCGAAACAGCCTATAACTTTGTCAGTTCTGGCCTGATTTGGATGAAACTTGCCAGAATGGCAGCAGCTTCTGAAGGCATGAAGTCTGCCAAGGTTCAAGAAGATAGGAGCAGGGGTTTGGGGGAAACTGCACCTCAAGATGTGGACAAGCAAAACTTGCAACATGGGTAACACTGTGTGTGTTAAGGCGCAGCAGGGTGAAAGCTGCAGGCCTGCTACCCCCTGCTGAGGCCACGAAGCCTGCCAGCTGTCAAGGAGATAGGTGCAGGGGGAGTCTGGGTCCCTGCACCTCTAACTGCTGACAGGCAAAACTTGTGACATGGGTGGATGACACTGTGTGTGTGTTAAGGTGCACCCTCACTTAACTGACACCAAGGCAGAAAGCAGGGCAGTTCAAACAATGCTGCCTTTTATGCAGTTTTTCCATCCCTCCCCCAGAGCACTGGGATTGGCAGGGATCTCAGGAAAGGGTGACAGTCACTGGCCAGCTACACAGTCAATAACGAGAGTGCTCCTTCCCCTCTCTTCCCTCTCCCTCTCCTTACTTTAGTTTCTGTTTCCCTGCAAGCAAGCCCAGCTTGAGCTTCAAAACTTGAAATGTTTAGAAAATTTTGAAACATTTTGACTTGCCTTGGTTTGTTTTGAGGCTGTTTCAGAGCTCTCTGTTTCATTTTGATTTTCTTGTTTTGAGCTGGAAAGGAGTTGAAACAATGTCGAAGCAAAATTGCCAGTGAAATTTCACATAGCCCTACTGTTAATATGTTTTCCAGAGTTGCTAAATGTTTTTCAGTGTTCAAAATTCTTGTGTGCCTCGTCTCCATTCAAGACAGTTGAGAAGAGCTTGATGGGATGGAAACCATCTATCTATGGGGTATTATGTGTAGTTAGATAAATGTAGGGATTCAAGTCTGGATCTCTCTCGCGCACAAGAAGTCTGACTTTATAAGAAAATTCCCCAGGGTTTCTACAAATTACAAAAGTCCTAAATCTGATTGAAGCATATGGCAATTACCTTTCTAGGAATTTGACAGGGTGTGTTTCTGTCTCATTTTTTCATAATCCTCAGCACATACAGAATGTGATTTAACCTTTACCTGGTACCAAGCCCTGCTACATTACCTTCTAATAATTAAGGCTGATTTAAGATGTTTTAAATCATCACCATCATCCAACAAGTTGGTTGAACGACTTGCAATTGTTTTTTTTTCTTTTTTCTTTAAATCAAGTTCTATAGTGTTTTATACAATTATGTTTAAAGTAGCAAGTACATAAGTCCTCTGATTGGCCCTGGAAGTAGTAGTAAAGTTTGCATTTACAAGGCTTTAACCAAGCATTAGAGAGAAACCATCCACTTCCTGAAATTGTTTTGCAACAGCAAGAAGGTAAATTGTAGTTTATAGGCTACTGGTTGTTTAACAGACTAGATAATTGCTTGCCTTTCTGGCAAAAATAGGTGCTCCTGAATTATCTGAGGTGGCTGATAATTTGCAAACCTTATCCTCTTTCTTGAAATCAAATCACATTTGGCCTTTCCGGTCAGAAAAGATTCTGCTGCTAAGCTTGCAAGAGTAAAGGTATGTCAATACTGCAGGCTCCAAAGTAATGTATAGTTGACCAAGCTAACTTTAACTAGCACCTGCTTTTCTACATTAGCATTCAATTGGGGGCACACAAGCTAATTTACCCCACAGAGAGGCTGTTAAGGAAAACTTGACACATGGTCTGCTCTTGGTTAAAAAAAAAAAATCAAACAATTGAAATTGTTCTTTTCCTTTCTCACCATTGAACTACACGAACTACATAACAAAAAGCCAGATTTCAGTTTCCCCATTCAAAGAGCTTTCCTTCTAGTATTAGTAATGTATTTTAATGGAGGTTCAGTATGCTTAATAGTGTACTTCTATTCCTAGCCCATCTCAATAATGTTGATTAGGCAATTTCCCTTTCTCTCTTACAAGCTACTCAGAGATGTTCTTCTTTCTATTTTTCTATATACTGGCTTCTCCTTCTGCCCTATGTATGTAGAAAAGACCATGGTACACATCAATGCCTGAGCTGCTAGTTTTCTACACTAAGTAATTTCCCCCCCCACACATATCCATTTCAATCATTAATTTTGTTATCTCTGTTGGAGTAGAAATGAGACTTACAACATTGGATTAGTGAAATTGGCAGGGACAGAAAAGCAGAGTACATCAACTCCATGTTCAGTTGTAAAGTCATTTTCTGGTAGCTAAATTCTAATTTATGGATGCTCTACCACCCTCCTAAAGGGATACATTTTTATGGGATGTGCAACTGTTGAATAACCCCAAATCCATTCTCAAAGAAAGGGACAGGTGTTACTCAACATGATAAATTTCACAGCAAATGTATCATATATGTAAGTAATAAAAAGTAATGTTCTATTAATTAACCACAACTTTCTGTATCCCAACCTCAAAGCAAACATCAATCATTTTAAAAATCTCTAAATTACCATACCTTTGTTTCACAGCCAGCAAGATTGGCTGCCTGTGCTTCAGTGTAAATGGATTACCTAAACTGAGGAACAATTTATTATTAAGTGGAGTACTAAGAATATCTCAGGTGCTGCTTTGCAATCCCAGTTTGTGTCCGGCTCTTTTCCTCTGATGCATGTACAGTGATTTTACTGTATTCTCTCTTTGGATTTTAGATAAGTACAAAATGTTTTTTTCTTGACAGCAAAAATAATATATTTATATACCTGAGGCAGATTATGCATCTCAAGCATTTGTTAAAATACAAATACTTCTGTTTTATAAAAATGAGCTACAGCAGATGAATTTGTGGGACATAACTGAACAAAATTTTAAAAACTTAACTATAAACCCCTTAGTAACATACAGTCATTATTAGGAACAGATTTAACAATCAAATTGATTAGACATCAAAATTGGACTTATTATGTGATAACAAACCAGAAGAATATTATGTTTAGACCATTCTCTGGTTTTTCTGGTATGCCACTGTCCATTTCGTAGCCCATAGTGAAGGAACAGTATTTTTCTAATCATATAGTATCTTGAAACTTCCTCTCTTGAATATGATATTTTATATCCAACTTATCTGTTGTAAAATCTGAAGTATATATGTTGAGGAACAATAGTTTTATGGTTAAATTTGATTTTAGTGTACTTAAAAGTAAATCTCTTAGGGCCAGATCATGCTTTCAGCCTGAAGAGGAGAGTTTGTATAAAAGGTATTGTAGATTATAATTAATTCCTTAGTGGTGGAAAGAGCCAGATGGATGTGGGAACATGGATGTTGCTATAGGGATCATCCCAGTGCCAAAGGGATCAGAAGTACAGTATTAAACATTCAAAAGCTTTTTAGAGAGTGTCTTAGAGGAGAGGAGAGGATGCACAGAAGGTTTATGAGGAAGTCCGAAGTTCATTCTGATGTGCTCCTTGACAAGCAACAGCTTCTGCTCTCCCATGGAGAAGACATTCTCTCCTGCCCTCTCCTACAGCAGGCCAGGGAGTGACAAGCTTAGTTTGAAGATGGATTAACTGGTAGTAAAGGGATTACATGACTATTTTTCTGATCTAAACAAAATTCAGGATTTCAAAGCTCACAGTGCTGAAATCAAGTGATTTCAGGTAAGCTGAAGTTATTATTTTCCCAATTAAACATCTCTTAGCCAGACTGTGCATTTTAACATTTTTACCCTTTTCAGAGGTCATCCCCACCCAGCTTCCTAATCATTTCACTTTTTTCTGAACCCCTTGTAGTTAGGCAATACAATTATACAAAAAGGAATTATTAACTAGTTTTAAGATGAAGAATGACTACAAAGGAAACTATATGACATGACTGCCACTGACAGCCTGTCAGTCTCCACCCACTGAAGACTGACAGACTAAGAAGCAGCTCTGCAGAAAAGGACATGGGGTTACAGTGGACAATAAGCTGAATAAGAGCCAACTGTGTGCCTTTTTTGCCAAGAAGGCTAATGGCATACGAGGCTGCATTAGTAGGAGTAGGAGTGTTGTCACTAAGGGTGGGGGAGAAATGATTCTTCCCCTCTGCTTAGCACTGGTGAGGCCACATCTGGAGTACTGGATCCAGTTTTGGGCTTCCCGCTACAGAAAGGATGTAGATAAATCACAGATAGTCCAGTAGAAGGCAATGAAAATGTTTAGGGGACTAGAACACATGACTTCTGAGGAGAGGCTGAGGGAACTGGGCTTAGCTAGTCTGGAGAAGAGAAGACTGAGAAGAGATTTAATAGCAGTCTTCAACTACCTGAAGGGTGGTTCCAAAGTGGATGGAGCTGGACTGTTCTCAGTGGTGGCAGATGACAGAGCAAGATGCAATGATTTTAAGTTGCAGCAAGGGAAGTTTAGGTTAGCTATTAGGAGAAACTCGCTCATGATGAGAGTAGTAAAGCACCCAGAGAGGTTGTGGGCTCTCCATCCTTGGAAGTTTTTGTGACCCAGCTAGACGAAGCCTTGACTCGGATGATCTAGTTGGGGATGGTCCTGCTTTGAGCAAGGGGTTGAACTGGATAACCTCATGAGATCTCTTCCAACCCTAATATTCAATGATTCTATATCACACAGTGGCCATGTCTACACATGTGCTTTACTGTGGAGTAATTAGCTGCTGAGTAAAGTGTTGCCATCTACATGTGCAATGGTATCAGGCCACAGTAAACTAATTTATGCTGGTATAAGACAGTAGCATCAGGGAGAGTTCTATTTTAGGTCAGGGTTATTTACTGAGATTTAATGCATGTGTAGACATTGACCATTGGTGTAAATTGCCCCCAGTCAGCCCAGACAGCCAGGGACCAGACTCCTGTCTGCCACATAGATAAACAGCTCTGTACTTTCAGTACCCTTGTGCCCTATTCAACTCCAGTGCCACCTGATTCTGCCACCTGGAGCCTGGGGCTGACACCCTGTTCCCCTGCCAACCAGAGTCTGCTCTGCCATGGCTCAAATTGCTGCTGTCCTGGGCACATGTGTAGACAGAGTCCAGGAGTAGTTTACTCCAGCTCAAACTGCCCCAGAGTTTATTGCTTCATGTTAATTGCATGCATAGACTCATCCAGTAAGTGCTGATCATGCATTAAGATTTTAGCTATCTCTATTTTGTCTGAGTTCTAAATTGCTGAAAGTGCACCCCCCTCCCCATAATCACATATGAAAACAATTCACATTTCTGCAGTGAATTTATTTGCAGTCTTGTCTTTGGAAGCCTTTCCTTGTTGATGGCAACAGCAAAGTAAACGTTATTACACAATGCCAAACTGGGACCCTGTCACACATATTGAATATTACTTATTTATCAGGATCTTTAGTTGGCTTCACTGGGAGTAATCATGGGGGTAGACACTCCAAGACCTGCAATCCATCTGAAGATAGAAGTGTATATTTGTGCTGACTGGTTGCATCTACATGTGAAATTAATGTGAATGAATAAACTTCAGTTTACTGTCCCCAGGTGCCATATCCTCATGTGTCCTCAGGATGGTGGCCCATTGAGCTGAGTCAGAGCAGCCCCAGCTGGCAGGGAATCTGGGGGTCCACCTGCCAGCCTGGGGCTGCTCTAATCTGCCTCAGTGTGCTGCAGAGGGGCTGACTGGGGCATGAAGGTGACAGGCAGCCCCTGCACTGAAGCATCCTCATGTCCCAGCCAACCCCATCAGCATCTACACTAAAGAATGCTGCCACAAGATAGTACTTGTATTTACAAGTATTAACCTAGAGCAGATTGAATTAGTTTCCTATGGCCTAATAGACCCACACATGTAGACACTGGGACCTTACTGCAGAGCTAATTAGGCAGCTGTGCAGTAAATGTCTTGTGTAGATGCACTCACTGAGGAACAGGACAGGGACTGAGCTGTGATAAAAAGGTCACAAATTGATCTCTTTTTCCTTCTAGTTCTGCACTAAACCCCCTTTTCTATTGGCTCAGTTCTGTTGTTTAACACAATGATGGGTAATATGCCAAGACTTTGCTCACTCTTCACCCTTTACTAATCCGCTATCCATCCATCCATCCACATGGGAAGGGGAATAGCAGCACAAAAGTGGTGGACTACTAGTACCATGCAGGTGAATCAATTCACATAGCCCAGTGAATAACAAGGCAGTGGGAATAAGAAGAATTACTTATGCTTCCTTATTATGCTCTCTTCTTAGATTTGCAGACATGATTCACAAGATAAATCAAAGATTTCACTTAGAAATCCACAGTGTTAAAAGTATTGTGATCTGTTCTGATCTTTCTGAGTTCTTTGCAACAGAAGAATGGCTCTATTACTCTTTTGTAGGAAAAAAATGAGTGAAAACTAAGCAGACATTTTCTGGGGGATGCTTTGAGTGAATTGAGGAGTACCTTGAGTCTAAAAAGGTTTAAAACCACTGTGTTGGATCCCAACCCTCCTGGGGGGAGAGTAAAAAGGGGGAAGAGAGGATTCAGATACCCCAGAGGATTAGAACCTACACATTCAAGATGTGAAAATATGTGACTGACAGGCATCTGGTGCATATCACTCCTCCCCTCTTCCTGTCACCAGGACCCCATTCTTTAGCAGTCTACTTTTTAACAGACCCCAACTTTAACTATACAGTATATCTGCCACTGTGATTTAATACACTCCTTGTGGGGAACCTCATCAACTTTGAAGGTGTTCTGCCTTGTACATATATATAACCTTCAGAGGGAAAAAAATATAATGGAGA
The DNA here is from genome assembly GCF_001723915.1 of Gavialis gangeticus. Taxonomy (NCBI): domain Eukaryota; kingdom Metazoa; phylum Chordata; order Crocodylia; family Gavialidae; genus Gavialis; species Gavialis gangeticus. Next base: position 42,027,479 of record NW_017729033.1, read on the forward strand.
AGGATCTTGCCTATACCAGTTTTTTTGACCCAAATGAACCTACTTAGAATGGAATTCTAGTATATTCTGGGCATTCTGCCTATACAGTTTATGAATTCTGGTTGATATTATGAAGTTATTGTGCATGTGTCACAATGAAAATGACTGCATCATGAAAGCCTCTGAGTACTCAGTCCCTTTTTGATTAGGCTTCTAACACATCCCCATCAGACCAGGAACAATGGAGATCACTTACATTTAATAACTGCACTTCTACCAACGATGAATATAATAAGAAAGTGACTAGGACAGGAAAAGCTTGGGTATTTTTTTTCATATAATCAACTCTCAGGAAGTGGAAAGAGTAGAAAATGGACAGCAGTAAGACACAGAAACAGGAGTTTTAAAGGTTTTCATGGGAGGAAGCAAGTGGAAAGAAAAAGGGTAGCTGTGGCAGAAAAGGAAGCATGCTTTAACAACACAGTAGCTTTCTTAGCAAAAGTTCAAGCTGAACAATTGTGGGCTGAAAGACTCCATGAACTTCCACCAAAGGATCCCAGCATACCCTAGAAGACCTTTTGCCAAGCTGAAGCATATTCCCTGATGGGGGTAAAACTCAAGAAAATTGTCATGAAAGAGACTAATGAGAAAAAGACAATTGTGTCTTCCTAAATATAGATGGCACATCCCAAAACATTTTAAGGGAAGTATGAGCTAGACCAAGGGTCTTTAATTTCCTCTTTGCTGCTTTCTAATTACCTAAATTCCTTGTGCTTTATTCTTCTGAGTAAAAGCAATAGTATATTCAGAAAACCTGTGTCTGTTTGCCTAAAACTACCACATGGGTCCTAAAGAGTTAAATGGTAATCTGGATGCCTCATACCTTCAGGGTGGAAAGGCGAAGAGGTCTGAGGAGGTTGACTTGTTTGTCTATCCAATATACTTCCACTGCCAATAACAATATAGTAGAAGTGAAAAAGGAAAGATATAGTAGCAAACAAAATATATTAAATTTTCTTTGTTGTAATCATAAGGACAGAGGTTTCCTTAAATCAAATGTAGTGCTACATTTTTGAGTCCCCCCCCCCCGGCAAAAAAAAACCCAACCAAACCCCTTTTAAATGACAAACAGCTAACACCCAGTAAACTGGCAAATAAAAATTGCAAACATTTCTGATAGAAGGCAAGGCAGTTTTTCACTTTACAGGCTAAATAAATAAGAGATGAATAAGTTTTCATAAGCAGCAGCTTATTTCATCAGATGCTAAGAAGGAACTCCAGGAAACAGCTTCCAAATAGAAAGCAGTGATTAGAATACAGGGGGTACAGAAGGGGGAGAAGAAAGGAGGGGGGACTGTTGGGAGAATCAAAGTGGGTAAGTAAGAGAGAAACAAAGTAATTAACCCAGTGAGGGACATAGGAGGGCTTATAAAAGCTATTTCAGGTAATGGAAAAAAAATTGTGTGGTTTAAACCAGGGGTAGGCAACATTTTTTGGCTGGAATGCTGAACAAACCACAATGTCTACCTTGGAAGGTGCCAGACTGCTGACATGCCAGAGCCTGGGGCAGCTGTTTGCAGCCTCCCATTTGCAGCCAGCCCACAGGGCCTAGTCTGCTTGCAGCAGGGCTTGTAGCCTCCCAGCTGCCTTCTGGGAGCAGCCTGGGCTCTGTGGCTGGCAGCAGCCGCTTCAAGCTTGGGCAGGCAGTGGCAGCCTTGCATGCTATGCACTGCACTGGGGGTTGCTGATCCCTGGTTTAAACCATAGTTGACAATCCAGTTTGTGGATAATTTCTTCTGCAATTTCCTGTTTGTGTTGTTTTTTAAAATTTTGTTTTCTAACAGCTACTCTGAGGTCACCAATGAAATGCCCAGGAAGGTTAAAGTGACAAGCTTCCATTAATAAACTTCCAGCTACTATATCAGCTACCGTGGATGTCACATTTCAGTACACCAACATCCCCCACTCCCCATGAGGATGGGTTACAAACAATAAAGAACATGATCCACAATGAGAACACTACTTCTGTTTCCATCGTACTCTCCTCACACACAACTATTTCAGGTTTGGAGACTCCCTATAGCTATAAATTAATGCTATTGCCATGGGCACACGTGCCTACTTGTAGGCAAACATATTTATGACAAACCTTGAAGTCCACTTCCTCCACCCTCCTGTCCCCCTAATATACGTAAGCTACACTGATGATATCTTCATCATATGGATACATGGGAAGAAATCTCTAGAGAAAGGTGAGAGTAAGAGTAGGAGCTGGGGGGTGGGGCTACCTATAAGCCAGGGCAGGTTTCTCTGGGTGGAATAGACTCTGCGATATTCCACCCAGAAAATTAATTTCTTGGACATCACTGTGAAAGTTTGCAATGGCCACGTCACCTCCATACCTCGTCAGAAATCATGTGACTACTACAACGATCTTCATACCAGCAGTTCTCATCCCAAACACACCCCAAATCTATGATCTACAGCCAAGCTCTATGTTACAACCTTAGCTGCTCTGATCCAACTGACCTGAATACATACCTTAAGGATCTGGAGCAGGGATTCTAAAATTGTATCCACTCAAATCAACAAACTCAGATCTGACTCTGATCTGCTACAATACCAGCCCCAAGACAAGGACAACTTGAACCCCATGGGCACATTATCAATGACCTCCAACCTTTCCTAGAAAATGATGATTGGCGGATAAACCTGCCCTGGCTTATAGGCAGCCCCCCAGCTTCTAACTCTTATTCACACCTTGCTCTGGATACAGATGTCAGCTGTGCCCCTTATCAACACAGACCACTTCAATGGACCAAATAACATCTGAGGCTCATTCACCTGCATCTCTACCAATGTCTTATGTACCATTACTTGCTTAGTGCCCCTGTATTCTCTACAATGGGCAGATGTGAAAGAATGAATGAGCACTGATCTGACATCAATACCAGTAAAACATACAACCTGTGATAGGACACTTGAACCTTCTCAGGTATTCAATCACTGACCTGAGAGCAACTGTTAGGCAGCAAAACTTTAAATATAACTTGACTGGGAAATTGCAGAAACAAGAAATCATCTACAGATTGGATTGTGTCAAGCATGGTTTAAGATCCTATTTACCTGAATTAGCTTTTATAAGCTCTATGTCCCTCAATGGGTAAACTGGCTTGTTTTTCTCTCTTCTACCCACCTTGCTTCTCCTAGTGTCCCTCCTTCCCCCCGGCCCTCTTCTGTCCAATTTATAGTCTAATCACTGCTTTATATTTAGAAGCTTTGCTTCCTGAAGTTCCTTCTCAGTGTCTGATGAGTAAGCTGCTGCTTATGAAAGTTTATGTCTCTCTGATTTAGTTAGTCTATGGGTGCATCTACAGCAGACACTAATTTTACTGTGCATTAGTGAGGCTGGCAAAAACTGCACTAAAGCACTAATGCACAATAGATTAGTCTAATATATGTTAACATCACATAAAAATTGTCCATCTGCACTAATGCATAGTAATGGTGATTATGATGCAATAAGTTAGTACCTATTATAACTGGTACTAACTTAATGTGCCGTAATTACAGCGCATTAATGAACATGTAGACGCACCCTATAAAGGTACAAATTTACCCTGCCTTCCGCCTGACTTCAAACTAACATGGCTAACTGCCTCCCTCTAAACAGCCCATTTTCCAAGACTTCCATATCTATCCTTGACAATATTTTGGGGGTTGTACTGGTAGTAACCACTTTAGTTTGTTTAACCCTTTGCATTAGGAAAGAATCTTATGGCTGTAATTTTTTTTGTGAAGTTCTAACTATTCCATCACTTTCAGCAGACCTCTCAAGTAAAGAACAGGGAAAACTGTGAGATTAGAAAAATAAGTTTGTTTGGGACCTACATACCAAAGGGTCTGTCTTCTCCATTGTCCCCATTGTAGTCCTTAGGATCAGCTGAGAAACTTCTGCATCCATCAGTGCACTACGTTCATTTGTCAAAAATGCATGGGAGATCGTTCTCAGTAGTTGTTCCTCAGCTCTGGAACCCCCTCCCCGTTGTGGTCTGTCACAGCCTGAGCCTGGACATCTTCCAAAAGCACTGTAAGATCTTTTTATCTGGGAAGGCCATCAGTGGACAGAGTTAAGTTTGGGGGCACTGGCAGAAGAGTTCTATTTCATTTTATTTTATTTTAATATTTTTATCTTTATAATTTATCTGCTTTTCCTTTGTAAACTCTTTTGGGGAGGGTGGCATATAAACCTAATATATAAATAAATATATAAAGCATAAGGTTTTGAACAATTACATGTTTTTTAATTGCTCAGGAAAATTCTGGCAACAACCTAAAGATGGGCCAACACTATCTAGCACTTGTTCTCAACAGCACTTTTCCTACAGCTTGTAAAACCAATCATTTCTGCTGCCAACTAACTTTACTCCAGGAATAGTCACAGTTCATGCTACAGTCCTGGATCTTCAGACTTCAAACCCTGCTGCTGATGTGCAATGGAGGGATTGTAATCATTTTTATATAATATTACAAAATTTTACTTTTTTTCTTTAATAAAACAAAACACAGTAGGTTGAAGCAATGATTTTAGGTTGCAAAGTCACTCACTCAGAAATTAGAAAATGCCAAAATATCTGGACAGCATTAATGCTGTCCCTGTATGCATATGTATTATAATAAATCTTTAATTAGTTTCACATTCTACCCTTTTCTTTTCTATATCTCATTCACTGCATAGGACGATGAACAAAAAAACAGAATTAAGATTACATAGATACTTTAAATCTGTCATTTCTTAAGTTTTCAGTGCTTGATTTTATAATTGAATGTTCTTTTAACATCTTTTTACTACAATATTATGAAAGCTGAGTAAAATTAAATGGTATATTTTTATAATCAAGAGTTTATTCCAGTTCAGCATAACAACCATCAGTGAGACAGATTACTTTTCTTTCCTATATTTATTCTGGTTTGTTACCAGGTGCTTAACATATTGATTTACCTCCTGTCAGAGAGCTATTTTTAGCTGTTTAGCAGGAGCAGAGAGTTAAAGCAGGTTTATTTAAAGTCCTAGGTTTTTAATCTTATGAAAAAGTGTGACACAAACTTAAATCATCATTTCAGTGAAAACAGTATATGTTCAGCAACTCTGAAAGACGGTGCAGAGATATTTCAAGCTGAATACTAAAGAACCACACAAAATTAGTAAAATTTGGCCTTTGCCACTGCCTCCGATTCACAGATGTACAGAGGCAGGAACTTCATTTCATCATTTCATTGAGAACTATCAAGTGTTCTCAGGTGACTCATCTCATAGCAATGTTATATTTATTAGTTAAAACATTAAGTCAAGATTATTACGTTTCTTAGAACATTAAATGTTGCAAGAGGAGTGATGTTAAATTTAGTAGGACAAAAAAAAAAAGGCTTTCTACTGCAATCACCTTAATGATTCAAGAAAAATTAACATCTACATTTACTGACAAACACCTGTGATTTAATTTCCTATCACAGAAATATTATCCATATGTACCTATGACAACCTGCATCAGAGGTAATCAAAGTATAGGTTAAGCATCGGTGAAGATCTGTCTACATAATGTGATGGATAAATTTATTTTGTAATGTCTGAAATACTACCCAATTGTAGAACCAAATTCCAATGAAAATGTATATTGTACTTACAATGCTTAAGAATCTTAATACATGAGAAATTTACAGCTTTTTCTGGTGTTCATATTTTTCTTAGTGCCAACAGCAGCCCAGATGTAAGAGCTTTTACTGTGCCTGCAGCTGCACTATGAAAGTGTGACTTCTTATGTCTGCTAAACCTTCACAATGCCTTTATTTCCAAATTGCTAATCCACTTATAATGGATGGCATGTACAAATTTGCTTCTAAAGTCAATGGAAACAAAATCTGTATTGTATTGGCTGATCAGCATTTTTCCCCATATTTTCATCTCATGGCAAATCATCATCAATCCAATTAAAACTTTTCCTGCTAACTGATAAGAACAGTCTTGTTTTCAATTCTGCACAGTTGTGGTAGCACTAGGCTTGCCAGATGCTGCTGCTGATATAGTCAGCAATTCTGTTTGTTCTATAACAAGTTTAATTCCATCATTTACTTTTGCAGCACAACAAAGACAAGCTGGTTATACTTCCTTATAAACCAATTGATTGTGAATGAGAAAAAAACATCAAATCCAGCACTTCATTATGGAAGACCTCTGAAAACTTAGCCCAAAGCAACAGGCATGTGTAAATATATCACATACTCAGTGATCAGGTATTCAATTTTACAAGATGGCTATAGCACTTAGCACCTCCATAGCTGAGCACCTTACAAACATTAGTGAATTGCACCTCAGAGTAGCAGTTTGAAAGAGTTCCTTATAATCTCTAGGAAACTGGAGGAAACTCACACGGAGAGTATATGTGACTGGACCAGGGTCATAGAGGAAATCTGTGGAATACCTGCAAGCACAGTCCAGATCTCTCTTCTCTTACATTTGCCCCCCAGACCATGCCTCACCCCTGAATGAGGATATCTAGGCTGGGATACGGTAAATGAATTTTGCACTGAAAGAGTTAAAGATACTGTTCAGTGCTGGTTCACAGACCACCTTATGTACCAGTATAGCAGTTGACAAATGAATATCATATGTTAACACACATTAATTTTACAGTAATGCTGTGGGTGTAAAACCCTTAGACTAGTTTGATAATCTTAACTGTAACCTTCACCTTTCCTTAACAGCATATTGACTTAGCTTGATCTAGTATTAGTGAAGCATTAAGAATTCCACTTAGAAGTGTAACACAATTATAAAAATGTAGGGCTGGAAGCAGCACCATACCTAGACTCCTGGCAGCCCTGGGTGAACTTTTAGTATCAGACCCCCCCTTTGCCAAAGTAATGATAATAATAATTGAACAACGGGAAAAAGATTGCCATTTTCACACCTCCTTTCTGTCCGGGCCCCAGGCAGCCACTAGGTTCACCCATGCCTGTGTCTGGCCTTGGCTGGAAGGATCTGGTCCTAAGGAGTTCATCTCGTCTAACACCTTGCATTCAGTGAGTATTTGGTGAAATAAGCTGTTGCTTATGAAATCTTATGTCTCTCTAAATCTACAAGGTACCTGGGAGTGGCTTAGCCTGCTAGGTCCTGTAGACTGGGTTTGCATTCAAAAAAGCTTCTTAGCCAGTCCTTCAAATAAAGAAGCATAGTCTTAGCATACCAAACAAACCAACCAACAAATAAAACCTTTCAGCCCTGTTCTGGGCCACTGGATAGGATGTTTTGCTCTGGGGTCCCCTTCCTTGTACCAAGATTGTCTGGGTCACAGTTTGCCTCCTACCTGCAAACCGCTCCTTCCCTCCTTCCCCAAAGTTTGCTCTTTCCATTGGAATTTTAACCTTCTAGTGGGACTCTCCTTCATTATCTACACACCAACAGCTAGGCTGCTTAAACAGAGATGCCCGTTCTCTTAAATAGCCAGACTGCCCTGTTACAGTGCTAATTTACCCTGCCTTCTACCTTGTAGGAGAAAGGATCAAATACACCTAGGCCACCACCGACAGATGTTTTTCAAACTTCTTCTTAAAAATTTTCAGTGAAGGAAATTCCACAACATCTTTACATACCCTATTCTAGTGTCTCACCAACCTAACACTTAGGAAGCTTTTCCTAATATCTAACCTAAATCTTCTTTGCTGCAAATTAAACAGGTTTCTTCTTATCTTTTCCTTAGGGTGACCATAAGTCTTAGAGTGGCTGGGACAGTCCTGGATTTTATGGGCTGGTCCCAGTCAGCTGGTGAAAATTTAAAAGAGCATCTTGGACAGAGGCACAGAGGCAGAGCATCAAGAAATGTGAAATAGGAAGTCCTGCTAACACTAATTGTTACTTCACAGGTGATTGTTAACATATGCCAAGTAAAGAACAAAAGCCAACAGGTCATTAATGGACCAGGCGATTGACTCCCTGCAACCTGCAGCAGGGTGGGACAGGGATAAGGGCATCAGCAGGCAGTGACCCACATTTCACATTGTTCTATATAGTCACCCCCTACTTTTCGTTCAGTGAGAGAACAATCAATCACTGTCCCTTTTCTAACCACCCTTTATCTGACTACAAATCTGCAATTTTGCTTTAACCACATGACATTTTCTTTCCTTTTCTTATTAAAAAGATCCAGTAAAAGTAGGAAATCAAGAAAAATAAAAACATATATCTGTTCTTTGTCTGAAAATGTCCTTTCTTGCTGTAATGAGGTCCACAGACCCATGACAGAGAGAGAGAGAGAGAGAGAGAGAGAGAGAGAGAGAGAGAGAGAGATTCAGCCTTAGTAGCAGAGTAAACCTGTTAATTAGTGAGAGCACAGGTACGGTTCCACCTCTGAGAAATCACTGGTTGAAATTTCCAAAACTTGGGGAACTTCTAAAAACTGTGTATCAGTAAGGAAACCATTACATCTTAAGACTGACTAGAACCATATTCCTGAAGAGCAGGGAATTCAATGAACAACAAACTTTTGAGTGCTGGTTAATAATCCTCTATCTTCTCTGATTTGCAATCTGTT
>NW_017729033.1:42041045-42049442 GCF_001723915.1 Gavialis gangeticus
CCTTAGTAGCAGAGTAAACCTGTTAATTAGTGAGAGCACAGGTACGGTTCCACCTCTGAGAAATCACTGGTTGAAATTTCCAAAACTTGGGGAACTTCTAAAAACTGTGTATCAGTAAGGAAACCATTACATCTTAAGACTGACTAGAACCATATTCCTGAAGAGCAGGGAATTCAATGAACAACAAACTTTTGAGTGCTGGTTAATAATCCTCTATCTTCTCTGATTTGCAATCTGTTCGGGGTGAGCTGAATCTGTGGATGTCATAACTTCAAGAAAGGGAATTTTCAGGTAAGGCCTGCCTAATTTTCCTACTTCTGGCCATAACTAAATCCACAGGCTCATAGCAATGTCCACTTGGAGAGATTAAATCTATATAGTTATGTCCAAATGCAAAGATGGTAATTGGTTACTCATAGGTACAAGGATATTACAATAATAAATCCCCTCTACCACAGGCAGCATCAGATGACAACTATTAAATGTCCAGCTTGTTCAATTTGTAGAAGGTACACAAATGTGGCTAGGTGAAGATTTTATAGATCTCCTCATATATGGCATATGTCTTCTGTCCATACATTTACCACAACTGTGAGCAAGTGAACTCTGATTTTGGAATATGTTTAGTTGTATACTTAGAGAGACGGTACTGTAAGTACTTGGCAGACCAAAGATTTTGAGGCCGCCTTTCCTTGTGGAACCAGGCACAAACAAAGCATTTGATTTTTTGAACTGAGCAGTGTAGTAAATATATATTCTTTAAGACCTTTGTGTACATCCAAAGTATGCCCCAACTTGTCTTTGGAGTGTGATGACAGAAGGATCAAAAATGGAAGAACTACTTCCAGTGCTCTATGGAGGTTGGGTTGATCATTAACTTGAAGGCAAAGATTCTGTTCTGAATACGGCTTTGTGGAAGATATAGTGTTGTGTGTTCAGTGACAGAGTTCCAACTCAGACACTCTGTGAGATGACATGGCTGCAGTACAAATGATCACTTAAATTTATTTAGGAAGTATTGAGGAAGCTTTGTGAGTAGTTCATATGGAAAGCTTGTCCTGGCACCAAGAACCAGGTAAGATCCTGTACAAGAATACTGTGCATTTCAGGAGATAAAGAGAGAATGCTACTTAAACAATACCCAGCTACCAAACATTTCGGGGATCTGGGTAATGTGAACTCCACCACTTTCCTGCTGTATTCAGGATGCTAGATAAAGCAGCAACTTGTCCTCTGAGTGTCCTCTGTCCTCCCCTAAGTTTCCCTTTAAAAATATGGAGAATCTTTGGAACAGGGGAAAACCTGTAGCATTAGTACTGAAGTTCAGCTAGTTCCTTAATATTCTGAGTTAGGAAACATTTTCTATCAGCTAAAAATGTGTTTATTATTTTAGTTTAGGCAGTCCTTGACTTGCAACGTTTCGAGTTACAACGTTTCACACTTACAACGTTTATAATTTTCAACTGTTTGAACTTTCTGACATCACCTTTGACTTTACAGTGCTTGATCTGATGCAATGCTACACCAGCGAACAAGCTCACTGCGTCACCCGTATGTCTGGAGAATATCTGTCCAAACTTGCTTGGACACTTTCTTTAAGAAAGCAGACAAGACTCCAGAAAAACATGCAGCCAAGACTCCTGAGAAGACTCTAGCCAAGAACCCATCAAAAAGTCAAACTAAGAGCCCTTCAAAATGTCCAGCAAAGTCACCTCAAAGAAGTTCTTCCAAATCAATATGATTGCTATTTACAATATGAAGGCATTAATATAGCTATATTATTCATCTATAATTGAGTACAAAATTATGGGTTATTTATGGTGAAACTAGGGTATCAGGCCTTTGCTTAGGAACCAATCCCCATTTATAACGTTGTTTCCTATGGGAAAAATGGTTCCGAGTTACAACGTTTTGACTTAAGATGCAGTTTTCAGGAACCAATTATATCGTAAGTCTGAGGACTGCTTATATAACCTCTTTGATTTAAGAGACTTCATTCAAGAGCCATACAGCTCAAGCTGTCTATATTCCAACATATGAATGGCCTTATCAGACCCATTCTGGATGAAAAACAGGTGGAAGGTGTATGTGACATGGCAAAAAGTACATCTACCACGAAGACTGCATTGCTATGTAGCTTTAAACAAACTAACTTAAGTATCAGAAACGATTTAGTCACAGCAGCACAGATCTCTGTTTCCTAATTTACCTTTTTTGATACTGTCATGCTCCAAGTCCTATACTTAGCTCTCCATTAGACAGTTAAATTGGGAAGCAGACATGGAACACTGGCCTTCTTTGCCTAAATAATAAGGATATGTATTCCAATGCATGCATTACTCCTCTTATGGTCCTGGGACAGACATTCCATAAACCAGTTTGACCTAAATCAGTTAAGTTTGATACTACATTCAACACGTTTATCTCAAACCAGTTTCAGCCATTTTTAAACTGGTGCACTGAACATCTGTTCTGTTACAGGTTTAAACCAGTTTCTGATCATTTAAACTGGTTTATGTGTAATGTCTGTCCCTAGATATGGAGAGAGAGGTATCAGAATCAGTCCCCTGAAGTGGAGGAGAAGCTTGTAGTTAGAGCAACTTTCTTTGCCCTGAGGAGAAAGGAGCTCAGACTAGAGTACTGAACTATGTGCAGCCTCCCATACTTTGTAAAAGATTGGTTCCTGAACATGGCCTGGACGTTGGCTGACCATATCCTTGATGTACCAGATTGCAGCATGGTAGTTCAAAGGGAGTCTTTAGACCATTTAGTGCACTGGAAGTCAGAATTGAGGTGACACGGTCTTTGGGAAACAATTCTAAGGTACTGAAAGTCTAAGAGAGGAGTAAGTCAGGCAGTTAGAACATGTGCGTGCTGTTTCTTCCTCAACAGCCAGACTGCAAAAGCCGATAGTGCTTTCTCCTCAGTTACTGCATTAAGCAAACAAAAATTATACTTGCTGGATGAGACTTTTCAATTGTGATTTTCACATACAGTTAGTTATACAAGTATTTCTTTCTTCAGGAAATGGATTCAGGTATTTATCTTTTCAGTCACCATTTTACCAAATAACTAATAGAACAGGATGTCTTTCTTCAACACACATTTGTGGTATGATGTTGTCTTTGTCTTCACTGCAAACCTGTGAGGGAAAGTACTACATAAGCTAATGAACTACATAAGCTAATGTGGGTGTAATCCTTATCTTCCACTCCTGTCCTACCATCTGGTGCATATGTCCATGTATAAACACATGATTTTATATGTGTTTTAGAAATACATTATTTCATATGTTTGCCATCCTGCTATAATGTGAATAGCTCTGATTCAGAATAGCGCTTCTTTGCAGAACAGCATTAAACCATGTGCTCAAGACCTACTGAAGTCAATGAACCTTGAATACATATTTAAAGCTAAGAACATGATTAAGTGTTCCCCAGAATATGTGCATCATTTTATTCTAACTTCAGTTCGTAAGCAGTAAGTGACTGCAGAGTTAGAGAAAACATCAAGATTAATGAGTAGTGGGTATGGGTAGTGCATATTGCAGAGCTTAAAATTCAGTGATAATCTTTTGAAGCTGAATCACAAGATTCTCCAGTGTAAAAAGAACATAGGAACTGGAAGGGACCTCCTAGGTGATCAAGTCCTACTCACTGCATTTGCAGATGACCATTTACCCAAGGAAACCCTAATTTGCCACTTTAAATCAGGATCACCACTTTGGACCCTTACATACAAGCTGCTATAACTATCCTATGAAGAACACATAATAGATAAAAGCAGAGGAGACGGCAACACTGCCAGTGCCACTGAATGGACAGGGAAGCTATATATACTCAAAGGATTTTAGAAAAAGGACAATTCTCCATGCTTGAGGGGAAAGATAAAAAACAACAACCCTCTACCATCCTTGCTAGGGGAAAAATTCTTCCCTCCTCAGAAGTTAGTAGTATCCATGAGAGATAACAATTCCTTCCTGGTTGCAGAACTTGACTTGAAAGAGTGCTGAAGCACAGAATTCCCTATTGCACTTCAAGAGAGTTACCTCTCTACCCCAACACGTACTGATTATTTTAATCAAGAACTACTATTACATCCCTTCCATAAACTTACTGAATTAAATTTTAAAGTGATTCAGGTTCTTTGCTCCTACTACATGGCTCAGAAGGCCATTCAAAGCCTTACTCCCCCTGCAGGGCCATCCCTGGGTGGGGCAGTTGGGGGGTGAATTGGGGAGACTTCCCTGAACCCCATGCTAGGGGGCCCCGCAGAGCTGGGCAGTGTGGCCACAGTGACTCCGCGCTGCCACTGGCTTCACAATCAGCTGCTTGGCACCCCCCACAACTGACGAATCTGCCACCGAATCCGGCATGTCCAGCTACTCAGCATCCACACCCCCCCCCCCACCAAATCTGCCACTGACTTCCTTACATCTGGGGGCAGGACCCCACAAAGGCTGATTTGCCCTAGGCACTGCACCCTGCTTGGGTCATCTCTGCCTCTGATAGTTATAAGTTTTCTAATTTCTAATCTAAACTTATCCGTAGCCAGTTTGTACTCATATGACCTTCTGCTAGTGTTGTGTTTCAGCCTAAAAGGCACTATTATTGCCTTAATATTTATTTAATGAATGTAAAGGGTGATTATGGCCCCTCTTAATCTCTGTTTTGTGTTTTTTATGAACATGGGTGACCAGAACTGCACACTGCACTCTAAATGAGGTCTTACAGTGTACAATGGTATAGAATGGTACTTATTATTTCTACAGGATATATTCACTCTATCACAACCTAGGAGAATGTTAATCTTTTTTGAAATTTTCTTTCACTGGTCACTCGCAGTCATTTGATACCTAACAGGCCTATACGAGATGGCTAGTATTCCCTTTGGATTTGGATTGGGCCGATTTGGGAAACAGTGATACAATTCAGTGATTCAAATCACTGTCCTGAATTGAATCATCCAAATCTGATTCAGAGATTCAGCTGCTGCCAAATCACCTGAATCTCCAAATTGGACAGACCCCATCCCCCGCCCACTTTCCCAGCCCTGTCAATGGCTGCCCCAACCAGCCCCAGCTCCTGGCTCTTTAAAAAAAAAAAAAGCCCCAGGCTCATTGGCTCCTGCCAGGCAGTGGGTGGGGATGATTCCTGCTGCCCCCACGGCCCCACACTGCATAGAGAACTCTGTCATGAGCCCCTAGAAGCCCTGACAGCTGCAGTTGAAACTCCTTGAAATCAAATCTCTTCCAAATCAAATCAGCACCCAAAGCTTTGCAAAGCCCTAATATCCTGCACTCAAGCCCCTCACTCAGTCAGTTATTCCCAGCTTATGCACTTATAGCCAATGCCCTTATTGGTCCTTAACTGAAGGATTTTGCACTTTATACTGCATGTCAGGCAAAAATGGAGGCATTCCATTTCTGACAGCAGTAGGAAATAGAAATAAACAACAAAAATATCAAGTGCTTTTTATAGTCCCTTTCATCCAGAGACCTTGCAAGTAAGGCCAGTGTCATCATCATCATTTTTCAGAAAGGGCAAATGGGGCACTAAGAAGCTTATGATTTGTCCTACTGCAGGCCAATAGGACAGCCAGCAACACAGCCCAGGGCTTTGTAGTCCCTGGGCTATCCATGCTCTATCCACTAAGGTAAACTGCAAGGAAACAAGAGAATGAAAAACTCCCACTCCAATGGGAACTATATTAATTATCGATACAGTTACAAGCATCAACATAAATGTGTTTTTATGCTGCTCTTGAAAAATGACTATTTGCACTAGCATATCTTCACTGGTTTCTGGTGTGTGTAAATGCATCAGCTTTATCCAGCTTAACTGTGCAAAGAATGTTGAATTATCTTGCTTGTTAAACATGCATATAGATCAGTATTTGTCCAGGGGCTTAAGAGTGTACCCTAACAATGGAAATGCCATGTGATCAAGTTACCCTGCTATAAGAATCTAACCTTTGCATTGCCTGGTTTTATTTTGATAATGCCATTCTCATGTTGCACAATCAAAGTTGTTTGTTTGTTTGTTTTTTGCAATTCTACTTAGCTGGTTAGATTCTTAGCTTGTTAGATTCTTTGCAATTCTAATTAGCTGGTTAGTAATCATATGAACACAAAGTAGTTCTGCAAAAACTAATGCACTTTTAAAAATAGACTATTTCTACAAATCATAAAGTTCCTGTTTTAATTATGTGCAATTTTCTTTTTATTAGGAAAAAATAGGAAAAAGCAGGAGATCTTGTCCTCACTGGAAGAGAACCCAGGAGACCCCTGAATTAATAGCATCCCTATGGAAAATTTCCTGACCTTGAGGAGGTCATTTTACTACTGTTTTCCTCATATTCCAGCTCTGAGCAAATAACATTCACATATTTGACAAAGGAATTGCAAGAGCTAAGTCATTAATATTTGACAAGTGATTTCAGACCCTATGATGAAAGCCACTGACATGTAAAGTATTGCTATCTTATCATTCATATCATCCCATACTAATGGTTGCAGTTGCAATACCAATATCTGAATAACACAACTTTTATCCTAGTTAACTTCTAAGATAAATTTTACTTGCTTTTTAAAATCTCACCCAGAATATTACTTCTCCAATTATTTAAATCTCTGCTTATGGCTGCTTATATTGATTAAGCAAAAAGGTGGAAGTTTTGCTGATATTAATAAAAATTAGTTAGTTCTATAAATGTGATAATACTAAATAGATGATCAGATTAACAAGAGACTAAATTACATGGGATGGAACTGCATAAAACAGAGATATTGTTCTTTTGTGTTTTTTCTTAATTGCTTATGTATGGTAATATTTATAATTGGAAATGATAATGTCTGCATAATATATTAAATTGATATAACTTTTTATTATTTATTTGTATATTCACATTTATTCAATGGATAAAATTAATGTTGCTTGAAACCACTTTATTATTGAATTTTTCAAATGATGAAATATTTTTCCATATTTAGTACACTACATGCAAACCACTTCTTTCCCTAAATCAAGAATCTGTTGTGACACATTTGTCATATTCACAAAATCAACAGTATTCTTTTGGGTTCATTAATTGGTAGGATAAGGGACTAATAAAAGATTAAATAGATGGCAAGTGGCACAAAATTATCAACATTCCATTTTGGATTAACTTTTTCTCAGTTTCATGAATCAAATTGGAGGCTATTGATTTAAGAATTAAGATAATGGGGTCTGATAACATGCCTGACATTAGTATATTAAGACACTTCTGATGTATACCTGGAAATCCAAACAGTATTGTAAACGTTTAAAAATCAGTAGAGCTACTGTTATGTAATGGTTTAAGGAAACAAATACAGCAATCAATTCAGTGGAACATAGTTACTACATGTTTGTAGTAACATTCTTGAGTAACAACTTGGATCCATTCAAGTCAAAGGCACTGATTTCAATAGGAGCGGGATTTTACCCCTAATGTGCATTGTTAACAACATGTCTCATATATATACTGTAGCAAAACAAGTGTAGATACATGGAGACAAGTCTAGGTATATGTATAGCATCTTGCAATACTAGTGCTCTTTTAGTTCTGAATAAAGAACTCTTAAGAGAATTAACAGATGTTAATAAATAAATAGGACCCAGTGTTTATAACTAAGCCAGAAATGTCTTATATTGTTTCTTGAAAATTTGAGCCTTATCTTACTAATTGGCCTTCACTGAAAGTCAAGTTGTCTAGTAATGTTTCATAGTTTCATAGTTGGTAGGGTCGGAAGGGACCTGAGCAGATCATCAAGTCCGACCCCCTGCCATGGGCAGGAAAAAATACTGGGGTCAAACGACCCTGGCTAGGTGATTATCTAGCCTCCTTTTAAAGACCCCCAGGGTAGGAGAGAGCACCACTTCCCTTGGAAGTTGGTTCCAGATCCTAGCCGCCCTGACTGAAGTAGTGCCTCCTGATATCTAGCCTGAATCTACTCTCAGTCAGTACTTGGTACTATGAAACCATCCATTCTGTTCAGCACAATAGGCTTCCATATGAAGACCAAGATCTACTTACTGCTGCTTATTGTCATGTTGAGAAAACTCACAATTCAAATCCTAAAAGTTGTGTGTGGAAGTGATAGTATGCAAAGTACAGAGACTACCTGGGTGCTGAAACCATGAATAGCCTTTTCACTGGCCACAAAGTAAATCAGAAGGCACCTCTCTCCATTAAGTATATGAATTCAGGGTAGTGGTTATTTTTATAATGAAGATAATAATCATAATAATGCATATAAGACAGTAAGCTATATGGGGTTATTTTCTGACCTCTACTTTACTATAATGTGTGAGAAGGAATGTATCCAGTCTCCAGCAGTTTTTTGCACTTTTTTCCCCTTAAGTAAATTGTGCT
>NW_017729033.1:42049527-42058587 GCF_001723915.1 Gavialis gangeticus
AGTAAATTGTGCTGTTTTTGGCTGTGGAAGATTACATCCCATTAATGACACAGAGGGTGAGTACAAGTGTTCAGATGAACTGGTGGAAGTTGAAACAGTTTAGATAAAGCAGTTGAAAACCCTACTGGTTCTATGTTGTACAAGCATTCATCCAGCTGGCTTCTTGCTCTACAGACAGACTGCAGGGTGGAGGGCATCCAGCCAAGGAGTCCTAGAGCACGTGTCCTAGCACACTTTACAGGTGCTGCAGTCTACATGAAGACAGGTGACAGCAGAGAGGAAACAGGTCAGAGGATCAAAGGGACCACACCCCAGTCCTAATAACACCTCCTTCTTCTCAGCCTCTCAGCAGTCATGCTGTCTTTTGAAGTTGGGCCCTGGCCATGGAGAGGCTTAGCTGCAGGGCAGAAGAGGCTGTGCCTATACCACTGTGGCCATGGATGGGGCTGTCATTGCAGAGAGGAGGCTTTGACCACAGTGATCCTGTGGCTCCAGCTGTGGGAAGCTCCACCTCTGCTGCCAGAGCTCAGGGATCTCAAGCCCTGCCAGATGGAATATCTCCTCCATGCAGCACTTCTCAGCCATGCGGCAATCCTGTGCATAGAGCTGCAGGCATGCAAAGCTGCAGGCATGGGGCTCAAGTGTCAGCCAGGGCTGTTGCCACTCTGCCCCAGCAGAACTTTTAGCTGGTGGTGCTAAGGCCATGCAGATGCCCTGAAGTACTCTCAAGTGCAATGAAAGGCTTTTACCCTCCCCCACAGCATTCCACAGTGGGCATCTGCAGCCCTGCACCTGGGGTTGTATGAGCAGGGTGCCCATATGCTGTGCAGGGCTTCCCTCTCCCAAAGTACTTCAAAGCCAGCATCTGCAGCCCCTCAGGTAGGGCTGCAGGCAGTGCATTCTCAAGTGCCATGGGGGAAACACTTTTTTCCTGCACAACACTTGAGAGATCCACACCTGTGACCCCATGCACAGGGCGGTTCAAGCTTTAATGTGCTTCACAGGATGCTAGGGGGGTCCAAGGGTGCTGCCAGGTTCCTTCTCCCTGCCTGCTCAGGCTTTGGTGGGAGAGAAGGGGTGAGAGCATCTTAATAGCTGCACTGCCCAGGTGCTGTGAAGAGATGCTGTCTTTCCCAGCCCAGGGCTGACAAGTGGAGGAATTTGGTTTGACTCATCTGGAGCCCTGAAGTCCACTTGAGCCATAAACCATCCCTCTCTGGAGGGAAGAATGGGAGGGAAAGGCATACTGGGATGCCAGGAAGACATCAGGGGAGATTCTACAGTCAGGGGAACTGTACAAATGTTCATTAAGCCAATCTAACCCTACTGGTCAAGAATCAGATCTTGTCAGATGAGATGCAACTGTAAACTCGACTCGCACACCCAGAGCTTCTACTGTACTAAACTAGATACTGTTTATCTAAATGTAACATTTGTAGACACCCAAAGTTTACACTCACACTTCTGAGTGGAGAACAAAGGAGGTCTTTAAAAATGAAGCCAGTGTTACTCTCTTTCAGAAAAATGGATGTGTTACTCTATAGTATTACCAAATCTTGTAAGCCCCTGAATTCAGGAATCAAGATCAGCCATAAACCTGGGTTTCCAGTTGTTTCCTTTATGCTATCACTCTGCTAGGAGCAAACCAGGATGATTTTGTTTTATCATGAACACTGTGTGTCTCCGGAGGCAGGGAGGCATGGCGAGCTCGCACAGGTGGTGGCAGTGCTGTTGGCCATGGGAGCATGGCGGCGGCAAGCGGGGAGCTCCCACAGGCAGCTGTAGTGCTATTGGCAGTGAGGGGGAGGGGGTGGCAAGCCTCGACCAGTGGTTGGCAATCACCCACAGACATCGCTGGCAGCAGTGGCCAGTGGTGATTGTGGACCACCCGCAGGTGCTGCTAGAGGTGTCAGTGGGAGGGAGGGTGGGCGGCAGAGATCACACACCTTTTCACACGGGGTGCACTGCCATGCTCAGGGAGTGCACGTGCACCCGCATGCATCCCTATGCATTGCCAATGTGCTTTATAATCTTTAAACTTTTTACTCAAACTTTCAAATCTATCTAAAAACTATGCTGCACACTAAGCCTATATATCCTATCTCATTAAACAAATTAAGAATTCTGTGACCTATCAGAGTTTCAGAAAAAATTTTATTCCTGAAACAGTGCACTTCTATCAAAATATCTGTTGTGTAGCAGTCAGCTTGTATTTGCTATTTCAGTTTAGGGTCTTATGTTGCCTTTGCCCTCCAACTATTGTTTGTCAAGCTCCCTTGCATATCTTAGATTTTGTTGTATGATCTTGACTGCTTTGCCCTTATGACTATTCCCCTTTAAACATGAATACAGTGCAACAAAGGGGTTCCAATACCAATTCAAGTCTTGGGGTGCTCCTACCATAAAGGTAACAACAACAAAAACAGGAACCTTCTCTCTGTATTCCCATTTACAGAAAAGCTCTTTAAAAACCCTACATACTGGAGAGAAAACAAATACAATTGCTGACCATAAAAGTTAGTACATGAAAAAATCTTTAGACCTAACCTTGGGCTATAAAAATAGTTTAATCCATCCAAACATACTGTAGTTTTCTTTTAACAATATTGATGAAAGAACGTAAGGCAATATTTTGCTTTGTCTGTTTCTGATATATTTGGGGTGTTTTATAGATTTGAGAGTATAAATCCTGCACTAATTCTGCACAAATCCAACGAAACAGCATGCAACTTTCAGTCTGACTAAAATTCAATGCATTTCCTGTGTGGAAGTTCAAGTCAGACTCCTTTCCTCAAATTTAGCCAACCTGGATGCAATTAAGTGGAACACAAGTATCCAGAACAAAAGCAGTAGGCTCTCAAGTGAAATTTCTCTTCCTAATCCCACTTGCATTTTCTCTCCCTTGTAATCAGGTATAAAAGAAACAGCTCCTTGATGTTTTTCCAAAATTGGCCACTATCAACTTTCTAATCCTCTTAACAACATTTCTCCTAGATTTTATAGCATTACTAGTAATGATATTTCATTCCCTTTGTCATCTAATATTGTACATTCAAAAAGGTAATCATATTCACTTTTTTAACTGTTATACTGAAAATGAATTTTAATATAGTGCATGAAGAATGGGCAATACATTTTCTTATATTGTTAGACACGGAAATACATTCCTCTTTCTAGCTAAAGCCATTCAGTATTAATGAATGTGAGAGAAATATTTCACAAGATGGTGAAGAAAAAATAATACCTGTATATGGAATATTGCTCTTTAGCATATATAAGCACGAGGGTCTGGCATTTACATTTTAGGGTGTGGAGCAATTCCTCATCCCTACAGACCCTACAATAAGTATTTTCCATGTCTAAAGTATGATACACAAAAGGAGTATTGGAATTTTGGGGGCTAATAAATCTCTGCCACTGGCTCCACTTTACAATAAAGAAGAAATCTGGCTGGGAACCACTTGCTTTTGCTTTAGATGAACTGAAGCCCTCCAGAGGTGTGGCTATTATATACAAAAAAGTGTTCAAAAGATAATTACCCAAAAAGGCTCCATCTGGGATCTTATAGGCTTCCATCTACTGGAAGAATTTGTGTACATAATAATGCATTTTACTAAATTATCTGTTTTGTCTCCTACTCAAGGTATTTTACTAGAGTCCAGAGTGATCAGTGCACTAGGGGTATATTATTCACAAAAAGGACTTGAGGGAGTTGTTGGCTTTTTTCTTTTGCAAATTTCAAGATGGATGCATCATAGTGTTCCTTAAACTGGAGGCTGCATTATGTGAACATACATGGACCAGAAATTGTAGTGAGGTATCTTTTAGAGAAATCCTGCATAACACTTTTTCAGTACAGTGAACAGACTTCCAACTATGCAGAATTTGAAGTGTTCTTTTCTACTGCTCTACATCTTTATTACTATTTTACCTGAAATCATTTTAGTATATTAATCATTAATGCCCATTAGGATATATTAATCACCAGTAGCTAAAGCAACACCTTCTTTATGGGTAAGCTCAAGTGCAGGCTCCCCTGCTGAAGCAAAATATTTCAGATTTGAGTCACTAATACATTTTAAAACTGTTTTCTTTACTTCACTGAGAATCAAGACCTGTTCAATAATATATATTATATATATATATATATGCATGCTGAAATACATATGTTCTTTGCATCCACATCATACCTTATGTATCAAAACTCATAATATTAACAAGTGGAAGATGCTTGAGAATGCATTACATGCTTTATCAACAGAAAATCATATAGAATAACAAATTATTTTTCTGAGCCCTTTTGCGGCCCCTTGGCTACATTATATTATTGAAGTGAGCTTTGCTGAAAGCACTGATTTGTATCTCTCAATATGCTGACATGCACACATTCATAAAAAAAAATAATTTCCAGCCTTATGTTGCTCACATCCATAACTCTGGACCATGCTTGACAAGAAAAGTTCCATGCTGGGCTGTAGAGTTGGAGATGAGTGATCACTGTTGGCAGGGCTGTCTTGAAAGCAGGTAGAACAAATAAATATTGCATGTCTGATGTGCTGTTCTTTAAAACAATCAAAGCTTTCAGACATGGCTTTCTGCTAGGGGGCTTTTTTGGAATTTTTATTATAAGCCCCCACTACTTAGAGCTTTATGGCTTATGCACTTAAGTTCCTCTAGACTGTGGCGTATAAGATGTAGTGTGGCGTACAAGATGTAGCCAAGAAGCTAAAACTTTCATTGTGCAAAATTTGGTAGAAAAAAAGTTTTAAAAGCTATTTGAACTTACAGGAGTATGTAATAAAGCAGAGAAGTCTCTTGACATTTCTGTGCTTGCTGAAAGCAAAAAGATCGTTGATTTACAAAAGAGAAAAGAAAAGATTGGTCTGCAATAGGATGTGTTCCTGGGAAATATTCTGGAAAAACTGCTGTCAATCTCGGATACAATTCTGGCTACACTGAAGTTAAAACTTTTATAATTGACTTCGGTGGTGATAAGATTTCACCCATGGTAATTTAGAGACCTAACCAGCAACGTGCTCAAATGTAAACAGCCACGTATCCTTGCTATACCCATGTTTCTCCCCACTTCTAATATATACTAATGCCACACTCTAGAGTGGGTGTACTCACTTTTATAAACAACTGTAGAATCAAACCCTTAGTCCATTTGCATAACTAAGGGGCAAGCAGGACATTTGCCCTGGGTCCTAATTTTAGAGGAGATGCCAGCAGAATTCTGAAGTGGTCCATACCCCCACACTCCTGTGCTTGGCATCGCCCCCCATCCTGGCAAGCAACAGCATCTCTATTTACTGTGAACTCAAGTCTAGATTCATAAAGAATTGGAGTAAATATTTTCCTTGCCCTCCTTGGTTATGCTATAACTATAAAGTCCTGAGACTGCAGGCTAGATTTGGCTCTGTCTTGAATAAGAACATTTTAAATCCATTTCTCTTGTAGTTCTTAACTTCTCTTTAGCTATCATTCATTAAATTAAGTTTATTTTCTGGTATTGCATCCTGGGTAGCAAAAGCTGTAATTGTAATGTGTAATTTCAAACAGTAATTTTGCTATATATCTGATGTACATCTATATTATGACTTCACATCTTTGAATTTTTTTTTTACTTATCACTGTGCTAATGTAGTGGTTGTTAACTGCCAGAAATGTACTACTGTGTGTTACTAATCAACTGATGTATATATGCAGTACTGCTTTATAACTCTTTTTTTTTTTTAAAAGTTACTTTTTCCTGCATCCTCCAATGCATAATTATGTTATAGATCAGAATGCTTCCTTCAGGTCTACTGCATAATTTATACACATTTTGAAAACATTTGTAAATAGAAATTTAACTGATTGACCAGAGAGACTCTGAAGCAGATGGTTTTGAATAATAGCTATAGAAAAGCAAGAGTTAGCAAACACAAATGGAGTAGTTTGAGGCGAAATTGGCAGCTCTGAACAGAAATTTAAAAATATTTTGCTCCTTGAGGAGTACAAGGAAAATTCTAAACTTCTGTCTTTTGTAGGTTTTAACTTCTGTTCGGCACTTAAGCCTGTTTCCTGGTACCGTGGTAAATATTTTTGCATAGTTACAGTGATAACTCTAAGACACAATGGTTTATAAGTTTTTTGGTCTGGACAAAAGCTGGGGGATATATTCCTGATGTACCTGTATGATGCCTTTCACATCCCATCGCATGCAGTTTGATCAGGATTGAAATAGTTAACTCTCATTTCCTCTTACCACCCAACAAAATTCTTATTCCAAGCAAGCACTGGGAAAAGAAATGTTTTGCACTATTTGAGACTTGGTGATGTGCAGAGGTTTATCTGCATGCCTTTTGCACATTTATAAGAGCCTGATGAGTTACCAGAATGGCTTTGCATACAGATTGAATGGGAGAATAGACACCTTAAAACTTGAAAACTCTGCATAAAAATCTTTTGGAGTTACACTAATGATCAACACTTCTGTTGGGGATCCCCAAGAGAATAAAGGGTGGAGACAACCAAGACTAATGCTTTTTACTCCAGCTGAGCTGGCTCAACAACATGTGGCCAGTTTTATTGAAAGCTGATGATAAATCTAAAAGCATCAGCCTGCCAACCTGAACATCATCATTTATAATAAAGTGGTGGTAAATCAGCATGCCAACACCATAACAAAACCAGGTCTAAAGCCAAAAGGAAAAGGTTCGAGGAAATTAGAGATGATGCCTTAATTGCTTTGCCACAGCCTTCTCACTATTTCTCAGAAAGGAAAATAACAGACATATGTGGCTTCTTGAACCAAAGCCAAACATTGTTTAATCTGAGAGAAGCTGGCAACTTCCCTTCCCATAAGCAGGCATTAACAAGTCATAAAACAATATCTGCCCACTTGGTCTCTTTACCTAACTAATGTGGGTATGGATCCAAGACAAAAAAACCCTCTCCTTTTTCATCACTGGTACTTCAGGGACCCAAACTGGCAGGAAGTCAACTCGATAAGACAATACTTCTTCCCTTCCACACAAAAGTATGCCACCAGAAAAGCAGTTAGATGTGTCCAAATTCAAACAGCCTGGCTTGTAAAGTAACTGAAAAACTCATTGTGACAAAGGTCTGACTTTGAGTAGCTGCAGCCAGGAATAATCATTCAAACCATTATCCAGAATAATTTCCGTGCATGGAATGTGCAGTGGTGAAAGAGTCATCCTTTGATAGCTCAATCCGAAATATAACTTTTCTGAACCATTCAGTGAACTTGTGGAAGGAAAGGGCATTACCTGGACTAGAGTAAAGCCTTCTTGACAGAGATGCGTTTATTTAGTCAGAAGATGTACAAGGGAACAGCTGTACCTAGGTGCTACATTCTACCTCATCTGAATGAACAAAAGGCAAACAAACACTTTATTAAAGAATAAATAGTATTAAAGGGTGCTGGGTCTGGAAGCTTGGTAGGAGGACTGTATGCCTAGTCCCGGATTTGAAAATGAAAAAAAACCCCAAAGCAGCCTAGAACTTGCTGCTATTGCTGTAGGTTCATGGGGTGAATGAAGTCTGGCTCCCCATCACAAGTAAATTATTTATTTTTTAAGTCATAAAAGCTTCTGTGCAATAATTTAAAGAACTGGTTAAAGGACAGGTCAGCAGAGTTTTAGCTTTTTTCTGGTTATGCTTTCAAAATTACAACATCTGAGATTTTGTATGTTGTGAAAAACTTGCCAAGCACCGTAAACTGGAAGTGGAACAAAGGAGGACAACAAGAGAGTGGAAACATCCTTGGAACAAAAATATCTAGTAAGGAAAGTCAGTTACTAAAGGTTTTGTTTTCCCAAGTTTGTGAAACAATTTTCCAGGTATGACGGGTTATATCTACCCAAGGCATAAGTAAAACTAATCTTGAAAAGTGCTACATGAGCTGTTTCATGCTAGGTTTTTAATAAAAGGGTTGAAAAGTAAGATGCAGAGTTCACTGTGATACAGCACTGTGTAGTACTGACCTTTGGAAACAGTAAATCAATTGGATTTTGCTTTCACTGGATGTCATAGAAGTTAAGGGCCCAGAAGAAAATGATCAAAGTGCAGTACGTACTTTGCTAAGCCTCTGTGAAAGCATCCATTAACTCTAATCAACAATAAAACCTGTAGCTGGTATAAAGTTTCAGATAGGATTTGTCACAATGTCACTAATTATGGTGATGTGCTTCTTGCATTTTCTTTGTGAAAGACCGCCCAAAATAACACCAGTACTTCCTAAAACTAATAATAAACTAGTTTTTCAGTGTTGAAAAGCCATGAAATATGCTGTCTGATTCTGCACAGTTTCTAGTCCGAGCAGTCATAAAAATCTTGGTCTATACAATCCCCTTTTTGCCTATGAGTAATTTATATTAAAGTTAACTGGAGATGCTTGTATTAAACTCTATTTTTTTTGCTCTTTTCTATGCAACTCATCCTCATAACATCCAAGCACCAATCATTAAGAGCTAGATTCCATCTCTCTCACTCATGCTGAGTGACATGTATTCACACAAGTATTCCCAGTGACGTAAATGGGGTGACTCAAATGGTCATATTCTCCTCTATGCAAATTTAACAGAATCTGGTCCTAATAAATAAGGGCTAAAAATTCTACTAATATACATTAGAGGAAAAGAAAATCAATTTAAGTTAGTGGAAGTCTCCAGCCACTTAAGCAAGAAGATTTGTTCCCCAAGTCTCTCAGTGTCTCTGTGAAACAGAACAGGGAGACAATAAGTAAAAGGTCACATAATGACCGTGGAAAATCAGATATAGAACCGGGCTCCTCTGTTTCCCAAGTTTGTGCCTTAATTACAAGATCATCTTTCCTCCCTCACTGACTTTACTGGACTTCTACAATAAGTAAGGTTCAGGTTTGTAACAAATAGAAGGACTTGAATGCTTCTTTATTTTCATAAGTGAAAGGAAAATATTTGTTTTACAGTTCACTTTCTCTACTGAGAGCTTAATTAAGAAGGAATAAAATAATGTTCTCAAGGACTTTTAATATTTTTTCCAGATGATATTCATTGCTTGGCTATCACCAAG
>NW_017729033.1:42063587-42066204 GCF_001723915.1 Gavialis gangeticus
AACTTGAATGCTTCTTTATTTTCATAAGTGAAAGGAAAATACTTGTTTTACAGTTCACTTTCTCTACTGAGAGCTTAATTAAGAAGGAATAAAATAATGTTCTCAAGGACTTTTAATATTTTTTCCAGATGATATTCATTGCTTGGCTATCACCAAGCACCATGAGTAAACCTTAAACTGGCAAGTTGAGAGAAGGCAACCAATGTTTAGATTCTACAATAACACCAATATCAAAAGCTCTTGTAGACTTCAGTGGATGTGGCACCCATAAAATAATTGGAAGACTCTCTGAGAAAAACTGTGACCATGAGACTAGGGAGGAGATGCTGTTTCCATTTGGGCAACAGCTGACTGAAACCACAGATAATCAGCCATCATTCTGACAGATAAAAGATGGCCATTTATTTTGTAGAAAATAACGCTTTTTACAACATGAAAATAACATTAAATCATTTTATTTAATTTAAGGAGGAATCAAAGCATTTACTTTATAAACAGAGAGGAATTTGGATGCTGTATATTGGAGATGGAATGAGAAATTTGTACTTTATGGGCATTAGTAAATTAAGGATTTACACACTAGAATCATTTGCTGTGGCCATTTGCTGTTGCCATTAAACCATATTTTCTTTTCAGATCTCAAAAATAAGAGTTGTGATTTGATTTAATTAATAGCTAGAATTACAATACTTTCCTTGATTTTTCATATATAAGTAGGCTAAATTCCAACCTTACTTACCAGTCAATCCAACTGATGGGATTCAGGGGCAAATCCAGAGGGGTGCAGTGGTGCAGTAGCATGCTCCACCTCCAAGTTTAATCCTGGTCCACCCAAAGTTTACAACAAGCTGCCTGGTAGTGGCAGCAGCATTTTTGTTCAGGCAGCAATGGTTGCCTGGTTGCCTGACTAGGCAACAATGATTGCGTGACTAGTCACTTGACTTCAGGGTTCATTATAATCTACCAGATTCTTTCCAAACTCTTCATTCCACAGGTGTTAATGACCCGCTCTCTTTTTTAACAGTACTACAGATGTACATTTATTTATACTGACTAGGGAACTAAAGAAAATATATCTTTTGATTATTTTTGTCTAGTTCATTCTGTTTTTAATGCAAACAATTGAATAAAGTTATATAAAGGCCCCTAACATATTAGCAAATCTTCCAGTTTATTTTTACCTGGAAAAAAATCTGCATTTTGTTATATGTGATGATGCACCACCCTATCTGCATCCCTGTTTTTAAGATCCTCCCATGATGGGATGCAAGTCAGGGAAGAACTGACCTATTGGAAAGATACCTAAAATCAGATGAGTATCAGTCAATTACAGTACAATGCAGTCTTTTTTCCTCTACATTATAAATGCCTCACCATATTTATTAGAGTTCTTAAACATGTTAGCTTATTATTGATGGTTGCTCACTTAGGAACATTTCAATATATTAAACATCTAACACTTTTTGGAGTGATTGCTAAGCCAACATTTGTCAGTAGAAATTAGAGGTGCTGCTGAAACACTAATGTAGTCCCAGAGATTCTCAAGGGGGAACAGGAAGATGAGGACTAGGGACAGGGCTTCTCATCAGCCTGAGAAAATACTCCTCCATCCTGCAAACTAACACTGCCCTAAACTGGTTCTCTCATTAAAGGGAGCTTCGGGTTCAGCCACTGGATGTGACAGTAATGATAACACAATTGGATACAATACATTCTGCTAAGGTTTATATAGGACAGCCACTCCTTAGTATCTGTCTCTTAGCCATGTCACTGGATGTTGGACAAAAATCAGGGCCTTTTAACCCTTTTCTGATGACAGATTTTGAGTCTTTAATGGCTATTGCTTTATGATACCACCTTTAAAATTCCTTCTTTAATTTCCATGATATTGTTTGTGAAAATAGCTTTTAGGCATAAGAGCTTCTCTGACCAAAACTGGAGGATGAAACACATTAAATACACCTGTGCCATCTGCTGGATAGTGATGAAAAGGTTTTTTTGTTTGTTTGTTTTAGTTCAGAGTCAACTGAGATTAAACAGCTTACTATCCTTTTGGTAGTTTAGCTCCTTTGCAACGGGAAGCTCGCTGGTACTCAGATCTCAGTGAGGAATATTAAGAAAGGCAATTATGCAGGCTTGATTATCTCCTGTTTTAACCTCAAAGGGATCTTGGTACATCCATTACTGAGAACCACCACTTGCATACTGTTATGGAGCAGGCAAAGAATGGTAATGAATTTTGGTAGACATCCATACTTCAGAAGTATCCTCCACAGCACTTTTTGGTTGACAGCCAAAGGTTTTTAATGGTAAACTGTTTAATCTCAGCCAACTCTAAGCTAAAACCAAGACCAACCTGACCACAATCTCACCCTGTTCTCATTAAGAAAATGGGAGGCTGTGGCATAGACACCCACACAGTCAAACGGGTCACCAACTGGCTGGAGGGCCGCACCCAGAGGGTGGTAGTGGATGGGTCCTTCTCAACTTGGAAGGACACGGGCAGTGGGGTTCCGCAGGGCTCGGTCCTCGGGCCCGCACTGTTCAACATCTTCATCAGTGATTTGGATGAGGGGGTAAAAAGCACCCTGTTCAAATTTGCTGATGACACTAAGAT
>NW_017729033.1:42066686-42068291 GCF_001723915.1 Gavialis gangeticus
TGGGGGAGTCACTGTTCCCCCGAGCACAGCCAGGAGTGACCAGGAACAACGGTCACAAGCTAGCAGAGGGTAGATTTAGGTTAGACATCAGAAGGCGCTATTTCACGGTCAGGGCGGCTAGGGTCTGGAACCAACTTCCAAGGGAGGTGGTGCAGGCTCCTACCCTGGGGGTTTTTAAGAAGAGGTTAGATGAACACCTTGCTGGGGTCGTTTGACCCCAGTACTCTTTCCTGCCATGGCAGGGGGTCCGACTAGATGATCTTCTCAGGTCCCTTCCGACCCTAGAAACTATGAAACTATCAAGCTCCAGTATGCTGATGATGCTGTAGTTTGTGCTCACTCAGAGGCAGACCTTTAGGCAATTGTCAACATCTTTACTGAAGCATACAAGAAAATGGGACTGAAGCTTAACATTCAGAAGACTAAGGGTCACCATCAACAAGTTCTTAATGAGCAGTCCCAGGTTTGGAAATTCAAATTCATGGTGAGACTCTGGAGAACACTGAGTATTTCCTATACTATAGAAGCCATCTCTCGTAGAAGGCTGACATGGATGAAGAAATCCAACATCGTCTCAAAAGTGCAAATGCAGCCTTCGGACTGAGGAAGTTGGTGTTCAAAGATCATGACAACAGATGCAAAGCCAAGTTCATGGTTAATCAAGCAATCACAATCCCCACATTCCTGTATGAAGCTGAGATGTGGAAAATGTATAGGAGACATTTCAAGCCACTGGAGAAATACCATCAATGCTGCTTGTGGAAGATCTTTTGAATCCAGTGGGAAGACAGATGCACTAACATTAGTGTCCTCTCACAAGCAAACACCACGAGCATCAAGGTGATGATCATCCAACATCAGCTTTGCTGGACTGGCTACATCATCTGGATGTCTGATTTCTGAAGCAAATTTTATTCTCCCAGCTCAGTCAAGGAGGGCAGAGAAAGCACTTCAAGGTCATCCTCAAGGCTAACTTCAAAAATGCAACACCAACATCAACTCATGGGAGACTATTACCCAGGACACCACCCGCTACCCCCAATGGAGGAAGTGTCTACTGCAAGGATCTCAGTACTTTGAAACCTTACAATGACAACAGGAGATGGAAAAGCAGGAGCAGCAGAAACAGCATGTTGTGTACCATACAATCATAGAAGTAGTGTTGGAAGGGACCTTGTAGATCATCAGATCCGGCCCTGGGCAGGAGAGAAAACCAGGCTCAAATGACCCCAGCCAGGTAGATGTCAAGCCTCCTCTTAAAGACCCCAGGATAGAAGCCATCACACTTCCCTTGGAAATTGGTTCCAGATCATAGCCGCCCTGACTGTGAAGTAGCACCTACTCTCTAACAACTTGTGGCCATTATTCCTTGTAACCCCAGGGGGCGCTAGGGGGAACAAGGTCTCTCCCAAACCCTGCTGGACTCCCCTAGTGAGTTTATACATGGTCAACAGGTCCCCCCTCAGCCTTCTCTTGCAAAGGCTGAACAGGTTAAGGTCCCGTAGATTCTCTTCATAGGGTCTGCCCTACTTTCCCCGGATCACGCCCTCCTCTAAACCCTCTCAATGCTGTCCACATCCCTCCTGAAGTCCGGTGCCCAGAACT
>NW_017729033.1:42068302-42068844 GCF_001723915.1 Gavialis gangeticus
TAACCTGTCCAGGTCCTGCTGTAATCTGTCCTTCCCTATTAGCGTGCCCACCTCACCCCAAATCTTGGAATCATCCGCAAATTTAAACAGGCTGCTTGTCACCCCGTCATCCAAGTCACTAATAATGAAATTGAACACTGCGGGCCCAAGGACCGAGCCCTGGGTGACTCTACTGCCCGCTTCCCTCCAGGTCAAAAAAGACCCTTCCACCGTTACCATCTGAGTATGACCCTTCAGCCAATTTGCAATCAATCTGACTGCGTAGGCATCAATGCCATAGTCACTTAGTTTTTTAATGAGAATGGGGTGGGAGACAGTGTCAAAGGCCATGCTGAAGTCCAGAAAGAATACATCCATTCCAATACCTATGTCCAATGCTTTTGTGACCTGATCATAGAAGGCTATCAGGTTGGTCTGACAGGACCTGCCTCTAATGAAACCATGCTGGTTGCCCTTGAGCATCATCACTGCTGCTGGCCCATCACAGATGTGCTCCTTGATAATCTTCTCAAAGAGTTTCCCCAGGATTAAAGTAAGACTAA
>NW_017729033.1:42073844-42074694 GCF_001723915.1 Gavialis gangeticus
CTAATGAAACCATGCTGGTTGCCCTTGAGCATCATCACTGCTGCTGGCCCATCACAGATGTGCTCCTTTATAATCTTCTCAAAGAGTTTCCCCAGGATTGAAGTAAAACTAATGGGCCTATAGTTGCCCAGGTCCTCCCTCTTCTCTTTTTTAAAGATGGGGACCACGTTGGCTTTCTTGCAGTCATCTGGCACCTGGCCAGAGCACCACAAGTGCTCGTAAAGCCATGCCAGGGGCCCCACAATAACCCCTGCCAATTCCCTCAACACCCTGGGTTGGAGAGCATCTGGACCTGCTGATTTGAACATGTCCAGCCCCTCCAGAAGCTCTCTAACCTGGTCCTCCCTGACCTTAGGCCTGGCGGCGTTTCTCCCGAGTCCGTCTGCAATCTTGGTCAGGGAGTCCTGGTCCCTGCACAAGAAAATGGAGAAAAAGAATTTGTTAAAGAGGTCTGCTTTCTCCTCTGGTGCTACCACCAGATTGCCAAGCATATCCTTCAGGGGTCTCACATTACCTGGTGCCTTCTTCATTCTCCCTTTATATTTAAAAAAGAACTTTTTATTATCTTTGATCCTTGATGATAGCCCTAGCTCGGTATCTGCCTTAGCTTTTCTAGCAGCCCCCTACAGACCCGAGCGGTGGAGGTATACTCCTCTTTGGTGATATCCCCTCCCTTCCACCAGGTGTATGCCTCCTTTTTGGCAATCAGGCATTCATGAATGCCCTTGGTGAGCCACGGGGCTTTTGGGCACTCTTGCCCCGCTTGCTTCTTGTTGGGATTGTCACCCCTTGGGCTCTGAGGATCGTCTTTTTAAGATGATAAAGAAAGAATCAAGTATCATCTCTTTAA
>NW_017729033.1:42079694-42082138 GCF_001723915.1 Gavialis gangeticus
CGGGGCTTTTGGGCACTCTTGCCCCGCTTGCTTCTTGTTGGGATTGTCACCCCTTGGGCTCTGAGGATCGTCTTTTTAAGATGATAAAGAAAGAATCAAGTATCATCTCTTTAAGACAATACCAAATCAAGAACCCAGAGCCACCCACCTTGCATGGAAATATGTGCCTGAGCTGCAACAGTTTATCAATCCCAGATAGGCATCATCAGCTATCTTTGGATTCATAGATAAGACAATCATGGAAAACAATCATACTCCACTGTGAGGGACTGCTGGTGATGATGATAAGTGTTGAAAAATATGGGTTCTACAGAACCTTGAGAGTAGTAATAATACTACAATTAGAGAGATTTTTCAAAACACTCACTGTCTTTCACAATTTTTCATAACAATCCAAGTTGGAAGAAACTGTTAGCAAAAGAGCTCACCAAAGACTGCAAGTGTACCTGGGAACCAACCAGATTTGTTCAGTGCAAGATTCCATAGGACATTCTTGACCTGGTCCTAGGGTCCGGAGACTAAAACTGTAAACTGTGTTTGCATTTTGTTAATAACTGGAGCTTATAAAATTTTAATTTAAGGAACTTAATAGAGTTCACAAATGATTATTAAGAATTATAGCATCTCTACGGTTAAGCGTTATGCACCTGAAGAGGGACAGAAAGCCTGAATCCAGACATGCAGGCACATGTGGTTTGTGGCACTGAAAACCTCTTTGCAGCACCAGAAACCACAGGAGTTGCACATTACTTGATGTGTGACACTGTTAATTTGCACTGCCAGGGCAAAATTTGCTACCAGGACTTCCCAGTAGCACAAAAATATCCCAGAAAATAAATAGTGCAACCCACATCAAAGTGGTGAGTGCTGGGACAAATGCAGAAATGGGGCAGCAGGTAGCCCAGGGCAGCCTAATCTCCCACCTCTGTGTGCTGTTGAGCCTCTGTGCTGAGGCACCCTGCACCCTATCCAGCTGTTTCTTGGCTGGCTGGGGCACAGGGTGCATCAAGATGGGAGAGCAGGCGGCCCAGGGTTGCCTGCTCCTCTGTCTCCACGTGCCTCAGAAAGGGGGCTGCACTGCACTGAGGCATGTGGAGCTCCTGTGCTGAGGCACACAGTGCCCCAACCAGGTGCACCCCACCCGGCTGGAGTACAGTGTGCCTCAAGATAGGAGTGCAGACAGTTTGGGGATGGCTGCTCCCCTGTCTCCTAGTTCCTCAGTGTGGGGGCTTCACTGTACAGCACAGGTGGGGAGCAGCTGACTGGGGTGCAGGGTGCCTCAGCACAGGGGCTCCACAGTATGCACATATGGGGGCTTCCTGCTCCCACATCATCACGTGGGAGCCAGCCCCCCCTTCCCGTCCCTGCAGCACATGGAGCAGCAGGACAATTTGTCCCACTGCAAAGCACACGGACAGGGCCATGCACTGCAGCACAAAGTACAGGCACGAATTTGTGCCGCTGCTATTTGTGGGCATGCCCCTGCTTATGTAGACCTGGACACAGAGGGTAAGCAAGCTGTGCAAGATGACACAGTGAGTCACTGTATGAGCAGAATATAGAAGACAGAACCAACAAAATGTAATCAACATAATTTAATTAAGTTCATGGCAGTATTCTCACTTATTTTACAGAAAACACTCAAGTAATACTTTATAGGGAATTTTAAAACTGATGAGTGATTTCAGGTAATCTCTTAAATTAGTTTACTTTGTAGGACTGTATTATATTTAATCTGTATCTGGCCTCATTTTTATAACACTCTTTCAAATAAGTATCAAACACATTTGTTGTCTATTTTCTTGGTAACAGACACACACACAAAACAAATCCTGGAGAATATTTATTTAAAAAGTCTTATAAATGAACTTGGAAGAAATGTCAAGTAATATTTTGATCAGTATTTGAAAAAGTGATAACATTCATTGAGCCTAAAATTTTCAGAAAATGCCTTTAACTAAACTTGGCAAACAAGTACAATGTTTTGACTGCAAAAGCAGTTTTTGAGAATATAGTCTGAAGAAAATTAAAGTGTGATTTCTTTTCATAGCCATAAGCTATGGCCAAGAGCTGATTATTTATCCAAAAACAAAGCTCACTGAGCACTAAGTGAAATCAGGTATCAATTTAAAATGAGCATTATAGAGAAATAGCACTAAGTGAAACACCATTAAGCGGGGGTTGCCTGTACTGATAACAGACATGATAAAAGCTCTGTTATCAAAGGGGGGGACTGTTCCCTAATCAAGGGTCCTGCAGGGGCTTGGCCATGCCACCTTAGCTCAGCCTGTGGAAGGGAAGGGAGGGCTGCTCTAGTGCACCCCTGGCATCTAGCCTGAATCACTGCAGGCATGTGCCAGCATTTTTTCAGCCCAGAAGAGATGTATGTACAGTTACAAAGTGATTCAGCCTAGGTAGGTTAGACTAACCTGCAAAGATTGAAT
>NW_017729033.1:42082149-42088673 GCF_001723915.1 Gavialis gangeticus
TGTGTCCAGTTCTGTGCGCCCCACTTCAGGAGGGATGTGGACAACATTGGGAGGGTCCAGAGGAGGGCCACCCACATAATCCAGGGACAACAGGGCAGACCCTACAATGAGAGACTGCAGAACATGAACCTGTTCAGCCTTCAGAGAAGGCTGAGGGGGGACCTGATAACTGTCTATAAACTTAGTAGTGGGGACCAGAAGGGTTTGGGAGAGACCTTGTTTCCCCTAGTGCTCCCTGGCATAACAAGGAATAACAGCCACAAGTTGTTGGAGAGTAGGTTTAGATTAGACATCCATAAGAACAACTTCACAGTTAGGGT
Organism: Gavialis gangeticus; assembly: GCF_001723915.1. Taxonomy (NCBI): domain Eukaryota; kingdom Metazoa; phylum Chordata; order Crocodylia; family Gavialidae; genus Gavialis; species Gavialis gangeticus. Next base: position 42,082,470 of record NW_017729033.1, read on the forward strand.
GGCTAGGATCTGGAACCAACTTCCAAGGAAAGTGGTGCTGGCTCCTACCCTGGGGGTCTTTATGAAGAGGCTTGATGCCTACCTGGCTGGAGCTATTTGAGCTCAGTTTTTCTCCTGCCCAGGCAGGGGGTCAGACTTAAAGATCTACAAGGTCCCTTCTGACCCTACTTCTATGATTCTATGAATTCAGGCTCAGGTTTTTTGAATGTCTGTGCCTAGCCTAAGAGCTCATCTCTAGACCCAATCGCGTCTGTCTAGTTGTTGGGATATTTTTCTCCATCTCTGGGGCAGCAACAACTAATTATCTCAACATATTTCCAGAAGAGGGGATGTGGAGAAATAGGGTGAGATAGTTTTGAAAGCAGGGAGAGAAGGAGCATCTTTAAAATGTATTCTGAACAACATACAAGATGAATTCAGCTTACCGGCTGGGCACTGCTCTCCATCGTGCCAGGCTGCACTCCTGGCCACGTGCATGCTGCAGCTGAGTGCATGCACGCAATATTTATCGGCAACATTATCAACCAAAAAAGGCTGATTGCCGATAATGTCCATTTTCCTTTTGTCAGTGAGCTATAGACTGATGTATCAGTACAACTCTAGTTAGTACAGCACTTAACAATGTTCTAACACAGCCTGCCTCAGCAGGTCTAATGAACTTTAGCACTAGCTTATGTACATGTACCTTGTTTAGAGATAATTTCAGTATCTACACGGTAATGTACATGCATTTTTGCACAATAGTGGTGTGAATTTTCTGGGTTTCTGGGTGGTATAAGTGATAATTTGTATTAATAAATAAAAATAATTCTAACAGCCATCAATGCAATGATTCAGTTCATAGCACCCTTGGAATACCAGCAGTAGATTTGTGTTAGCAACCGAGCACATTCTAAGTTCATCAAATGCAATGCAGGCTCAAAAGCAGCTTGAGTTTGACCCCTAATTCCTAATGAGGATAAGTGAGCTTTAATGAAACCAGTCATTCATGTCAGCTTTAAATCCTTTTCAGTTGGTTTACTGCCATACACACGATTAAATAAAAGAAAAGAAAATTGCTATTTTCATGGAGGCACTCCAACACCACAATGTTGGCCAGCACACTGCATCTTTCAGGAACATGACAAGAAATAATGCCAAATACTGGTGCACAATAACTTTACTGAACCAACACCTCACAACTTTAGTTGCCCTAACTGAATATTAGTATTTATATCACAGTAGTGCTATGCAGTCTTAATCAGACTGGGACTCATTTGTGCTGCACATTATGCAGATGTAGTAAAACTCTATCAGTGCCCTAAAGAATTGGAGCTTACTTCACTGAATGAGCAAGTCACCAGAAGGGCTGTAACTCAGCTTTACTTTCCTGAGTATCCCCATGTAGACACCCACTAAGTCTTAAAGATAAGATAGAACTGGTGGGTGAAATAAATGGAATGGGGAAAAGAAGAGGAGATAACAGTACTATGGTCTTTTTTCTTTTTCTTTTTCTATCACAAACCCATAGCATAGCAGTGATTAATAGAAATAGGTACAAAAATTTATAACACGAACAAAAATCACCACCTGCCTAGTTGCCAGCAATGCAAATAATCAAAAAATCCTGTTACTTTTCTTGGAAAGCTGAGCACAGAACAAGACCTGCAGTTCATGTAGAAACAGATTCTAATCTCTTGCATGCCTATATGTCTGCTATTACAAATAACTGAGGAAAGTGATGAGGAAGTGAACATAAATATAATTTTGCAATGAAAATCTGTTCTCATTATGAATTGGAGGCACCTCATCTCCCAGCCCAAGGTGGGAGCATTCACAGCTCAAAATATTTGGTGCTAATTTGCACTAATGACATGTAAAAACCAGGAGCTGTATAAATACATTTCCAGTGTCCTCTGCGTTGGCTTACTTCTAAACATGTTGGCTTTTGCGCTGTGCAGAGTCACTGTAAAAGATAGCTTTCCACAAAGCACAGATGATGCACAGTTTCCCTACAGTGCCCATCAGCACAAGGCATTTCACATCATGGATGAATTTCATCTTCAAGCTCTGTGACTCAGTTTCCTCATCTGTAAATGGGGATATTAACCTACTTCACACAGATACCAGAAGTCTAAACTAATTAATGCCTGGAAAAAATGCACTGAGATCCTTGCATATATAATCACAAAGTATCATTATGAATGGGGATCAAGACATTATAAAAAAGACATAATAAATAAGATTGTGTTTTACACTAATGTGCATGTCTGTCATAATCACTGGTTTTCAATCTGGGGGTCCATAGATTATGTCTAAGGAGTATGGGGAAGATGGCTACGATCAATCAAAAGTATGCGAATACACACATTTACAATTTGAAGGTGTCTGCACCTCCATTCCCTTTTTTTAGGGGTCTGCAAATGAAATAAAGTTGAAACCAACTGGTCTAAATCTTTTGATATATCATTCACCTCATGTTGATGGACCTATTTTTTAAATAGATAGATCATTTTATTTTTTTTTTTGTGGAATTTTTGCGGGGATTACCACAATTGTATTCATTGTCAGTATCTTTCTGGAAGAAGAATAAGAACTTATCAAAGAATAAGAATAAGTTAATTCAGTCCTTCTGCTCTTTTTGTTGTTCTGGAGTCCACAGGTAAGTTACTACTTGCAGGTTTGATATTCTCATTGGGTCACTGAATCACTTTTTCAATTTCTTCAGATAAGTGACCTGTGAGGGCAGGCTTAGTAAAAATTGTTTTGCAAAGATAGGTGAATGACAGATAAAAAAATTACTCTTCTGGCTTCTGCCTCCAAAGACGTAATAATATTTCCTGACCTCATGCTTCCTTTCCTCTCACATAATTTTAAGTAACCTATTTTCCCCAAATGAAGCACTAAAATTTCACATGTGGATTTGTTTGACTATTTATGCTGCTGCTTTGTCTCTTGTCAGATGCTTCTAGCTACTTTCTTAGTTGCACACTGGTATAAATTGGGAGTAATGCCAGTGACTTCAAAGTAGTGAAACACATCATGAACTAGACTAATAAAAACAGAAATAGCTGTAGAAACAAAGGGGCAAAAGAGTGAGGTTTAGAGTAGAGGGATCAAAACGTTGCCCTGCTAAAAGTTACACAAGCAATATACTGGAAGCTCATAGTTGCCTTTAATTAGTTTGAAAATATCTGAGAATAACCGCCTTCACCTTAGGTTTAGGGACAGAAATTACACATAAACCAGTATAAATGATTGGAAACCAGTTCAAATCTGTAACACAACAGAAGTTCAGTGCCACTTTCAAAATGGCCAAAACAGGTTTGAGAGAAACCTGGATGGATGTAATATCAGACTTAACTGATTTAGGTTAAATCGGTTTATTGAACTTTTGTCTCAGTTCCTCTCCAGATTGCAGTTGGCTCACAGTGCCCCAGCATCCTCCCCTGCAAACTCCTCCTTATAGGGTGGGTGGGCTAGCCTTGGCCCACCTGTCTGCTCCAGCCAAGCAGGGAGGCATGCTCTAGTGCCTCCCAGCTTCTGGCCTTGGCCACAGAACACATGTGGCTGAATTTCTGAAATCAAAAATGAATTTCTGTTCATTTGCTTATCGATACATCTTAGACTAACCTGCGAAGATTGAATCGATTCAGTCTCAGGCTTTTTGAGTGTCTGCACTTAGGCTAAGAGTTGTACAACTCAATGAAACAATAGTTCCAATATGCAGGACTCCCTCCTGTGTCCACTGGAGTCCATTAGACCCAGAGTGAATTTTTCAAACTAAGACCTTTAGTTTCTACAAACTATGCTTTGCTTATATTAAAAGAGAAAGTGGCTTTCAGCCACACTGCAGGCCAATGCTTTTTTCACCTGTGCTGCTTCAGATGAAACATAGCCTTGAATTTAAAACTAGTAGTACAAAATGCCGTCTAAAATGACATGGCATATACAGTACATTGTCTGCTCTCCTAAACAGGGAAAGCTATTCAGGGGAATTTCAGGGATAGTATATGCGAGTGAACAGCAGGTCTAGAACAGAGGCTAGTTTCTTTTTTCCACTGTATTGTAATTACCAGAAAGCTAAATTACTTTCGCCTTTTAGTAGATCGGCTAATAAGCAACCCTGACCAAGTCTGAGTTGAAAGGTGTATCTAATAACCTGCTTCACACAAAACCACATTAACTAAAACCTAAAACAAATTGAATGTTATCTCAATAATCTAATCAGCTTTAAACATGTGACAGACATTAATGTCATATAATTGCCTGATGGCAATGGATGAGTTCAGCATTGATGCACAATGTAATATCATAAGTAGGCTTGTGGAAATTTACATGAAAAATAATCCCATTTTATACAAAAGGCCACGGGCAGCATTTTTTCCCTGCAGAAATAATTATTTAAAGCACCTCCCTTTGAAGTGCATGTATTACAGTACTGTTAACTGCCTGTGACTTGAACAATTAGTGGCTACTCAAAAATGCTTTTCTCATTCCAAGTCTGTGGGACCACTGGTTAAGGAATGTCAGGGGGGCTATTGGTTGCTGAATCAGCAATGGTAAGCTACATAGCAGTCACCTAAAAATATTGTACCAACCCTGCAGACTCAGAAACTGGCACAAGAAGCAAGGGGGGTTCCCACATTTATGTAGAAAATTATAGGGGTTAGTGTCGCAAGCGAACAAGGCAAAGGGAGGGAACAACTAAAAGGTAAAGAAACATCAGTACAGTGGTAACATATACTCAGCACTTTAACTTCCTCCCCAGACATCTGGAGGTGTCCCCAAACAAGCCTTTAGTTCCTAGAGTACTCAAACAGCAGCTTGCAGCTGCCCCTAAGTCTGAGTCTTGTTTGCACATGGTATACTGGTCAGGGGACCCAAGATAACCATGGCTATCCTTTCCAGGGGTCATCCAGCCTGTGTGAAGACCACTGAGGACCTGGGATTACTCTTCAGTCTTTTTTAGACACCACACACAATTGCATAACCTATACAAGTCCTGATTTTCTCCAGCTTGACCAGAAATACTGGGACCGGGACTGGAACTTGATGGGCCCTTGTTCATGCCTAAATGTCCCCTGGAATTGGAATCATGTAGAGCTTGCAGAATTTTTGGTATTTCCTTCTCCAGTACCACTGTTTGATTAAGCTGATCTCTTTGGGCAGATTCTAGGAGCTTTCACACCAGTACTCCTTGCCTAATGTTTTATCTCAGACCACACTACCTAGTACCTCTTCAGGCACAAATGATGTTGCCTTCCTTCAGGGAACTCCTCACTATCGATTTTCTTCCACTTAATTAGCTTTCCAATGTCAGCATCTTCCCATTGTTTTGTACACCAATCTGCCAACCTTCTGCTTTCTCCTATATTCAGGGGTGGTTCACTCCAACTCCCTCTATTGCTGACAGTGGCTGAACCTAACACTGCTTCAGGTTTAGGTTCAATGTCCACTATGAGAGGCCTATGGGACCAGGTATTATCATTTTGGTGCTGTCTCCCAGGGTGATGCACTACTTGGTAGTAAAACTCAGTCAGCTGTTCTAACCTTATAGCCAATTGTCCTTTGACTTGTTGGAAATTGTGTAACCATGAAGAGAACTGTGATCTGTTCTTAAGGTAAAGTGTCTCCACAGGAGGAAGTGCTGAAAATGTTTGGTAGACTCACCATAGCTAGCGATTCCTTTCTTACGGTTGCATATTGCTTCTCAGCTTTTCATAGTTAGTTTCATAGTTATTTCATAGTTTCTACGGTTGGAAGGGACCTGAGTAGATCATTTAGTCCGACCCCCTGCCATGGCAGGAAAGGGTACTGGGGTCAAACGACCCCAGCAAGATGTACATCTAGCCTCCTCTTAAAGACCCCCAGGGTAGGAGCCAGCACCACTTCTCTTGGAAGTTGGTTCCAGATCCTAGCCGTCCTGACCGTGAAGTAGCGCCTCCTGATATCTACCTTAAATCTACCCTCTGCCAGCTTGTGACCGTTATTCCTGGTCACTCCTGGCAGTGCTCGGGGGAACAGGGACTCCCCCAATGCCTGCTGGTCCCCTCTGACTAGTTTGTAACAGGCCACTAGATCCCCCCTCAGCCTTCTCTTGTGAAGGCTGAACAGGTTCAGGTCCTGTAGCCTCTCCTCATAAGGCCTGTCCTGCTGCCCCCTGATCATGCGAGTGGCCCTCCTCTGGACCCTCTCCATGTTGTCCACATCCCTCTTGAAGTG
>NW_017729033.1:42088706-42095336 GCF_001723915.1 Gavialis gangeticus
TGAATACATCCAGTCCCTCCAGAAGTTCCCTAACTAGTTCCTCACTAATCCTTGGCCTAGGTGTGCTTCCCCTGGGGCCTGAGGGGGGCCCAGTGGGGGGGGTGACTGTTCCGGTCCCTGCTTAGGAAAATGGAGGCAAAGAAATCTTTAAATATATTGACTTTGTCGTCTGATGTGACGACCAAGTTTCCTAACGTGTCCTGCAGGGGCCCCACATTACCCAGAACCTTCTTTTTACCCCCTATGTATTTAAAAAAGGACTTCTTGTTGTCCTTAATCTGGGAAGCTAGTCCCAGTTCCATCTCTGCCTTGGCCTTCCTGACTGCCCCCCTACATCCCCAAGCAACTGCAGTATAGTCATCCCTGGTGATGGCCCCACTTTCCATTGGGTGTACGCTTCCCTTTTTGCTAGGAGACATTCCTGGATGCTTTTGGTGAGCCATGGGGGCTTGCGTGCCCTCCTGCTCCCTTTGATCCATGTTGGGATTACCTCCCTTTGGGCTTGAGCTCCAGGCTATGATGTTTTAACTTTAACTTGTGTTCCAATTTTTCTGCACTCCACTGAAGATTATCATCTCTCTATTGTCCACCTGTTTCCCTGCCCTGAATGCCACCATCTCTCTGGGCATTCCCTCTGGAAGTTATCATGGCTGCCACAATGCCAGCATCCATCAGCATTCTCATGACAACACCATAGCTGCTGTGGTTCAAGAGACTCTCCTGTTGAAAGTCTGTTCTGGGACTGGGTTTCCATATTCTTCTCGAGCTGGTCCAATTCACCTTGGATCTTTTTCAATGTCTCCATCACTGTTTTTAAGGCTGAAAGCTCTGGGGTTATAGTGTGTGCTCCTGACTTCTCCTTTCTGGCATGTGCATGCACCCTTGCCTTGACACCTTGGATATCTAGGGCCTCTAGTTTTCTCACCACTTCCATCTGAGTGGCTAGCTTTATGGCATCATCTAGGCTATGAGGCTTCCCAAACAAAGGCAGACCCACTTCTCCCCCCTGAAGGCACTGATGATGAACCGGCCAGTCCTGTGTCTCAGGGCTGACTTGTAGGAAGGCCTTTATAGCTAATTGTCTTAGAGCAATGCCAAACTCTTGCATCAATTCTGCTGAAGTATTCTTGTGATTAAAGAGAGATGCAAGGTTCCAGTTAGGCCCTGTACCTGGTTCCAAAGCATTCCTGAGGCCCCTGTCAGATGCTTGTAATCCTGCTTGGCTTCACTGCTGAGCCCATATGGTAGACCTCCCTTCAGAATTTCACCACTGCCAGTGATTTCTGCCACCACTGTAGCCCCAGAAACTGGCACAAGAAGCAAATGGGAATTCCCATTTTTATATAGCAAATCATAGGGGCTAGGGCAGGGGTGTGCTGCTTCAGGAGCGTGGGGAGAGAGCTGAATCTGGGCAGCTCCTGTCCCAGTGCATGGGGCCCCAGCTCCACACCGCTTTCCACCTACTTGGCTACCCACAGGTGGCTATTCACCACACCAGGAGGGCAGAGGGGTGGAAGGTGGCCAGGAGCTGGAGCCTTGCCCACTGGGGCAGCAGGGGCAAGAATAGGAGGAGGCAGGGGGAGCTGAACTGGTAGTAGTCCTGCCAGAAAGCTGTGCATATTGGCTGGGGCCAGGGCCAAGGCCAACGAACACAGACAGGAGTGCAGTGCTGCCTGCCCTGGGTGGAAGTGGGCAGGGCTTGGTCCCATGAAGAGAGCTGCAGGGGCAGCTGTGGGCCGGTTCCAATCAATTGGCAGGTGCCCGCCTGCAACCCAGATCCAGTCAGTTGGTGGGCCAGATCTGGCCCACAGGCCATATTTTGCCCACTCCTCACTTAGGGTCACAAGCTAATGGGCCAAAGGGAGGGAATAAATAAAAGGTAAAGAAATGTCAACACTGTAGTAACAAACACTCAGCACCTTAATTCCCCTCCACACCCCTGGAGGTGTCCTCAAAGAAGCCTTTAGTCCAGTGGTCCCCAAACTTTTTACATCTGAGATCACTTTGGGAATTTAAAAGGAACCCAAGATCTACCTCCCTCACCTGACCCAGCAGGTAAGTTTGTGGGAAGGCATGAGGGGAGGGGAAAGGGTTGTGGGGGGCAGAGCAAGGCAGATCAAGGCCCCAGCCCTAGCCCTCACTCCCTCCCTCACTGCTGGGACTTCAATCTGCCCCCACCAATGGTGGTGAGGGAGGGAGCACAGCCAGTGTGGAGTGAGGGACAGAGCCATGAGTGGCTTGTCTGGGGGGTGTGGGGAGTGGGACATGCAGCCCAGGAGGGCACAGGGGGGGCACATGTCCCTGGATCTGCCTGCAGGGTTGGCTTCAGGCTGGGCAGTGCCATGCTGTTCCTAGTTGGGCCGTGCTTGAGCCAGGTGGTGGCAGTGGTGCCACGAGTGAGACCACAAAGGGAGGCCATAACCTCTCCAACCTCGCTCCCAGCACCACAGCTGCCCACCCCAAGCACAGCATGGGCTAGTCCCAGTGGGAACAGCCCAGTGCAGCTTTCCCCTCCCCTTACCTCTTTCACCCACCCCTTGCCCTGCCCCCAAGGACATGGGGGCCAGGGGCTGGCAGGCACGGTGTGGGGTGGGCAGTAGCTGCAGATTTGGAAGCTGCACTGAGCTGTTCCCACCAGGCCTGGCCCATGCTGCCCTTGGGGCAGGCAGCTGCAGTCCTGGGAACAGCGGTTGGGGAGGCTACAACCCCACTCCATTGCCTCACTCGCAGCGCCACTGCCATTGCCTGGCCCAAGCACAGCCCAACTGGGAATAGCATGGTGCCACCCAGCCCGCAGCCCGCCCTGCCCCACGGGCAGATCCGGGGCACACACTCTGTGTCTTCCCAGGCTGTGTCCCCCCCCTTCCTGCACCCACTCAACAAGCTGCTCATGGCTCCATCCCCAACCCTGTGCTGGCTGTGCAGGACCTGCCCCTGCTTCAGCCCTGCTACTTACTTTGGAGCTGCAGCAGCCAGTGCTGCCCCATGTTTGGGGGACAGCACGTGCCCCCCCCATCTGTGCATGGCAGAGGTGGCTCCTGTTGCAGGCTGAGCTTTGTGCCCCAAGCCCCACTGCATGTACTGCCCAGGCCTCCACCCTTTCCCTTCCCCACTGACTGACCTGTTGGGCTGAGGGAGGCATGTGCATGTATGCACACATGCGCTTAGCCCCCCTCAGCCCATGATCAACCTCAAGAGGCTCTGGGATCTATCAATCTATCACAATTGACCAGTTGGTGACACTGCTTTAGTTTCTAGAGCACTTAAACAGCAACCTGCATCTGCCCCCAAGTCTGAGGGGTGGATTCAGAAGGAATTTTAGTTATTTGATATATGCCATAAAAAGCATAAATAATAGAACTCACTGATGTGGAAGTTCAGCTAGATTTCAAAGTGAAATTAGACAGCTTTATTTTTCTATAAAATAAAAGCAGTCCTACACTCTAAACTTAAAGCACTGAAGCAAGGCAAAATTATTACTTTCAAAATGATCTTTGCTATAATAGTAAAGGCTGTCAAAGAAATATATGTGATCCCAGATTCTAGACTACTTTTTTTCTGCAACAGCAGATTTTTTGTTGTTGTGAATTTTAATAGGATGAGTATTTCACTACTCAGCATGTGATTGACTTGATGGTAAGTAATAATCTATACCAGACAAAGAACACTAGAGGAGATGTTAGAAAGCTTGTCTACAAAATGCATACAACAGAGATTCTCTGCTCTTGCTTTTGAATAAGAGGTAAGAGAATAAACTATATGCACAATTTACATTAGTTTCATTACGTTAATGAAACTAATGTAAAACTGCAGAGCTATAGGTCATTTGCTTGTTAGTGTCTCATTCTTTGTTCTACTTCAGTCAACATTAGTCATTAGTTTTTGAGTAAACTAATGAAGCAGCCTCATTTTCAAAGTATAGCATTATAGGGAAGAATCCACCATGGACAGCTGTCTGCCAGACTCTTAAAATATATTTGGCTTTGGAAAACAAGCATGAGTTCACAGGTTATTTCCTAAGGCAATTTCAACATAAATATGGTTCAATTAAAAAGTTAAGGGAAAAAAAAGCAAATGAGTTGGACGCTAAGATGACACACAGGTGTATATTTTGCTAGTCTTGACAAACCTCTCCATTACCCAGGTAGTTGACCACTCCTGAAAGTGGTGTTTTAGGGCAGTTCATAACACTAAGTGGAAAACTGAGCTCTCACAGATCACCTGGTGACTTGGTGTTCATTTCTGCTGTTTTTCTAGTTCCTTCCATAAGGAGGCAGCTGCTGCCTCCTTTTATATTAGGTTTTGCTCCCCATGAGCAGAACTAGGATCTTGAAAACTGGGATGCAAATGGCATGGTGAATCATCACAGACAGGGTTAAATTAATGCATAGGCAAACTAGGCACATGCCTAGGGCCCTAAGTAAAGAAGGGGCCCACTTGTGCTTATTTTACACATTATAATTATTGAGTGAAAACAATAGGGGTCCATGAGTTTGTTTGCCTAGGACCCACTAAAGGGTTAATCTAGCCCTGATCACAGATAACATAATACATATTTTTCTCCAAACTAGAAGCTTGGCTAATATGTTAGGGGCCTAAGGCTATATTGTTCAGTTTGAGTTCATAGCAAAAACGAATATAACTTTATTGATATGTGCATTGATTTTCTATATCATATGTTTTGTATAAAAACAGAACAAACTAGGCAAAAGTAATCAAAGGATGTTGTTTCTTTAGCCCTGTAATCATTATAAATAAATATACGTCTCTTTTTTTGAGATTCATAAAACAAAAGTAAGTCTTCTTGAGCATCTTAACTGTGCATCCAATACTTCACTGAAAGTTATTTCTACACCTAAGTTAATGTTTTTAGCTACACTTAAAACCAGTCTTCAGGCCCAGGAACTACATTACCAGGGGGAACTAAGAGACAGAAAAAATGCAGTGGAAAGAATAGCTTGATTAATGGAACTTTAATACTGTTAAAAAGGAGAGGGGGTCATTGCATCTGTGGAACAAAGAGTTTGGAAAGAATCAAATAGATTATAATAAGTCATGAAGTCAAGCAGCCAACAGTGGCAAAAAAACAGGTTAGGGACTATTTAGAAAAGCTGGTCATGTACAAGCCTATGGGGTCAGATACAATGCATCTGAGGACGCTGAGGGAGTTGGCAGACATAATTGCAGAGCTGTTGGCCATTATCTTTGAAAACTCGTGGTGACTGAGAGATGTCATGAATGACTGGAAAAGAACAATCTTTAAGAAAAGGAAGAAGGAGGGTCTGGAGAACTACAAACCAGTCAGCCTCATCTTAGCCCCTGGAAGAATCATGGAACAGGTACTCATGGAATCCATTCCTAAGGACTTCGAGGATAAGGTGATTAGGAACAGTCAGCATGAATTTACTAAGGCCAATACATGCCTGACCAAGCTGATTGCCTTCTCTGATGAGGTGCCTGGCTCTGTGGATGGAGGAAAAGCAGTGGATGTGATATACCTTGGGTTTAGCAAAGCTTTTGATATGGTCTCCCAAATGTTCTCACAAGCAAGTGAAGGAGGTAAGGGTTGGATAAACAGCCTGTAAGATGAATAGAAAACTGGCTCCAAGGGTAGTAATCAATGGCTTGATTGGCAACTAGTATCAACTGGAGTGCCCCAGGGGTCAGAGCTGGTTTCGTTCAGTATCTTCATCAATGACCTGGAGGATGGGATGGAGTGTACCCTCAAGAAGTTTGCAGATGACACCAAGCTGGAGAGAGTAGTAGATATGCTGGAAGGTGGGACTAAGATTCAGAGAGACCTTGACAAATTGGAGGATTGGGCCAAAAGGAATCTCATGAGGTTCAACAAGGGCAAGTGCAAAGTCCTGCTCTTAGGATGGAAGAATCCCATGACCTGCTACAAGCTTGGAACCAACTGGCTAAGAAGTAGCTCTATAGAAAAGGACCTGGGCATTACTGTGGACAGTAAGGTGAATATGAGCCAATAGTGCACCCTTGTTACAAAGAAGGCTAACAGCATACTGGGCTGCATTAGTAGGAGAGTAACCAGCAGGTTGAGGCAAGTGATTCTTTCCCTCTGTTTGGCACTGGTGAGACCACATCTGGAATACTAAGTTCAGTTTTGGGCCCCCAACTACAGAAAGGATGTAGATAAATTGGAGGGCCTCCAAAACGGTTAGGGGGATGGGGTACATGAATTTGGAGGAGAAGCTGAGGGAAATGCGCTTATCTAGTCTGGAGAAAGGAAGACCGAGGGGATTTAATAGCAGCCTTCAGCTACCTGAAGGGTTGTCCCAAAGAGGATAGAGCTAAACTGTTCTCAGTGGTGGCAGATGACAGAGCAAAGAGCAATGGTCTCAAGTTGCAGCAAGGGACATTTAGATTAGATATGAGTAAAAACTTTTTCACAAGAAGGGTAGTAAAGCACTGGAAAAGGTTACCCAGAGAGGTGGTGGAAGTTCCATTCTTGAGGCTTTTTAGACCTGGCTAGACAAAGCCTTGGCTGGGATCATATATTTGGGGATACAGCAGGTTGGAGTAGATGACCTCCTGAGGTCCCTTCTAATTCTAATTTTCTATGATACTAGGAAGCTACTCTATCACTGCTGCCTGAATAGAAATGCTGCT
>NW_017729033.1:42095347-42096520 GCF_001723915.1 Gavialis gangeticus
AGTAAAGCACTGGAAAAGGTTACCCAGAGAGGTGGTGGAAGTTCCATTCTTGAGGCTTTTTAGACCTGGCTAGACAAAGCCTTGGCTGGGATCATATATTTGGGGATACAGCAGGTTGGAGTAGATGACCTCCTGAGGTCCCTTCTAATTCTAATTTTCTATGATACTAGGAAGCTACTCTATCACTGCTGCCTGAATAGAAATGCTGCTGCCACTACCAGGCAGTTTTTTAAAATTTTTTAAAATTTTGAACAGGAACAAAAGTGGGGTGTAACTGTCCCACTGCATCTCACCCTGGATCCATCCTGGGTGCATCAGCTGCTTTGAGGTAAATGCCAAGTGAGCATTTTTACCTCACAGCAGAGAAAAACTAAACTGTGGTAGTATAACTTTCAGAGAAAACAGCTAAACTGCAGTGATTTACCTTTCACTTTAGCTGATGCATGCACAACACATAGAATAGTTTGTATGCCTATACCTTTAAATGCTGCTCCTCCATCTACATGGGCAACTTCCCTTTGATTGAAGCTGTGAGAGGATATTATTTTGCCAATAATTTGTTATAAAACATCTGAAACTCCACAACTCTATGTAAGAGTGGTCAGCCTTCATAGAGTCTGGCAGAACTTGTTTTGCTTGAACTTAAACTTTTTTCAGTGCAAAATATTGTGAAAAGGTAGAAAGCATAACATTCAAATAAAATCCTATGTAGCTTGGAACGTGCAAGAGACCTTTTTTAGCAAACTGCCAAATGTCCTACCAAGTGTTCCTATTACTTTTTTCCACTCTTATCAGAAATGTGGATCTTTAATAACCAAGCTGAGTTCTGTTCTCTCTTACAAGAAGTTTTACTACAAATGCTGCATGTGCTCTGGTGCAAAGCCACTGCAACACACAGCAGTTCTGTGTCTCATATAGCCACCATCTCCCACAACCTCTCTTCCCTCAACATATCCCTGAAGAATGAACTATGGGAAAAGGTGACGTAAACCACAGGAACTTCTGAAATCATCCTTGGTCCTGGTGGCCTATGGCAATTGAGTCATACTTTCTAGGAAAGTATGAATGCCAAATGCATGTACCCTGCAGCTTGCTAGAAAGACGAAGGGAAGGGGAATTACTGCAATCTCTTTAGAACAAAGGACCCTTACGAGCACACATGTCTAACACAAC
>NW_017729033.1:42096531-42108528 GCF_001723915.1 Gavialis gangeticus
TGAACTATGGGAAAAGGTGACGTAAACCACAGGAACTTCTGAAATCATCCTTGGTCCTGGTGGCCTATGGCAATTGAGTCATACTTTCTAGGAAAGTATGAATGCCAAATGCATGTACCCTGCAGCTTGCTAGAAAGACGAAGGGAAGGGGAATTACTGCAATCTCTTTAGAACAAAGGACCCTTACGAGCACACATGTCTAACACAACTACAGCTTCCTGATGAGTGGGATGTATGATAAGGATGTGATACAGGTATGCTAATAAGAAAACAGTCTTGAATAATGATTTTAATTTGAATATTTTTTGCAGTTTATGAGAGAAAGTGTTCTTTGAAAAGGGGAGAGCCTGTCATCTCAGTTCACAGGGAAGGTTTCAAGGGACAGTTCTAAGAATATTTTAGTTCTTATTACAGCTCGATTTTTTTTTACACATATGCTGTTAATCTAAATTTAACTAGAGTCCAAGGGTGGCTGCAGGAGCAGGTCTCTGATCATATAAAAGATACTTCTGTGTGTCTGGGTCCCTAATATATTAAAAATAATAATAATAGACCCAAACAATACAATGGATCAGACCCTCAGCTGATATAAATTAGTATGGATTCATTAAAGACAAGGGCATATGGGAAATTTGTATAGGATATTTTTTACTCCATTTAATCCTGAAGTGCTATTTTTACTTTGAATTGAATTTGCTTAGAATGATTTTTAGTGTACTTAAAATCTATACTACAATACCTTAAGATTTGATTAATACATATGAAAATATCTTAATCTAATCTATATTCAATATGATTGGAGTCAAATTGTTTCTCTTTCAGTATCTTCTTCTTCATACTATCCTTTTGCTTACAAATTACACTTTACATTGATATTCATATTCAAAGTCTGATCAGACATGTTGAGTCCATTAAAATGTGGTTTTTTCCCCCTTGGAATGGCATTCAGAAACAGATGGGCACATACATAATTTTCATTCTAGGAAATAGCAAAATAATTTAGTGAGTGCAAATTACATCAAGCAGAAAAAAGAACCGTCTGTGTTCTTCTGAAAGGCACCAATAATCAGCAAAGATATCACAGAGGCTTTCATAAGTTTACACCGAAAGGGCGTAACTGACCAAGAACAGATTGCAATCAAAGACAGATACCAGGAAGCAAAGCAGCTGTATATTTTCCAGCCAAACTTTGAAAGCAACTGCCTAAATGCATTGTAAAAAAGTAGCTTAAAAGTGAAATACAAAAGGGTGTAAGTTTGTGCATCCTGATTTATAACAAAAGAATCAGGTTTTTGATCACAAGCTTTCTAACAAAGATTCATTTTTTTCTTTTTTCCTTCCAGGAAACGTACATACATCTTCACTTCCACCATATCTCAAAATAATTCAGTTTTCATCCTCAATGAAAATAGTTTTTTACTTTGTCCAGTTTTGGGGACGAGTGCCTTTGATATGTCACAGTTTTTCAAAATGTTTGTAAAGAAAGCTATGGCTGAGCAAGCTATTTTTTTGTCTTTCTACAGTTTCTTCAGAAAAAATGTCTTGGTTGGACATATATGATTCTAGATAGTTGGCTTCATCTGCTGCTTCTACAGCCTGACAGTTAATTGTTAAGCCAGCATCTCATTTTTATTAACTGAAATAATAAAAAAATAATTTTTGCCATGTTCAGGGATAGTTCATATTCCTCACTCTGTAGCAAAGATCATTGGGTCATCAGCCTGAGGTTGGTAAAGAAACTTTTATCACTGGACATCCAAGATTTGTTTACTTTATGAAATCTTTGCTGAAAAAGCATGGACGAGGATGGGGGACAAAACATACCTGCTGTCTTGTACTCACCAAGAGAAAAGAACATTTCTGTCACTTGCTCCACTTACCAGAATAAGTGTGTTGGAAACTTCAACCATGGCATCTGCCATTTTACTGAAAAAATTATTTGGGTTGTTCTCTTCTGATTGCCTCAAATCCATTGACG
Source organism: Gavialis gangeticus (assembly GCF_001723915.1). Taxonomy (NCBI): domain Eukaryota; kingdom Metazoa; phylum Chordata; order Crocodylia; family Gavialidae; genus Gavialis; species Gavialis gangeticus. The sequence goes on from NW_017729033.1 coordinate 42,098,510, forward strand.
ATAGAACTCAGGTCAATTTAGTTGATTCACAAAGCGGTGGATGTGCTGAATGTTTTACCTTTCAAGCTTTAATGTTATGGTAGAAGCAACAATTGAGTTGCATTTGGCAAATTTCTTCCTGATGAATGATCCATCTCCAGTGCTGCTGTGACTTTAGATGGTCAGCATGTTTGTTGTCCTGCCTGGTGACCTCCATGTGTATAAAATAAATGAAAACGGTGCTTGTAGAGATAAATTGATTAGGAGCAGAAGAATCCAACCACATATATTGCTCTCTTACTTTGTAGACATAGATCTTTTTTTCCCCAATTATCTCTCAAAGAAAGCTTATATTCCCAACTTTCATTATTAGGATTTCAATTACAAGGAGCTATCTTTGCTTTTGGAAAGTATGAGTGTTTCTTCAAGCCATTCTCTAAAAGGCATCAACTTCATAAGCAGCCTAATTCACTCAAAGGCAAATTGTAAGGATTCTAAAACTGAGTGTGTTATATTCAAGCAGAAATGTTGACGTCATTTGGATGTCTTTTTGGATGATAGAGGCAAACCCATTTTTTCTCATTTTCTTGGATCCTAGATAGCATACTGCACAGTGATTAGAAACAAAACCATCTTTTATTGTGCCTTCCTTTTTAACAGAATACTTCCTATATCTTTTCTGAGATGTTTTACACAGTCAAATATTCAGATCAAATGCAATATTTAACAGTAACTATAAATTCACAGGAGGCATGAATATCATTAAGTTCAAGTCCGCGGTCTGTCTCAAGCCCAGGCAGCTCATCAGGCCAATCTGGACAAGACATGGTAATGCCTAATTGCATGAGGAACTTGGGCAAATCCATGCAGGAGCATAAATACACACTGCTTTCTAATCACATGGCAGGAGCAGCATCTGGAGCCATTTTGAAGGCCCCCAAAGAGGTAAGAATTCTCTTTCCCTCTTATGCTTAGCAGCACCTCCCCTCTCCTCCCTGCTTCTTTCCTTCTCTCCTGTGTCTGCTGCTGCCATTGGACCTGCTGTCCTGGGGGTGGGAGGCACTCCAGAGCTGCTCCAGCCAGGCTGCTTGGGAGCTGTGCTTACCCAGGGACTGCAGTGAGTGAGTTCCCCCTTCCTACCTGGTCCCCCAGGTGTTCCCTGCCAGCCTGGGAGCAGGATGGGGAGGGGAAATCCTCCCACTCACCACTGCTGGTGTTCTGGTCCCCATGCATCTCAGCTGGAGTAGCTCTGGAGCTCACTTTGCCCATGGGACAGCTGAGGGCCCCAGGCCTGGCTAGTGGGCACAGCTTCCAGGAAGCGCTACTGCTCCTGCTGCTGCTGCAGCCACCTGGAGAACTGTTGGGCTCCCCCAGCTTGCAGTGATTCCTCCTCCTGTCCCTGTTGCAATGCTTTGGGTAGCAGGTAGGGAGAGGAATCTGCAGCATTGAGGGGAGCGGAATTGGGGGACAGGTTCTGCCAGCAGATTGCTTTGGTCCTGCTTGTGCATGGGTGGGTGGGGGAGCGTGTTGATGGTGGGAGGGGCATGAAGGAGCTTGGCTGCTTACAAAGCCGTACCAGGCAGGTGCAGGACAGGCAGGTGGGGTGGGAGCAGCAGCACCAGCAGGCAGTGTGGGTTTGGCTGTAGCCCTGCCAGGCATGCATGGGACAAGTGGGTGGGGCTGGAGCAGCAGCAGGAGCCAGTGCAGGCTCAGCTACAACCCCACCAGGCAGGTGTGGGACAGAGGCCAAGAGAGCTGTCGGCGGCAGGCTTGGCTCCCTTCCCCCCTCCCCTCTCCTAGGGGCTTCCCTTGCTGCTCACTGGTGGCAGCTGTTTTCCTGCCCGTTCGTAGTGTTCTGTGAGCCAGGCAGGCAGTGCTGATTCCCTCCTACCTGCAGAGGGGCTGGGCTCAGCCACATCACAAAGTGGGTGGGGGGAAGCTGGGTGGGGAAGGGGGAAGCCCACGCAAACATGCACACCCAACCACACACACTCCCACACACCCCACTATAACCATACACACACCCCCACACACCCCACACCCACACTCATCAACACATACACACACACACTCCCCACCCATACCTGTCCCACACACCCTACCCCCACCAGACCCATACCCCACACACCCCACCCCCACCATATCCACACCATCCTCCAACTACACACACCCAGCACAGACCCCACATACACCTCTCAGCCCCCCCTCCACACACACACAATATACAAGCAAACCCTCCCTCCCAAAAGAAGGCAAGGGGAGAGATTTATGGTGGCAAAAGTCAGGGGTTAGAGGGCAGGACTTCCAGTCCCAAGATGGTGACCAGGGGGCAGGGCACTTATCAAGGGGCAGGGCTACCCTTGCAGCCCTCAAAAATACACCAAAACTCATTAAGCCAACATAATTGCCCACCTCTGTTTAAGATCCAATGTTCATTAGCAGTTCTACTGCTGACACTCAATGGTGCTAAACCAAGAAATTTGAGCCAGAGAAAAGCCAGCCTATGGAAGAGTCCTGGAGTCACTAATAAAGAACAATCAATTTTTGTTGGTGTTTCATACCTATTACTAGTGGAGTTCGAATTCGCTATTAAAATCTACAGAAATCATTCTCATTATAAATAGTACAGGGTTTTAGAGTAATGGCCATAAAACACGATTTATTTTTTATCAGTTTCAACAAAACAAGATTTCCTATAGGACTTTTTCATCAAGGAGAAACTGATTTTAGAGATTCATTTTAGTCATTTTGAGTAAATTCAGTTCTTCCACCATCCTCTCTCTTTCTCCTATTCCCACTTCCCTTGGAGAAATTAAACTTGTCTTCTATCACATATAGTTACTTCCACTTACAAATTTGATTTTCTTTTAGTCCCATTAGAGTCCTTAGGATGCATCCCTAAAAAGAGTCATCATCCAGGCTCAACAAATTTTTATCTCATATTTTCACTCATTTATACAGACTATAACATATTTCTTATACATCTTTATCAAACAAGAAATTATTATGGAAGTTATGTATCTGTGTGCAAATCCCTAACAACAGGGATGCAAGAGAACATCCTGTGTCACTTCCAAGAATGCTGTCTATTGGAGGAGTGAAAGTACAGTTCTCAACATTTACAAAGTACTGACAACATCCATTAGCTGGAATGATGAAACAGGAAAACAGGAACTGTGCACTTAAAATATGGCTGTTAAATATGTGCACTTAAAAATATGGTTGCAAACTGAGTTAGTTAAGTGCCTAGTCTTCAACAATGATTCAGGAGACTTTCTGATAAACAAGCCAAGTAAAGCAACAGAAGTTCACAACAACAGTGACATCCATACTTTTTCAGGCCTAACTGTGAATTTGACCATTTGTTCTTGTCAACAAATAATAAATCTACAGTATATATTTATTCATGTGAATGCCTTAGTTCTTAATGATAATAGAGCAGCAACATCAATTTTCCTTTACATTTGTAGACAAGATCTTGTAAAAAACAAGATTATTCCTTCTCTCTAAAAATCTGTGTAAAAATGATAAAATGTTTAAAGTTGTTGCTAAGCTTATTAAAAGTATTTATGCACTTCCTTAGCATAATTTTAAGTAATTTTGCACCACAGCATTACTTTATCTTGTAAACATCTGCAAAATAAAACATATCACATAGATATTTAAAAAATTCAGAGTTCTGATAAAAGAAGTGTCTCAATACGACATCCAAATTTGAAAATTGTAGTATAATTTTTATCTTGTTGGACTGAAAACAGGTCCCTCTTTCCATCTTTTTTCCCCAATTTTTGACCACCATCTTACTACTTTAACTCCTTCTACAGTTCCTGAGAAACAGTTCCTGCTTCTCCACTGTCAAATGCAAAATGATGGTACTTTCCTATTAGTACCTACATAGTTCTAATCCTCCCTATTTATTCTTTTCTCTTTACACATTGCTTCTTATCCACCCAATGTCTTCAGTTATGTCAGATTTGACATAGTATTTGTCTTCTTCTCTGTGAAATATCTCCATATGTATTTCCAAGTTCTCTCCATTGTGCATCAAGCAAACTTTTGATGTGTCTGCAGAGCTACTGCACTCTTCTCACGCATATCCTTCCTGAAGACACATGCCTATTCTAACACCTTCAAGTAGCTACTCTGACATGGTTAAAGGGCAATTTAGGATATTCTAAATACCCATTCACACAAAATATATCTTCAATTACACATAAAAGAGCTATTGTATATATATACATTTTGTATGAACAGGACAGGTCCAACCACTTCCCATGCATCTTGCTTATTTTTTGTTCATCTTTTCCACACTATTTGTGCCTCTGCTTTAATTATTTTTAATGTTTGATTTTACTGCTTCTTCATTCTGCATGATAAGCTGTTTGGATTGGGACTGTGACTTCATTTGAGATAGCATGAAATAACAATAGAAATAATGTCAAAATACATTAGTCCTATTTTATGAGTGTAACACTGAAAACACTGAAAAAAAATCAAGGGATTTTAAAATCCAACTAAAGCTTTTCTTTATAACATTTGAAAGAAAAGAGCTTCAAATTTCAGATCTTAAGGTTGGAGGAAAGATGCCATCTTCAGCACATAGACAGTAGGGCTGTACAAAGCTTCGATCGCTGTTTTGATTCACAGGAGATTTGGCCCAATTCAGTGGCTGAATCGCCGAATCTGAATCGAATCAGGAGATCCATTAATCTCTCCAAATCGAATTGGAAGCCTCTGATTCAATTCAGAGAGATTTGAAGAGATTTGATGATTGAGCCATAGACACAGCTTTTATGTTTTTTCTACATATCTCAAGGTATCAGGTATGGCTTGTGAACACTGAGATGGTAGGGCGGATGGAGTGCCCCCCCCCCCCCCTCCCCACACACACACACAGACACACACACACACACACACACACACTCAGTGGTGGACCTGGAAGTGGACCTGAAGTACTTCCAGTTCACTTCCGGGTCCACTGCTGAGCACATGCCCCCCCACCCCTCACCGCTCCTGTGGGATGCTCCATCCACCCTACCATCTCAGCATTCACAAGTCATGCCTGGTACCTTGAAGTATATAGAAGAAACATATTAAGCTGTGTCTATGGCTGAATTGCTGATTCTCTAAATCAGAATCAAATCTTCAGATTCAGATTTGACTGAATTGAATCAGGACAGTGATCTGAACCAGCAAATCGAATCACTGCCCCCCGAATTGGGCCAAATCCGAATCGAATACTGCCTGCTTCACACACACCTAATAGACAGCCTTTGTGGTGTTCCAGGAGTGATAAAGGGAAAGCATCTTTCTCTCTCCAGCATACCACACACCAATGTGAAGACCAAGAACAACATAGCCCCAGAATAAGCTGTTTATACAGGGAGAAATGTGACTGCTTGAATTGTCCCTGAAATGTATGTCCTCCTACAATTCAGTGGAATTCTGCTTGTTAAAGCAATAATTTTCTCTCCAGTGTTTTGTCTTTGTTACTGAGATAAATAAAAGTAACCATAATACTTTTATTTAGCAAACAGAATAAAAAAGAGAGGGAAAAGATTTAGGCAAAATGATCTAGATACATGGGCTATATAGAAGTTCTCTTTACTTTTGTCATTTCTTGTAATGACTATTTATAAAGCAATCATTTTTGCTGTTGGCTAAGCATCAACAGTTTCTCACCCTGCAGACAGCATCTCATTACATAGGGTTTATAATCACATTATCACGTCACAGACTTTATACACACACTTCACAGACTTCCTACACACATGCACATACTGGGTGAAGATAGAATTTACAATGACATGAAATTCAATTTCTGATGGGATTATTTATGTTTCAAGTTAAAACAAATAAAACGTAATGTATTTATTGTAATGTTGCAGCGGCTAAAACATTCATAACTTTAATCACCATAAATATTAAAACTACAGGAATTCTTTGGGAAAGTATATTATAGTTTCCCAATTTAGGGTAGGTACAAGATGACCTTGCATTAATATCCAAAGTCTCTAAATTGAATTTTTGAAACTTTTTCTCTGTCACTTTAAAGTCCATTAACTTGTACATACACAACTTCAATTTAATTCAGTGATATCCAGCAGATGCAGTTCAGACAACAAACAACTTTCAGATGCTGGCAATTTAATGACTTTGACGCAGGACATCCAGGGGTTGTGGCAGCTCTGGCATGAAGCACATGGTAGCATCAGCATGGAATGGTAGCAGGGCCAGCAGCTGAGAAGGTAAGGCCTCAGCATTGGCAATAGGACAAGGGGTCAGAAGGTGAACAGAACTGTACCAGCTCTTGCTCACCCTTCTGTTGCCAGTCATGTCCACTTGGGCCCAGGGGCCCTGGATTCTGGTGCACAACACTTCCTGTGGCCATGGCCCCCTTAACTTCCAGTACAATGGCCCTGAAGACCAGAATGTTCAACACCCTTGCTCTAAGATACTTGAAGTTTTTTTTCAAAATTCAACACCATTCCCTCAAACAGTGAAAAACACCCATCTCTAATGACTGGCCCGCAGCCACACAATACAGCCCAAACTACATTTTAGTCCTCACTCTTTCCTGGGAAGAAAACTAAGCTTTTAAGTATGCCCTGGAGATCAATCTATTCCAGTTATTATAGACCAAAGGGGTGAGCAAATTCAAAAACATATTCTTTTGCATTATAGACAAAAGAAAATGGTCATGTGACTTATACTGTAGGTTAATTGAGTACAGGAAAGACAGTTTTCACTGGGAAGTTATTTAGTTATTGTGTATCAAGTACATAAAATTATTGTAGTCCATGGGTTTCAAAAATATGGCCCCTGGGCTAGATCAGGCCCATACAGCCCTATCATCTGGCCCCTGCTCCTGCTTGTGGGTTTCCAGCAGACCCATAGGCAGGATGTGGGGTGTGCCAGGTGGCACTGCATGTTGCATGTGGCACTTGCGCTGCCTGTTCTGGGACTGCACCATGTTTCATGCTGGATCTAGTGCATGTCCTGGAGCTACCAGAGCAGGCATCACACAGTGTTTGGCCCAGGAGTGAATGCCATGCAGAGCATGGTCCTGGACTAGCTGATCAAGGGAACATGCTACTTATGGCACCAGCTCCAGGACACATTGGATCTGGCATGAAGCAGACACACGCTGCAGCAGGAGATGTACATGGTGTGATCCTGGAGTGACCAGTCCAGGATCATACCACATGTGGTACCCACTCCAGGGCTGTGTTCCATGGGGCAACTGCTCTGGCTACTCTGGGACATAGGACACATCTGGAATGCAGGGCCAGTCTGTGGGCCTGGTTTGGCCCATGGACCAGCCACATGACACTCATCTGGCCTATGGTGAAATGAAAATGGATATTTTCTCAAAACAGGAGAAGCAAAAACAATGGGTCAAATCACTTCCAGGTGCATCTCTAGTGACTTAAATGGACTGACCTCATAGAACATTTTGGCCCAAGATGTTTTTCCTATGTACTATGAGTGACATTCTATTCAATTGCTCAGGTCACTAGTAGAGAATGCCCTGACAAACCAAGGACCACAGGTAAAGGCAGCATGAAAAGAATGGTCATTCCTTAAGGAAACAATCTTTAAGCTTCAGAGAAAATCCATTCCCTTATGGAGAAAAAGTAGCACAAGTGTCAAAAAACCCTCTTGGCTAAGCAGGGAAGTTGTAGCCCTCCTACAGAAAAAGTAAGAGGCACACAAACAATGGAAACTTGGGACAGCCTCTAAGGAAGGCTACTTGACAATGGCCCACACTTGTAGAAACTGTATTAGGCAAGCTAAGGCAGAAATCAAACTAAAACTAGCTACAAGAATCAAGGACAACAAGAAGTTCTTCTTTACCTACATAGGGAGTAAAAGGAAAACGAATGGGAGTATGGGGCCGCTGCTCAATGACTCAGGATACCTGGTCACTACCACTCAGGAAAAAATGGAACTCCTAAATGATTACTTTGCCTTGGTCTTTCACAAGACCAAGGGGAACAACATTCCAGGTAGGGCACAGAACAAGCAGAGCAGGATTGGCATTGTTCCCATCATTGCCATAGAACTCGTCACCTGGATGAGAGAAAAGAGGTGGACATTATATACCTTGACTTCCAGAAAGCCTTTGACCTGGTATCCCACAAGGTACTAATCAGAAAACTGGAAGATATCGGGCTCAATTGCAGGGACCATCAAGTGGGTGTGAAACTGGTTGTGGGGTAGGATGCAGAGAGTCCAAATGAATGGATCGGTGTCGTCCTGGCAAGATGTGGGTAGTCGCATACCCCAGGGGTCATTACTTGGCCCAGTGCTGTTCAATATATTTATCAATGACCTGGATGAGGGGATGAAAAGCACATTGGCCAAGTTCGTGGACGACACCAAAATATGCGGTTGTGGGGAAACACCCGCAGACAGGCTGCAGATACCAACAGGACAGGCTGGCATGTTGGGCAGAATGGAACCAAATGAGGTTCAGTGTAGAGAAATGCAAAGTCCTGCATCTGGGAAGGAAAAACCCCCAGCATTCCTACAGGCTGGGCAACACTAACCTGACCAGCACTACAGATGAAAGGGATCTGAGGATAATAATAGACCCCAGTATGAATGAGAGCCAGTAATGCGACGCAGTAGCTGCTGAAGCCAATAAAACTCTGGCATGCATCAATTGATGCCTCTACAGTAAATCCAAAGAAGTGATTCTCCCGCTTTACTCAACATTGGTGTGGCCGCAGCTGGAGTACTTTGTCCAGTCCTGGGCACCGCACTTCAACAAAGACGTACTAAAGTTCAAGAGGATCCAAAGAAGGGCCACCAGTATGATTAGGGACTTGCATGGCAAGCCATACAAGGATAGGCTGAGGGATCTTGGACTTTTCAGCCTAAAGAAAAGAAAACTGAGAGGGGACCTGATTGTGGCTTACCGCTACATCAGGGGCTCGGTGAACAACTGTTCACCAGGGCACCCTGGGGGGAAACTAGAAACAATGGTCACAAACTCCTGGAAGACAGTTTCAGGCTGAACATTAGGAAAAACTGCTTTACAACTAGGGTGTCCAGACTATGGAACAAGCTCCCCACAGAGGTGGTGCAATCATCTACCTTAGAGGCCTGCAAGAGAAGACTAGACGGTCACCTGGCTGGGGTCATCTGACCCCAGATGTCTTTCCTGCTCATGCAGGGGGCTGCACCGGATTATTCTTCAAGGTCCCTTCCAGCCCTATGATTCTATGAACATTAATGCAGCTGCACTGAGCTAGACCTGGTGAGTAGGAAGTGGGCAGCTTAAAGAACATGGAGGTGGCTATACCTTCTTCTGGAAGGAGAATGCTGACTTCACAGAGTTGGTTTTCCTATTAAGAAAGAACTCATAAACCAACTCAATGATTTCCCTATTGAAATTAATAAGCACCTCATGACTCTCTATCTTAAACTGGTGGAGAGTCAATATGCCACTGTCATCACTGCATGTGTGCCGACTCTTGACAGCATCAATGAATACAAGAAGAAATTATATGCCAACCTTGACCAAATCCTTTCTGAAATTCTGGAAGGAGACAGACTTATTCTTGGTGATTTCAATGCCAGAGTCAGAAAGGAATCTAACCTCTGGAACAGAACCATTAGCAAGGAAAGAGTAGGAAAGGTCAACTCCAACGGCATCCTTCTCTTGACCAAATGCACAGGACTCACCATCACCAACACACTGTTCCACTAGAAAAAACAGGAACAAGGCATTATGGAAACACCCATGATCTAAGCATTGGCTTCTGATTGACTATGTCATTGTCCATAATCACAAACATGTCCACATCACCTGAGCTATGCTAGGAACTGATGACTGCTGGACTGATCACCAACTCATCCACTCAGTTATGTCACTCAAACTGGCTCCCAGATGATGGCTGCAGAAGAAGCAATGCCGACAGAAGACCAACATTGAAGGACTCAAAAATCCAAGCAACTAAGACCTCTCCCACCAGTGCCTCAATGAAAAACTGGTGAATTCCAGTCAACAACAATGGGAGAATATCACCAGT
>NW_017729033.1:42113528-42113745 GCF_001723915.1 Gavialis gangeticus
CAGATGATGGCTGCAGAAGAAGCAATGCCGACAGAAGACCAACATTGAAGGACTCAAAAATCCAAGCAACTAAGACCTCTCCCACCAGTGCCTCAATGAAAAACTGGTGAATTCCAGTCAACAACAATGGGAGAATATCACCAGTGTCACGGAGTGGGGCCTGCGAGCGGCCATAATCCCGCTAGCGCCCCCTTGCCGCGGCAATTAGGAGATCAGC
>NW_017729033.1:42113756-42114864 GCF_001723915.1 Gavialis gangeticus
CTTACTCAGGAACGGGGCACCCAAGTGCCCCCGTGACAACCAGCATATAAGGTGCCCTCAAAGCCACCATTATCAGTGTCTGTGAAGAGACACTTGTATTCTCTACCTGAAAACATCAAGACTGATTTGATGAGAATGGTCAAGAGATCCAAGAATTGATCGACTGCAAGGGCAAAGCCTGTTGTGCTTGGCAAAATGGCACCAACTCCAAGCAAAAGAAATAATCTCCAACAAGCCAAGGCAGAAGCCCAAAGGAAGACACGTGACATGAAGAACAAATAGTGGAAAGACAAAACAAAGGAAATTTAACATCTCACTGACATCCACTATATGCCTGGTTTTTTCAGTGCCACCAAAGCCATCTATAGCCTGAGCACTCAACTTCCTTTAGACCTAAGGACGAAGAAGACCTGATCAAGGAAATGGGAGCCATAAATGCCTGTTAGAAGAAGTATTCTGAAGACCATCTCAACCAATACTCTGTTGTTGATGAGAGTGTTCTCAACTCCATCCTGCAAAACCCAGTCAGGGATGCTGTCAGAATCCCTCCAACCCTTGATGAGGTAAGAAAAGCCATCAAGCTGATGAAAAATTACAAGGCAACTAAAGTGGATGGAATCCCCACCAGAATCTTCAAGCAGGGGAGAGAGGAGCTCACATCATAGCTTCATGCCCTCATATTAAGAATCTGGAATGATGAGAAAATCCCAGGTGACCCCAGGGATGCCATGATTGTGACAAGCGTCAAGAAACAACACAAGTCAACCATGGAAACTACAGAGGGCCTGTCTTGCTGTCCACTACAGGAAAGACCATTGTGAAACCCATCTTGAACAGTCTCCTTCCACTTGCTGAACAGTTCCTCCCAGAATCTCAGTATGGATTTAAGGGATCAAGCAACATAGTGGGGGTGTATACACATACACATTTGATGTGCATTGGCCCAATATAAGATGCATTAAAGGCACAGATCTACATGTTCACATCCTTAATGCACCTTAAAAATGGTGATTTAAGGCTATTCTAGCGAATAGCTAAATCACACCAGCAAACATGATGCACGCTAGTGTGCATTAACATGTGTCCATTGACTTGGGAATAATTTAAA
>NW_017729033.1:42119864-42130499 GCF_001723915.1 Gavialis gangeticus
CATACACATTTGATGTGCATTGGCCCAATATAAGATGCATTAAAGGCACAGATCTACATGTTCACATCCTTAATGCACCTTAAAAATGGTGATTTAAGGCTATTCTAGCGAATAGCTAAATCACACCAGCAAACATGATGCACGCTAGTGTGCATTAACATGTGTCCATTGACTTGGGAATAATTTAAATGCGCATTAGCACGTGCTCATGTAGATGCATGCTTAAATCACCTTACTGTGCATTAGGCTAAAGTGCATTACATTTAGGTGCATGTAAAAGCATGTTTAGACCTGCCCACAACAATTTCCTCTGACACATGTTGCAAGAATGTTTCACAGATTTCATAGACATCAGGGCCTGGAAGGGACCTCATGAGATCACTGAGTCTATCCCCCCTGCCAGAGGCAAGAAGTCTGCAGGGATTGGATGATCCTAGCAAGATAATCATCCAAATGCCTTTTGAATGATTCCAGAGTAGGTGCTTGCACCACTTCTGGGGACAATCTGTCCAGACCTTGGACACCTGGACTGTAAAGAAGATTTTCCTTATATCAAGTCTGAATTGGCTTTCTAGAAGTTTGTGGCTGTTAGACCTAATTATGCCTTGGGGAGCACTGGTGAACAACTGGTCTCCCAGATCCTGATGCACCCGCTTTATATACGTATAGGCAGCCACCAAATTCCCCAAGAGTCTTCTCTTTGCAAGGTTTAAGAGTCCCATGTCCCTCAGTCTCTCAACATAAGGCTTGCTCTCTTGGCCTTTGATCATACGGGTGGCTCTCCTCTGGACTCTCTTGAACTTATCCACATCCCTCCTGAAGTGAGGGGCCCAAAACTGGACACAGTACTCCAGGTGTGGCCTCATTAAGGCTATTACTAATGTTAATAGTAATCAGGATCGATTTAGATATTCTATAGGAATTAACCCCAAACTTTTAAAATGTCCAAAATATTGACATAATTCAAAATTGCAGTAAATGAAAACCATTCTTTTGGTAATGATTGAGAAATAAAAATAAAAACAGGAAGAATACATTACTGAGGTTTTAGTTAAGTTCTTATTTTCCCATTTTTGTTTTTTTTTTTATTTAATGCTGCTTTCAAAAAAAGATTTCTAAAGAACTGATTATTTTTCTATTCTTTTGCAAAACATCAACTAAAAAAGAAAATAATAATAATGCTAAGAAATCAAACTTCATGATTTACATCTAATTATTGTAAATTCTCTATTGGGTATTTGTAAAATGACTGCTGCCCATAATTGTGATATGAAGCAGTGGATTTTGTTTGGATGCCAAAGCCCATAATACCACCTATGAACTCAAAATTGGATTTAAGTGGTCTATCGTTATGGCCCCTCTGCATGTGACTGCAGTTCTCCCTATTAGCTATCAAACTGCAAATAAATAAATAATAATAATAATGAGACATATAGCTCTCTATTACATCTCATAAAAATTTTATCCAAATTTGATGCAGTCCTACAAGATACAGGGTGCTCTGGGCCCAACCCAGGAAGAGCACTTAAGTGTATGCTAAGTCAGTGAGATGGCTGATAATACCATCTCATAAGTGCTTTGCTGTATAAGGGCCAAACTGGTCAGAACTTTGCAGGACCAGGCCCTTAAATTCTGAAATTAATATTAACGAGCTCAAGAGTGGATCTAGATTGAAGTTATTTTTGGGAGAAGGAAAAATTGTTTTGTTTTGAGTGTCCAAATTTAAAACTCAGTGTCCTTAGTAAAGTACCCATATTTGAATGTTGGAAGTACAACCACTGTTAGACCTTGCAAAAGATATTAAACAAACAGCAAATCATTCTTCAGCCATAGACATACAAAGAGAACAAGCTACACAGTGAGAAAGGAACAGAGATTAAAGATAAGATAGGCACAGCTCACAAATTAAATTAATCCTGCACTTCAGTCAATCCTGACTATAGCCTTGATGGCTAATGGGCAAGAGGTTACTGAAGTGGAGTTTACCACATCTGAAATAATTTATCTTAATAGGCACAAATCAGGAGTCTGGATTTATCCTCACTTCAAAAGAACTGACTCAAATCACAGGTATGGTAGATTTTAACAAATCTATCAAGTTAGGGTTTGTACCATAAGACTGGAAAAAAACAAACATGGTATTTATATTTATATTTAACAAGCAGAAAAAGTGGTCCTGGTAACTACAGGTCTGTTAGTCTAATTTCAATAGTATATGAAGCCTCAGAACAGATTCTGAAGGTACAAAAAACCAAAGACAAAGGAGAAAATGAAAAAAAAATTGAATACAATATAACATGGGTTTACCAAAGTATGTTGTCTCAGACTAAATGTATATCTTTCTATGATAATACAATCCAATTACATTAGTAGATCTACTACAAATACTACTCCGCTTCTAGTAGTAGTAGTAACTTTCTATTATTATTTAACCTGGAGAAGCTGGGATTAGTAAAAAAATGGTAAATGGTTAAAGAACTGGTTAAGGGGATGCAAGAAAGGGTAGTGAATGGCTAGAGGGAGCTCTTCAAGGACTCAGCACAAAAAATGTTTGTTAAGGACCTTGAAAAAGGAACATATTAATGAGATTTACTGCTGAATCAAAGTTGGGAGCCACTGTCGATATAAAATATTTTACAGGAAGAAATGGATGACCTTGAGGACAAGACTAAGGGAAATTAAATAAAATTCCATCGTGTAAATGGCAAAGTGTCTCACACATGCACTAACAAACAAAATGTCTATGATAAAGTAAGAATATACCTGCTGGAAATGACTGAAATGGAGAAAGATCTGGGTGTACTAATTGACCCAGGATGACTATGAGCTACTAATGGGCCATGAAAAATGAAAATGCAGTCCTAGGAAGTGTCAGGGAGACTGTTTGCATTAGATATAGAGAAAGATTAATGTTGCTATACAAAACAATGAAGAAGCCTCAGTTAGAGTACTGTGTACAGTTCTGATTATCCATGTTCAAGTAAATTGATTTCTTTGCAGCAGATACAAAAAGGGTGAATAGGACAGCCAAATGAAAAAAAAAACAGATGTGAAAATATTAAGTGTGTGGCTTATTTGGCCTAATAAAATGTAAGCTGAGTGAGGTCACAATTGCTCACAACATGAGGTTGGTTAATTCCAGGGAGATCAAATAACCATTTACTGTAAAACAATAATAATAAAAAATAATAAAATGTTAAAAATTAAATGTGTATAAGCTGGTCAGGAACAAATTTAAAATGTTTATTTTAGTTTAAATTTAAAATTAAACTAAAAGTTTAAAATTTAAATGCTGAATTAGACATTTCTTAAAATTAAACAAATGAGGATACAGAACAGCCACCCAGAAAAAAACAATGGCTTTTAAGACACAACTTTATCAATTTGTGACAGGGATACATGACATGATTGCCAGCAACAGAAGAATACTAGACTTAATGACATAGATGTCTTATATTTTTAAATACATCCACATAATTTTTTTAAAATAAATTTTGTCTCCTGAATACTACACTTAGTCTTTTGAGCAGAACTGACTCAAATAATTGTGTATTACATTAACTTTGTCATTTATTTAATTTTATTTTATACATCAGATTATGCCTATCGGAAGAGAGGATAGCATTACTCTCATAATCTGACCATTTCCACCCTACAATGGTAAAAAGAATGCAAGACATAAACATAAAGGCTAGGGACAGACATTCAAAAAGCCTGAGCATGAACTGATTCAATCTTTGCAGGTTAACTTGGGTAGGTTGAACCAGTTTGTAACCAGATAGACATTCTCTCTGCACTGAGGAAATTCAGACACATGCCTGAAGTGGCTCAGGTTAGAAGCTGGGGGGCACTAGAGCAGCCCTCCCTTCCCTTGTAAAGTGCTGAGCTGAGAGCGGGGTGTGGCCAGGCCCCAGCAGGACCTCTGATAAGGGAGGTCTGCCTGCACCATCCCAGGCTTTTCCCTGCTGGCTGCTCAAGAGGCAGGAGTGTTGCCAGCCCCCAGCTAGTACTCTGAGGCAAGGGAGTGTGTGCAGTGCATGCATCTGTTTATGATACGGAGCTTTTCAATCTCCCTCCCTGCTTCTTTATACTGCCTGCAGCAAACTGACAGGGAGCAAGCAGGCAGGGGGGTGATAACAGTGTTTATCAACCCATCAGCAAAACAATAGCCTCTCTCTATTAGTTCACATTCTTCTTAAACAGCTCTCCACCTGACTTATTGATTAGCTCCAAAAAGCCCTAAGCAGTCACTGTTCTGTCTGCCTGTCCAAGTGAAACTGGAGACCTCTCGGCATTAGCTAGCATGCCACATGCCTAGGGTTCATAGGGCTGGGGTCTGTGCTGTGGGAGATTGGAGGAAGGGAGGGAGAAAGGGGGGTTTCCTGCTTAAGCAACAAGCAATAAGGAAGGAGATTGGGCAGGGGGAAGCCAAGCAGACCCTGCAGTCTCTACCAGAGCTTCAGCTAACAAGGTTAATCAGTTAACCAGGTTTATCTCAAATCAATATGTTCAACAAGGTTTATCTCAAACTGGTTTTAGCCATTTTCAGATTGGTTTATGTGCACTGAACATCTGTTCTGTTACAGGTTTAAACTAGTTTCTGATCACTTAAACCAGTTTATGTGTGATGTCTGTCCCTAACCTAAAGGATATGATATGGAAATCAGAGTTAAGATATGCTTGTGTTATGTCAAAACAATGATTTTACTTTAGAGATGCTTTCGTAAAGGACTTCAATCATTATTTTAAGCACATCGGACTATGTTGGATCTATTTCTTTTTACTATTAGCACAATTAATTGTCACATAATCAATTTCATGGCCACACACTGTTAATTATATGACAAATTAAAGACACTTAGGTTTGTCTTTATGGAAAAAACTAATTTCTTTAAAACTATTTTTTTTCAGGACTAATTCTTTATTTTCTGGAACCTTCATTTTCTTGAAGCTATACATTTCTGAAGGAGTCTTTTATGATGATACAAGTCTTCATCTAAAATTAATGGCCTATATGTCTAATTTCCCTAAATAGCTTTCAAAAACAGTCAATGTCAGGTAGAAACTGAGCAATTGAAGACATAAAATATCTCCAAACATATTTATTAAAACAAATGCAGTTATCAAATAACTGCATTTGTTTTAATGTTAAAAAGATTGAGTTTTGGATCACTTAATCAGCTTGCACATTTCCTCACAAAATGCTACAATCAATTCACTGCTGAAGAAAGAAGGATCCTTTTTAGGTTGAGTGGCAGTGGATTGTTTAAAGGTGAAGTGCCTGGGTCTGATGCTCCTCTTACAATGAAGCAGTCAGAAATAACTATAAAAGTAAATTGAATTATTTTCTTCAAGTCAGTATTAAAACTGACTTGAAGAAAATCAGATCTCCTTATTTCATTACATATGTTACTTATGTGTCAGCACCTAACAAAAAATATCTATTAATCCACATATGACTGGAAAAAAGATGAGTCTTAACTTTAACAGTTATAATAGACAAAAATTAATGCTGAGACAGAAGTGAAACAGTTGTGTGAATCTTCATTCTCTAAAAGAGATATAAGGGGCATAGAGTGAAAATTGTTCTAGGCTAATACTGTATTTACTTCAATATAAGATAACCCTAACTACAAAATGACCGCGCCTGCCAATAATTAGGTTCTATATATAGAAAACTTACTATTATTTTCCAGGTATTGGAAGTTTCCTTTGAATTTGTCCCTTCCCACTGCTACAGCAGGAAAAATAAAACTGGGAAGTCAGGTGGCACCCTTGAAACTGCCCCACAACTTCTCCCCCTACAGCCCTCTCCACCCCCTAACTGTCAGACCCTGCTCTCCCTGAGCACAAGCAAGCGAGGGGCAAATCTGAAAACAGTGATTCTGAAATAAACATGCCTGTAGTAAGTAGCATATAGGCAAATTGATATGGGTACTCATATACTTAATTCATCCAGAATTGATGTAGTTTACCTTTTTAAGCTATTGAAAGTTTTAGTACTAGTATTCCATAAACATACCTTTAAGCAGCATTTTTATACCTACTTATATATAGTACAAATTATGCATAATTGCAGCCTAAAGCTAAAAGGCTCATCATTTACCATATAGTTCATTGCTGGGCCCAGCAGAGTCAACAGCATTTCAAGCTATGGTGATCTCATAGCTCAGCACTGCTCAGTATGTGTGTGTACTCCCGATATTCCTCACAAAGGACCTATGTGCTAATAACCCCCCACCCATGACTGGAAATAGCTGTTCTTGTCATTAGTCCTGGGATCCTCCAAAAAAATTATATGCAGATGAGGCACAAGACAACTTGCTCTAGCTCTACCTCATGGAGGGTGGGGACACATGAATCATATGCTACAGTCTGAGACAGAGGGTAACAGAAGGATTCTGGGTGAACTGTTTGGGGCCCCATTTGGTGATGTTTTCCAGACATTTAAGGCTTGTGAAGAAACAGGAACCACTGGAAAAGAGAAATAAGTGGATAGTTCAGCTATGGGAGTGAAGAGGAAAAAAAAGTGTATACAATTTAGTGGCTCACTATGACTTGAAAAAGAGTCGGTACTGAAGGACTGAGCACAGTTGGCACTACTGTACATTTTATTCAGATGGACTATCTTAACCTATCCTGCATCTTTCACCAGTCAAATGAAGGCATGCTGGAAACAGCGGCTGCTTCCTACCAAGAGCTCTACACTGGATGACCAGAGGACCTGGGGCCATACAGCAGTGCCTGCAGAGGCTCACCTGGGTCCTCAGGGAGGCTGAGTAGCAGCAGCTGGAGGAGGAGTGGATGCTGGAGGAGGTCGAAAAGACTACAGCTGTGTGAGGCTTCGGACCGTGCTTCAGATCCAGGCCTGCTTCGGACGCTTCAGTGTCTGAAGCAGCATGCCCAGAGTGAAGTGCTGGCTCATTCAGGCTTTCCAAAGTAGTTTGGAGCTTCTGAAGTACTTCAGAAAAGCTTCAGATGCTTCAGACAAGCTTTGGAGGCTGAAAGTGAAAGTTAGAAGACAGAGGGGGAATGGGGGAGGGAGGGAGAGCAGGGTGGGGAGGGGGAGCAGGGTGGAGAAGACTAACGTGTAGGTGGCCGGTAAGGAGGATTTCTCTCTGGCTGCCTTTCCAATGGCAGTGTCTGGGGGGAGGGACCTAGAAACAGCATAAAAGCCTCTGTTTGGAGGCATGCTGTGCTTTTTACAAGCTTGTTCCCTTTCAGGAACTGCATGAGAAAGGTACCCTGGCAGACACAGGCATCTTCGTCTGGTTGCTTTACTCAGTAGTTGAACTTGCCTGCTCCTTTTTGTTGTTAGAAAGGATTGGGTAGGATTTAGCTTAGCTTAGCTTAGTTTAGCATCTCTTAGTACTATTCAATTCATTTCTTTCAATTTATATTTGCTTTTTTTGTGCAAACTTTGAAAAAAGAAAGCTGTGTTTTCCCTGCCAGTGTGATCCAGCACTGTGCAGGGAGGCACACAGATTGCACACACGCATGCACACACACAATATAAAGAACAAAAATCAGATATTCATAGGAGTAGAAAACAGACAGGCAGCACACAATTTTTACAAAGCTCTTAGCACTGAAGCAAACAATCAAAGAAGAGTCCAGTGCACATGTGCAACAGAGGGAATAAAACACACAACACAAAAGGAGTGACACACACAGACCTTTTGCAGTACAGGAAAGATTACTATGAAACGTGCTGAAAAGGCAGGTGCCAGGTCTTCTGGCAGGGGAGGGAGAGGGTACAGGGGGTGAGCTAGAGCTGCAAGCTCCCCCCCCCCCCAAACACAGACGCAGTCTCTTCCCAAGAAGCCATGACATTAGTGCTGCCAGTGGAAGCAAGGAGGTGGGAGCAGTGTCTGCACCTGACATTCCTGCACCTGCATCTGCACCACCTCCTCTCAGTCCAGAAGGAGGCACCAGCAGTGGAATCACTGTCTTCTCCACCCCAACGTCATCTCCCAATGTGAGCCTCCCACTGCCTGAGGAGGAGATGGAGCTGGAAACAGGGATTCTGAGCATGCCGGCTCAAGCAATTCTGGGGACTGAGGGGTAATCAGAGTTTGTGCTCCACATCCCTCAAATTTCCCCTAGACCCAGGTCTCTTCCGGAAAGCAGCACCTTGGAGGAGGCTGAGGTTGTGAAGAGAAGTGGCTCAGTTGAGGCAGCTCCTCCTGCTGTTGAGCCTCAGCCTGCTGAGGAGTGGGATAAGGCAGGATCCTCACCCTCAACCCAGAAGCAGGGAAGTAGTGTAGTGTAGGAGCATTCTGAGCTGGCAGATGATCCCAGGCTTGCCATCTGCCAGCGCTGCCAAAGGTACATAAGCCATGGCAAAGATGCAAGACACTTTTCCACCATGGCGATGCTGATGCATCTGAGGAGGCAGCACCCTCTTGCCCTTCTTCCTGCTCAGCCTGGCACCAGTGTAAGCAGGCTGGAAGGGAAGTCCCCTGATCACTCCAAAGCCCCCTTGCCCCCAAAGCAGAGGAAGGCCACCCTGGACCACTGGGGGAAAAGTGGACATAAAGAGGGGCATGTTCCTAAGGTGAGCAACATCACCCAGAGCATTGGGAAGATGTTTGCTCTGGATAGCCAGCCCTTCTCCCTAGTTGAGCAGCCGGGGTTCAGGCGATTCATAGAACTTCTGGTCCCATCTTACAAAGTGCCTGCACACACCACTTTTACCAGGATGGTGGTGTCCTCTCTGTATGAGGCATGCAGGGAGTACTTGAGGGAGGAGCTGTGCAATGCAGGCCTGCAGGTAGCCTTGCATTTCACCTCCAACATCTGGAGCAGCCGGGGTAGTGAGCACGTCTACCTCTTCTCACAGGGCACTGGTGCAATCAATCAGGCCATCAGTGGGCTTTACCGCAAGCCGAGGTGATGGATGAGTCGCATACATCAAGGGAAATCATGGGGACCAAGAACTGCATGGTGCAAGGGTGGCTTGTCAGGCAGGCAGAACTCACCCATGGGTTCATGGACACTGACAATGGGGCCAATATGCTGAAGGCCGTCTGTGATGCCAACTTTGCTGGCATCCACTGTGTGGCACACAGGCTGCATCTCATAGTGAGGGATACCTTGGAGGGGGACAGGGCTGCCAGTATCGGCACCACCACCAGTACTGCTACAAGCCAGCTGATTTCAAAATGCAGGAAGGTGGCAGGCTACTTCCACCGCAGCATCAAGGGGGGCAAGATGCTGTGGGAGAAACAGACAGAGCTGAACATCCTGCAGTACAAAATCATGCATGTTGTGGAGACTCAGTGGAACTCCACATACCTGATGCTTGAAAGGCTGGTGGAGCAACAGAAGGCCATCCATGAGCTGACCTTGCTTGGGGAGATTGGGATCAGCAGCCCCCTGAACAGAGCTGAGTGGGGTACCATCTCCCAGATCTTGGTTATCCTCAAGCCCTTCCTTGAGGCCACTGAGACCCTTAGTGCTGGCGATGCTCTCCTCAGCCAGGTGATCCTTCTAGTGAGGGAACTAGAGAACCAAATGGAGAAGTTCCAGGGGATCAATGTTCCTGGCTGGCTACTGTTACCAGACATGCAGGTATTGGTGAGGTGCTGAAGGAGGGCATCAGGAGACGGCTGGATCCCTTGCGGTCCAGTACTGTCCACATGATGGTGGTGGGCATGTGCGACCTGAAGGTGAAGGGGAGCATGTGCACTTGCAGCACCAAAACCCTCTATCACTGGACACAGGTGCTGGTGAACAGTCACGGAGGCCAAAGTGCAGAGGTGAGGAGATGTGGAAGAGGGGGATCCACTTTCCTGTGCCAGCACTCCCAGCACCAGAACCTGTGCCAGCATCAGCACCGGCACCAGCCCGTCTTTGCCACGCCAGCCACTGCCAATGTGGGCCATGGGCATGGCTTCAATGCTGGAGTCCAAACACACCAGACCCCAGCCTTGGGCAGGTAGCACTGAGGCTTCAGTGGCTACCTTTCTCACTGAGGATGAGGATGTGGAGTCACTGGACTGTGACCCCTTGGCCTACTAGGCAAGCCGCAGCCAGATGTGGCAGATTCTGGCCACAGTTGCCTGGCAACATCTGTCCTGTCCACCAACCAGTGTTCCAAGCGAGAGGGGTTCAGCATTGCTGGGGATGTTGTGACACCCCACCAAACCTGCCTGGATGCTGCTTTGGTGGAACAGTTGGCGTTCCTAAAGGTGAACCTCCTGCTGCTGGGGTTCCCCAAGCTCCATCTGCAGCGGGCTACCCTCTTCACTCCATCTGCACAAATTTCGTTTTTTGAGTTTTTTAAAAGCTGAGTAATGCCCCGCTCTCATCTGGAGGGGGCACTAACTGCATCACCAGCCAGCAGGGGAAGAACATGGCCCTGCTGAGCTCATTCCCCTCCCAGGATGAACTTGGAGGGTAAGGGGGAAAGGGGGATGTAGCAGCGCAGGTAAAGGTGCAGAGGTGCCTGGGGTGTCAGATGTCTGGCAGGTTGTGTGCCAGAATTCCACTGTGTATATTGAGTCCATGAGTTTCTGGATCTATTACTTAGGAGGCTGATGAAGTGCAGTTCATAGGCCCAGCTCTGAAAAGTAGCTTCCATTGTAATTCATTCCCTTTCAGGATCAGGCCTGAGAGACTGGAGGCAGAGTG
>NW_017729033.1:42135499-42160581 GCF_001723915.1 Gavialis gangeticus
CAGCTTCTGGCTTCTTTACTATTCCTTCCATCCAGGACCAACTGCAGGTACTTCCTCAGCTTGACAAAGGGGTTTTCAACCCTAAAGCTTCCAAAGATATATTTTTTTATAAGTACTCCTTTTTTTTCATAATAAACATATAGACATAAAAACACAATATAAGCCATCACACACCGTGAGTAACATCATATGTCCAACACAACACAACACAACATCTTTACTTCTTGCTGTCAATTCCTTTATAAAAAGAAGGCCTCTGTGACAGTTCCATTTGGGTACTTTTGATGCTGCTGCTGCTGGTGTTGAGCAAGCTAAGTTATTTTACCTGTTGTCACATAAAGTGGTGGATCGGGTGTGAGGCTGTAGGGGAGGAGGAGGCCTCACTGGGGCACACTGCCATGCTGTGCAGAGGCCCCAGTGCCAGAAAGGGTCCGCCTTAACACACACAGTGTCACCCACCCACATCATGAGTTTTGCCTGTTAGCAGCCAGAGGTACAGGGCCCCAGAAGCCAGATTCCCCCAGTGAGACACACAGACAGCTGACAGGCTTCATGGCCTGACAGGGTCCAGCACCCAGGCCTTCAGTAGATTTCACGACCCCTGTGCCCCAAGACAGATGCAGTCGCACAAGCACCCACCCACATCATGAGTTTTGCCTCTTAGCAGCCAGAGGTGCAGGGCCCCAGAAGCCAGACTCCCCATGCACCTATCTCCTTGACAGCTGTCAGGCTTCGTGGCCTCAGCAGGGGCCACCACCCCTGCAGTTTTCAGCCCGCTGTGCCTTAACACACACAGGTTCATCTATGTCATGAGTTTTGCCTATCAGCAGCATGAGGTGCAGTTCCCCCCAAACCCTTGCACCTATCTTCTTGAAACTTGGCAGGCTTTGTAGCCACAGCAGTAGCCACCTTTCCTGAAGTTTTCACCCCCTGTGGTGTAAAACATAGATGTGACATGAGTTTTGCTTTCAAGAATTTGGGGTGCATTTCCCCCCAAACCGCTGCACCTATCTTCTTGAAACTTGGCAGCTTCATGCTCTCGGCAGAGGCTACCACCCCTGTATGTTTCAACCAAATCAGACAAAAAACAACAAAGTTATAGATATTTCATTGATAAGGACCCTGTACACAGAGATGGGCAGCAAGGTGCTGGTCAATGGGTTCTTGAGCATGCAGATCACAATAGAGTCCTTGGAGTCCCTGGGGATCTGTTTCCTATGAAGGGGTCAAAATTCTCAAAATGAAGTTAGACCCTGAGCTGAGCGGAAGGATGGCCTGCAAAAAGGAGGTGGCCAAGGTGAAGCAGAGGTTGAGTCTGTGGCATGCATGCCACCTCTACATGGGGAGGCGCATGGAGCTCATGAAGGCAGTGTTCCTACTAGTGCTTCTGTACACCACACTGGTCTTCCCCGCTCCAAAGTGTGTCAGAGAATCCAGAATCCAGAGATCCATGTATGTCTTCTTCTGGAGATCCAGAGAGGAGAAGGTGGAAAGGAAGACCCTGTACAAGAAGAAACGGACCAGGGGCAGGGGGGACAGACATCCACCTGTTCCTGCGGATCCACAAGCTGGTGACTGGTGTAGAGACCAAAACAGCCTGTCTCATCAAGTATTTGCAGGTCACCTCCTGAGAGGGTGGAGGGTGTACACACTGACCAATGGGAGACTGCAGACTGTGGAACACCTCTTGTTCTACAGGTCTTGAATGAGTTTTAGAGTGAGTACAGGCTACAGAATGACTACAGGCATACCTTGGAGATATTGTGGGTTCGGTTCCAGACCACTGCAATAAAGCGAATATCGCAATAAAGCAAGTCACACAAATTTTTTGGTTTCCCAGTGCATATAAAAGTTATGTTTACACTATACTGTAGTCTATTAAGTGTGCAATAGCATTATGTCTAAAAAAACAATGTACATACCTTAATTAAAAAATATTTTATTGCTAAAAAATGCTAACCATCGTCTGAGCCTTCAGCGAGTTGTAATCTTTTTGCTGGTGGAGGGTCTTGCCTCAATTTGTAAAAAAATGCAATATCTGCAAAGCGCAATAAAGTGAAGCGCAATAAAATGAGGTATGCCTGTATGTCCGACCACAGGAAGATACAGAAGGTGGTCACAGCCAGAGACAGGCTACCGACCATGGAGCTGTTCCCTGAAGATGACTGCCAGGCCATCTGGGACTAGATCTTCTACAAGGACCTACAAAAGGACGACATTAACTTGAACTGGCTACTAGCTCACCTGGCTACTGGTTCACCCACTCCCAGTGAAGATGTGGAGACACATACAGGGGCAAGGGACTTGACCCAGTTGCCCCAGAGAAATCTGCCAAGGTGCAAGAGAGACCATTGACCCACCTCCTATGGCTCTGTCCATATGCCAATGGGGTGTGGAAAAAGGTAAACCAGCTCCATGAAGAGGTGACAGGAGTCAGGATGAAGATGAGGGAGGTGGCCTGACTAAACATCAGATGGACACCTGGCTGGTGTCCCCATCAGGGGTCCCCAACAACACGCTTTGACAAGTTTGTGCCCTGCATCAGGAACGCCCTGTGGAAGTACAGGAGCCTCCTGATGTACAGATATGTAGAACTCAAGAAAACAAACTGTGTTAAAATGTTTCTGGGTGAACTGCAGGCCTACTACTGGAAATCACAGGGACAGGAAGGAGAAGATGTAGCCAGTTCCACCTGGAAAACAGCCACTTGGCACAGGCTGTTCAAAGACTCCCCAAGAGGGAGAGTGGACAAGCATAACAAAGAGGATAATGACACAACTGGACCTGGAGACAGCAATGGTGACAGCAGCAGCAGCAGAAGCAACAGTGACAGTGACCTTGACAAGGACAGTGAATGAACTGAGAATGTAAGCCCCGAAATCAGGGCTAGGACTAAGAGACTGTAATTGGGTTAGGGAAAGGACTGCAGATGGGTGTGCGGGAGTGCAGGTGCGTTTATTGTAATGGGTACACAGGCTTTAAATGTGGTTTAAGATTGCAAAGGAAATCTCATGCTAGATTTTGTACATATACAACTATATATAACTACATATAACTATATTTAAAAAAAAATTCTCCCTAGTTTACTCATGTGGCCATCTGGCTGAGGGCAAACCAAACTTGGGGGCACCTGAATGCCAAGCTTACGGGCTTGCACCTACACATAGGATGCTCGCTAAAGGATTTGGAAGTATATGAAGCCACATACGAGGGTGGAGGAGATTTGCCAGTAGTTTGGTTCTTGAATGACTCACAGAGTTGGAACTGATTTGGCTGATTTGACTTGGAACATGAAAAATTTTCCTTAAAAAAAATTTTTCTTTGGTACCCAGAGGAAGGTGCCAGGGCTGGGTCTATTTCTCATGGTGCCAGCCTGGTTTTGCAGTACCTTCAGGCTTGGTGCCAGTTCCCTGTGGGGGGAACACCTGCCTGTTTTCTGTAAGGGCCAAAAAAAAAAAAGTTCCCATCAGTATGTTTCCCCAATTTGGGCCATGCTTTTAATCAACATGCTCCATGCTAACTGCATTAAATCAGCTTCAGAGTTGATTTCCATTACTGAGCATGTGGTTCTTGTGGCAGCATTTTAATAATAGACAATGTATTTAATGAGGTTTCCTTGAATGCAAATATAAGATGAAAAGTTTTTTCCCCCTTGCTGACTGGGAGGATAAACATAGACTTATATATGAGTAAATATGGTACCTTTGTTGGGACAGCATTTGAGAAGAATTTAAATTTTTCTCTCAATATGACTTAATTCAATAGCAAACTAGAAGGTTTGGGGATGAAAATAGCTGAAGTCACCTACTGTCTAGAAAACCACTAAAAAAAAATTTGTAAAACTTGATATAAGTGAATATACATCAACAGTAATTATAATGAATGGCTTAAAAACAAACTTCTGTATGTCCTAAACAGGGACAACTCTCTAAATGCTTTCACTTAGTTGTTTATAATGGTCAGGAGTTGCAGAAGCTTTTTACCTTTCATGGATCCTGCTGCTGCCCTAGTCTTGGAAAGCAGCAGCCCTGCTTGCTGCTACAGGTTGGGGAGGATATGGGGAAAGGAATACACTGGAGAATATGCTGTTGTGTGACTTTATACTGCTTCAGGTGGGGAAGGCTGAACATGTGGACACCCCAAACAGTGCTATATTTTTGTAGTGCTACAAATTAGGGCTGCGCGAAGCTTCGGTCCCTGATTCAATTCAGTGGAGAGTCGGCCCAATTCAGTGGCCAAATCTCAGAATCCAAATTGAATCAGGAGACCCATTAATCTCTCCAAATTAGAACCCTCCAAATCGATTCAAAGAGATTCGGTGATTCAGACATAAAAACAGTTTTAGATGTTTTTTCTATATACCTTAAGGTACCAGGCAGCTCGTGAATACTGAGATGCTGGGGCAGATGGAGCATCCCACAGGAGCACAGGGGGTTCTCCAGTGCCCTTGGCAGCAGACCTGGAAGTAGACCAGAAACACTTCTGGTCCACTTCTGGGTCTGCCAGGGAGCAAGCTAGGGGGCCCCCCTGCGCCCCCCGGCTCGGTGACTGGTGCCTCCTGCGTCTGGGGGTAGTCAGGGTCCCCCCATGGCTGATAGCTGAGCCAGGGGAGATGGGGGGGCCCCCTGCATGCTCAGTGGCAGACCCAGAAGGCCCCCCCATGGTCCTGTGGGAAGCTCCATCTGCCCCACCATCGCAGCGTTCACGAGCTGTACCTGGTACCTTGAGGTATGTAGAAAAAACATTTAAAGTTGTGTCTATGGCCTAATCATTGATTCTCCAAATCAGCATCAAATCTTCAGATTCCAGTTCGACTGAATTGAATTGGGGACAGTGATCTGAATCAATGAATTGAATCACTGTCCCTGATTTAGGCCAAATCTGAATCCAAATGGAAAATGGCCTGTTTCACACCCCTCTACTACTAATGCACATCTTTCCATCACCACAGGCAGATCCAAAATAAAATAAAATAAAATAAAAGAGTATTTGGTTTAGGCACCTCTTTAGAAGTACCTAAGATTATCTTTCCAAATGAAGAATGAGACTCTGATTACCTGATAACTAAAAGAAAAAGGTTATCCAAATCATAGTTGAGTCAACTGGCATGGCTTTAATACTATTACATTGCTTTTATATAGCATTTTTCATCTTTTGGTTGGAAAAAACCCCCTGTAAAAAGACAAATTAGTATGATTAAATTTCCCCATCTTACAGATGAGGAGAAAGAGGCACAAGTTAAGAGATTTCCTTTCTGAGCAAATGACAGCTGTTAAACACAGAATTTACAGTTGTTGGTCCCAGCTCTATAAATAATAAGAGAATGTTGGTTCCAATCGAGGTACACACAGGCTGATCTTCATTCATTAATATAAAGGGTTGCAAAGATGCCATATAGATGAACAGACTGTTTTCCAATGGCTACATGCTAAGTGTAAAGCTGATAAGGGTTATTTGCAAGCTAAAACTCCAGTCAAGATTAAGTTTCTAATACCAAATTAGTGAATTATGTGTTAAGATTTAAAATGGTGAAGCAGTGCCTTCAAGCATCATTGCTTTACTATATTAGCATTCTGAGCTGGAGAACAAGCTCACAGTGGCATGTTGCAATCTAGGTGGTATTGCTTGTCTTTGGATGGAAGCATAAAAAATATTTTTAAACAAAAATATGAGAGAGATTACCATCATTATCATTATCATCTGCTTATTCCTTGAACTCCCTCCCACAGTTAGTTTTTGCCTCAAGGAAGTAGCATGTGACACCATTATTCCTATGGTTGCTAACTTTTCCTGTAATACTGTATTTTCTTTTTATTATCTATGTTTCTTTTTCTTTCTTTGCAAATTGATCAACTATCAAATGAAACGTAAAAAAGTATAACACATACAAAGAAATAAAAAAATATTATTAGTTGGTTAGTTAATTTTTTCCTTTAATTGATATCTTTTTTTATTTTAGGAGAATTAACCTTTTAAATTCACCATATAAATAAAATGTGGAATGATATTTCAAGTTCTCTCTAGCTTGGAAGAAAAGAAAGAGGGAAGGACAAATATGCCCCCCCTTCCCCCACAACCCTGTGTATGACTTCTGTCTTGTAGTTCGTAGAGCATAATCCAGAGAACCTCAGGATTTGAACATAAGTGTTTTTTGCAGAAGAGAAATTGAAAAAAATGAAGGAAATGAAGAGAAATAGAGCTTTGGATTCTGCATGGAAGTGACTCAGTGATCTAAATACTACATTTAGATTAGTCTTCTCAAAACAACAGATTTAGTACTAGTTATTATAAGACTGGCTGTGTATTTCATTGGAATATGGGACTGGGCACGATCTTTTAACTGGGCACAATCTCTTGGGTCACAGGCAACCCCAATGTATAATCCCCTTCATAAACTGATCAAGTTCAGTCTTATAAAAAGTCAAGTCTTTTACTTCAACTGCTTTTATAGAAAGCCTGTCCCAGAACCTCACTGCTTTGATGTTAGAAACCTTCTTTTGATTTCCAGCCTAAATTTATTCATGACCAATTTATAGTCATTTATTCTTATGCTTGCATTGTTCTTTAGTTTAAAAGGTTCTTCTCTGTCTTCTAAGAGAACAATCATATTCCTGATCTGCTTTCACTTCACTAAGCTAAATAAGTGACGCTCCTCTCATTTAGCAGGTTCTCCATTTCCAGACTGCTGTGGAACTCACTGAGCTCTACAGCACTAGAGGCCAAGACTCATAACTGAAAAATTTTAAGGCCAAAAGGACTGTCAGTCTGATGCCTACATAAAGCAGGCTGCATAACTTCACTCAATTTACTTTTTAGAATGAAGATCATTCTTGATTTCAAGATGTTGAATTCCCTACGTTCCTTGATGAGTTTTAATTGTTAATTACCCCTGCTTGTTTACAGTTTCCTCCTTCTTTTCCCTGTAAATTTTTCTAGCTTAATCCTCCAGCCATTTAATTTTGTTGTTTTCATTTGCTAGATTAAAGAGCCTTTCGCACGATACCGTCTCCCACTGATAAGCCATTATGTGTTATGATGAAATAGCCTCTCAGCCTTCACACTGATCTACTGAACAAACAAAAATTCCAAAGTCTTTTTATTTTAAAGGCAACTGTTCTGGTATCTTAATATTTTGTAGCTCTTTTTGAACCATCTCCATTTTAATTTTTTCCCCTAGTTTGAATACCAGAAGCGATATTTCAGCAATGATGTCACTTTTCCCCCTGCTTGTTTTGTAAACTGTTCATTTGCTTAACATAAATAAATAAATAAATAAAAATTGAGACTTGTTACTGGACATTTAGCAAACAATTTTGGTCAAATACAAAATTCAGATAACATTTTGGAAATGTGAAAACAAATCATTTTGTGGAGAAGGAGTTAGCTGTGGTAGTGTGTTAGAATCTGATGAAACCCCTGCTCATGAATGCTTGTGCTTTATATATATCTTAGTCTATAAGGTACATCTCTACCCTGCCTTCTAACAAACCATTTTGAAAGTTCCAAAACATTTTTTTTTATTTTTATGTTAGATTCACAGAACCTTTGTGGAAGGAGGTTGCGCTAGCAGATCTAAATCCAGATCTGCCTTAGGGTTTCCTGTCCCTCAAAAGAGTACCCTACGTACAACACCCAGGACCTTTCTCAACCTGACCATTTGAAATGATTGTACTTTACACACTACACACTCTTTTACTGGCCCAGGTAAAGAAAAAAAAATACTATACAACCTGGTGATTGGAATCCTCACCTCAAATGTGGGACACCTCGGTTCCAAGTCATGTTCCAACAAACAGTTAAATATTTCATACACAGTGATACTTTATATCTCGATTTGAAGCACATAGCATTGGTCAGGGCCAGAGACAGGATGGTCTGTTGTTGTTATCCAACATGGGAGTTCCAAGAATACCCATTTTGGCTACTCTTGAGCCAATGGAAAATAATTTAGAGATGCTGGCACAAACATTGCGATTCCTCAGCCAAGTGCACAGAGCTTGGCAAACATGGGAGGAAGAAGCAGCTATTTGTGACTAAAGTAATGATTTTTCAATCCAGCACTTTACTTCTGAAGGTTAATATCAGGTGGTCAATTTATAAACTAACATTTCTAATTTATAGTGAGACAAGATGGAGACTCAGTAGTCCAGAAGATCTGTGTTTTGTAGGAATATCAAAACTGAATAGGCCAATAGATCACTGATAGAAGAAACTCAGTTATTGACAAAAACAAAAGGAAAAGCTATGTTCTTCTATAATTGTATTTGTGAAAGGAGACTTTCCCTCCTAATTTTCAATGTCCCCTCCCCTGCTTTGGACTTGCAAATTACTGATGTCCAGAATGAAGAGTTCTTTAAAAAACTTCTATATACATGCAAAAGGTATGGCGTTACCTTTATAATGTTCTTAATATCACTTATACAGACACACATTTTCATGTAAACATTGAACTAGGGGTTTGCTATCAAATTTCTTGGTGTATTATATTAGAACAACAAAAAGTAGTTGTAACAACAAACCACACCGAACATATCCTGACAGTTTAACAGCTGGTAGATAAGAGAAAGAGTTGGCATATTTATGTTTGAGCATCATAGATTATGTTATTGTCTGTTAAAGACAGAGATTTTCTGTCTCAGCATCACACAGGGGGCAACATATTGCAGTTTCACCCCAGGAACTATTCAGATTTACAAGTCTTTCCCGGATTACCATGGGCACGAAGAAACTTGCTACAATGCTTTACAGGGCATCTTTGGCCAGCGTCTTGGGGTAACCAGTCCAACCACTTTTCACCCATTATGAGTGGAGGAAGTAGCAGTCTCAATGCACAAAAGAGCAAACTGGAAGGTTGTGCAGAGGGGTAGGAGCTTGCCATTTATGCCCTTAAGCCCTCTGTGTGGCAGCAGTAGGTTACAAGTTACCATCTGGCCCAAAGTAAATGGTATGATTTCTTAGGCAATCGAAACATACTCTCTGCAGCATGGTATGTAAACTCAGAGCTTAACTAAATAAATTAGCTTTCTGCCAATACATAATATGAAAACTTCATGCTGGGCTTATTGACCATGTCTGATTACACGTTCCTAAGTGCCTTCTTAGAATCAGGAAAATGAATGGAAAAAGCTTATGACAACATTAGAAGAGAGCCATTTCCAGAGAGATGAAAATATCAATTGCAGTCCTTGAAATTTTGGCATAACATTTAAGCTGTTCTTAACTAGTCAAAAATATACTTTTCCTATAGGATAACAATGCTGGGATGTTAAATATGTCAGCATAGATCAGGGGTTCCTAAACTGTGGTATTCATACCCTTGGGGGTATGCAAGACTTCTCTGGGGGTTATGCAGGAAAAACTGTGTAATGGCAGATTTAATTTTCATTATAATAATATTTGGCACTTAGGGAGTTAAAATATAAAATGTATGCTGATGGGGTACACGGGCAGCTGGTAAATCTGGAAAGGGGTATGCAATAAGAAAAAGTTTGGCAAAGTGACAGATAATACATTTAAACAAAATCTACTTGTGCTTACTTCGTTTTGTAAAAGCAATGATTCAACGGTTACAAGAAATGTTTCTCCCTTTAATTTCAAATCACATTTATGGGCCCCAAGACCATGTAAATGACAGATCTAGTCTACCAATAAAGGAAAGGGTATGAAAATGATTATTATCTTTATGGGCTAATGAGAATGATTCTAGAGCCTGGAGAAAGAGTGCCACTATTACCTAGAACAGTGCTTCTCAACCCATGGGTCACAACCCAAAAGTGGGTCACAAGAATATTTCTAAGGGTCATGAACCTGTGCCAGAAGCACACACAAAAGTGCAGGTTCCCCCTTGCAGGCCAGCAGCATCCAAGATGCAAGAAGAAACCTGGGCTTTTGCAGTGTTCCAGCCCACAAGCAGCTGCTGGGGGGCACAGCCAGGACACAGCCAGGCAGGGTCCTGGAAGCAGCTCCATCAGCCAGATGAAGGTAGGGGGAAGGTGGCCAGTTGCTGAGGCTGTAGCAGGGCAGGGGGGGCAAGGGACTGTGGGTCATGCACCAGCAGGGCCAGGGGTGTGTGGGTCAGGGCAAGCCATTGAACTTGGCAAATTGGTCCCTGTAGAAAAAAAGGTTGAGAACCACTAGGATTGCCACAGCCATCTGAATACATTTTCTTGAATGGAAAGAGCACACACTGAAGGAAGACCATTAGTTTTCTCATGTGTGCTTGGCCTCATTCCTTTCCCATTATATTTACTCCAACTGCAATGGTTTTAAGTAAACTGAACTGTAACATCAGGTTTCTTGAACCTAACAGCTTGTTCTAGATGGCATTTGTTTGCTCATCTGACACCTGAAAAAACCCCCTTTAATCTCACCTGCAATTTGGGCCACATTTCCACATCAAACTGTCTAGATTTTAATGATCACGATGAGACACAGTGCCTGGTCATGAAAGAGCTCTGCCACCCTGCCTTTTCTCACCTTGAAGTGGTATCATCACCCATGCACTAATTGTAAACAAGCCTGATTTCTTCCAAACTTTACTTTTTAATTTTCTGTATTCTCTTTAGTCTAGTTTTAGGGAAACTTGCTTAACAATTGCAGGAGTCGGTAAGTATAACTTCTTTTTTAAATAACCCAATTAATACTTTCCATCACATAACACAAGGGTTAAATCAGGTTTTATAATTTCCCCTGCCTGTTTAAATAAATAGAGAAAGAAGTTTTTAGCACTAGCCGTGGGGTGCACTAAATAACATCTCATTAACCCATAAACCATGACAATTCCCTAAAGACTTTGAACATTAACACAGTTTTTCTTCTGAGTGTTAAAGCAGTATCAAAGTAGGATAGGAATGAGTTTATAAAAGAGATTAGATCTAACATTTTCAATCATCCCTGAAGTTCAAAGATAGTCTGTATTGGTATCCTAGTTGGATCCATGTTAGATAAAATGTGAGTGATAAATTTTACATTTGGATCTAAAACTACCTCCAAATTAAAACATGGTAATTTTTGTTCTATTGTTTTTGTCCTTAGGTTCCCTAGAGTAACAAAAATACTTTTCAGCACTACAGTGGCAAACACTACGGTCGTGCGATGCTTCAGTTGCTGATTACGCCGATTTGATTTGGAGAAGATTCTTTCCTATTTGGAGGCCAAATCACTGAATCTGAATTAAATCGGGAGACAACCCCCGCCCCACAATAAATCCATTCGGAGCCTCCAAATCCATTCGGAAAAGACTTGGAAAAACATTCAGAGATTTGGAAGCCAATCGTTCAGGGGAACAGAAACTGAGAAGAGGGAGGGGAAGTGGTGGTGGTGGGGGGGGAGACTGACATCTGTAGCTGGCCAGTAACTGTGATCTTTCCCTGAGTCCCCTTCCAATCAAAGTACTCTGGGGAGGGACATAGAAACAGCAGATAAGCCTCTGTCTGCAGCCTTTCTGTCCCTTTTGTGAGCTGTTTCTGCCTAAGCAACAGCATGTGAAAGGTACTACTGGATTGGCTTAGCTTCCTAGTCAGTCTCATGCTAGTCTGTCTTCTTGGAAAGGATTGGATACAGCTTACTAATTACCCTTGCCTAAAATCCCTCTACTTATCCCTATTCTTTCAACTTATTTTTCCCCCCAAAACCTCTCATTTGTACTTGTTATTTTTTCCCCCCACACTTTAAAAGAAAGCTGTGCTTTCCCTGGCAGCGTGATCCGTCACTGTGCAGGAAACCACATACATTACACACACATACACAGAGAAGAAGAAGAGATATCAATATTATTAGGTACACACACACACAGTAAACACAACAGAGAAGTCAGACACGTACAGTAATCAGAGAAGAAGACATATTATTAGTTAGTCACACACACACACAGAGAAGAAGTGATATTACAGCTGCACAGACACACATTTTCCAGCACAGGAAAGATTAATATGAAGACTGCTGGAAAGGCAGATGCCAGGTCTTCTAGCAGGAGAGTGAGAGGGGCTAGAGAGGGAAGGGGGAGAGCTAGAGCTGCAAGTCCCCACCCCCTGCCCCACCAAACATAGACACATCCTCTTTCCTGGCAGTGATGAGTCTTCTGCTGCCAGTGGGAGCAAGGAAGTGGGAGCAGTGCCTGCCCCTGCACCTGCACCACCTCCCCTAACACCAGAAATAGCCACCAGCAGCAGAATGACAGTCTCCTCCACCCCAATTTCATCTCCCAGCATGAGCCTCCTGGTGCAAAAGGAAGAGCTGGATCTGCAAGCAGGGGACCTGAGTGCCCTAGCAAAAGAAATTCTGGGGAATGAGGGTGAATCTGAGTTTGTGCTCCACAGCCCTCATAGTTCCCCTAGACCCAGGTCTCCTTGTCAGGAAAGCACCTCAGAGGAGGTTGAGGTTGGGCAGGCAAATGGCTCAGTTTAGTCAGCTCCTTCTGTTGTTGTGCCTCAGCCTGCTGAGGAGGGGGATAAGGCAGGATCCCCACCCTCAACCCAGAAGTGGGAGGGGTAGTGTAGTGTGGGATCACTCTGTGGTGGCAGATGATCCCAAGTATGCTATCTGCCAGCACTGCCGAAGGCAGATCAGCTGGGGCAAGGAGGTAAAACACTTCACCACCATGGCAATGCTGCTGCATCTCAGGAGGCAGCACACCCTTGCCCTTCTTTCTGCTCATCCTGGCACCAGTGGGAGTGTACCCAAAGAGAAGTCCCCCTCTCACTCCAAAGCCCTTGTCCCCACAAAGCAGAGGCAGGCCACCCTGGACCTGTGGGGGAAAGCCACAGACAAAGCAGGGCATGTTGCAAGGGGAAGCGAGATCACCCAGAGCACTGGGGAGATGCTTGCTCTGGGTGGCCAGACTTTCTCCTTGGTTGAGTGGCCAGGGTTCAGGTGGCTCATGATGCTCATGGCCCCATATTACCAAGTGCCCACATGTACCACCTTTAGCAGGATGGTGGTGCCCTCCCTGCATGAGACATGCAAGGAGTACTTGAGGGAGGATCTGTGCAAGGCAGGGCCACAGGTAGCCTTGCACTTCACCTCAGACAACTGGAGCAGCCAAGGTGGAGATCATGCCTCCCTCACAGGGCACTAGTGTGATCAATCAGGTCGTCTGTGGGCTCTCCTGCAAGCTGAGGTGATGACTGAATCCCATACAGCAAGAGAGATCATTGGGGCCATGAACTGCATGGTGCAGGGGTGGCTCGTTGGGCAGGGCGAGCTCACCCATGGGTCATGGTCACCAACAACAGGGCCAATATGGTCAAGGGGTTCCATGATGCCAACTTTGCTGGCATCGGCTGTGTGGCAAATAAGCTGCACCTCATAGTCAGGGATGCCATGGAGGGAGACAGGGCTGCTGGTGATGGTGCCATCACTACCACCCAGCTGATTTCAAAATGCAGGAAGGTGGCAGGCTACTTCTACTACAGCATCAAGGAGGGCAAGATGCTGCAGGAGAAACAGGCAGAGCTGAGCATCCCACAGCACAAAATCATGCAGGATGTGGAGACTCAGTCGAACTCCACATAGCCGATGCTGGAAAGGCTGGTGGAGCAACAGAAGGCCATCCATGAGATGGCTTTGCTTGGGGAGATTGGGATCAGCGACCCCCTTAACAAAGCTGAGTGGGATACCATCTCCCAGATCTTGTTGGCCCTCAAGCCCTTCCTCGAGGCTACCAAGACCTTCAGAACTAGTGATGCCCTCCTTAGTCAGGTGATCCCCATAGTGAGGAAACTGGAGAACCAAATGGAGAAGTTCCAGATAATCAATGTTCCTGGCTGGGGCAAGCCGCTGTCACCATATTTGCAGGCACTGATGAGAAGGCTGAAGGAGGGTATTAGGAAACATCTGGATCCCTTGTGGTCCAGTACAGTCCACATGATGGCAGGCAAGCATGACTCAAGAGTGAAGGGTAGCAAGTGCACTGACAACACCAAAACCCTTGATCACTGGATGGAGGTGCTGGTGAACAGAGTCAGGGAGGCAGAAGGGCAGAGGTGAGGGGACGTGAAAGAGGGGGACCCACTTTCCCATTGCAGCACTCCCAGCACTAGCAACAGCCAGTCTCCTTCACACCAGCCACTGCCAATGTGGGCAAAGGGCAGGGCTTCAACGTTAGGGTCCAGTTGCACAAGACCCTAGCCCCAGGCAGGTAGTACCGAGACTTTGGTGGCTACCAAGGATGTGGACCCACTGGACTCCAACCCCTTGGCTAACTGAGCAACCCACAGCCAGATGTGGCAAGATCTGGCCATGGTTGCCCAGGAACACCTGTTCTGTCCACTGACTAGTGTTCCAAGCAAGAGGGTGTTCAGCATTGCTGGGGATGTTGTGACACCCCACCGCATCTGCTTGGATCCTGGTTTGGTGGAGCAACGGTGTTCCTCAAGGTGAACCTAATGCTGCTGGGAATCCCCAAGCTTCACCTGAAGAGGGAGTAAGTGCCACCCTCCTCACTCTGTCCACACCTATTTCCATTTTTTTAAAAACATGTAATGCCCCTTCTCTGAGCTGGAGGCAACACTAACTGCATCCCTAGCCAGCAGGGGAAGAACATGTTCCTGCTGAATTCCTATGCCAGAATGAACTTGGAGGTATGGGCTGGGGCTATAGGGAAGGAGGAAGCCCCAGGTCCTGGGCATGACCAATAATACTGCACCCTGCCAGGGTTAGGAAGCCTAATGGGACTGCCGGCAGCGTTGCAGCTCCAGGAAATGCCAGGACCGAGGATTTTCCTGGCGAAGGGTGTGTAGGAGGCTCCTTGTAGCCTCCACCCATTGCACAGTCCTGGCTGGGGAAAGCCCAGACCTGTAACATCTTTGAGAGGCCTAGGGCTTGCTGGTTGCAGTGGAGTTGTGAGGGTGAAAATAGGGGCTACTATCCATGCAATTGTCATCCTGCTGCGCCCTAACACACACACAGTCACACGTGTGTGGGGGAGAGGGGGGATCTAGTGGCCTGTTATAAACAGGCTGAGGGGGGATCTAGTGGCCTGTTATAAACTAGTCAGGGGGGACCAGCAGGCATTGGGGGAATCCCTGTTCCCCCGAGCACTGCCAGGAGTGACCAGGAATAACGGTCACAAGCTGGCAGAGGGTAGGTTTAGGCTAGATATCAGGAGGCGCTACTTCGTGGTTAGGGCGGCTAGGATCTGGAACCAACTTCCAAGAGAAATGGTGCAGGCTCCTACCCTGGGGGTTTTCAAAAGGAGGTTCGATGAACACCTTGCTGGGTCGTTTGACCCCAGTACCCTTTCCTGCCATGGCAGGGGGTCGGACTAGATGATCTACTCAGGTCCCTTCCGACCCTAGAAACTATGAAACTATGTCACGAGATTTACTCCTCAGCTGCCTGAGATGCAGTTTCCCAGAAACCCATGCATCTACCTCCTTGAAACCTGGCAGGCTTCATGGCTTCAGCAGGGGCTAGCATGCCTGAAGTTTTCACCCCACTGCGCCTTAACACACACAAAGTTTGTGCCTGCACCTTAACACACACACGTTACCAGTTTTGCTTGTTTGCAATTTGAGGTGCAGTTTCCCAGAAACCCCTGTACCTATCTCCTTGAAACTTAGCAGATCTCATGCCCTCAGAAGTGGATACCATCCCTGCTGTTTTCATTCAAATCTGCCAGAAAAATGACAAAGTTTTAGGTATTTCAGTGATTCCCCATTATAGTTTCTTGTCGAATCACCAAATCTCTCTAAATCTGTGCCGAATCTTCTGAAGCCGATTCGGCCAAATCGATTTGGGACAGTGATCCGAATCTCCAAAACCAATAACTGTCCTCCGAACCAGCCAAATCTAAACTGAATACTTCCCTAGTCACACAGTCCTAACAAACATAGAGGTATCATCTCTCATTAACAATATTATATAAAATAAGTTAATGGTTACTCTTAGTATAAGAATTTTCAGGCTATTCGATGGTCCAAGCAGGATTAACCTGCAAAAATCTGCTGGGGATTCAGGAATTTGTGTACTGATTGTTACAGAAACAATGTAAGAATTCCTCAAAATAATGTTTCTATAGCAATATGTTGAACACTTAAGCCAAACTTCTATGCTGAAAAAACAGTGAGCATCTTATTTTGGAAAATACAGACTTTTTCAGGTATAAAGTAACCTAATATGTACTTTTCTATTAACATATTTTTAATCAGAAGATAATTAGAAGCTTATTTCAATTTAATGCTATGATCACAGATTTTAATACTCCACAGCAGGTGGCCCATCCTTGTGCTGTTCAAGAATTATTGCTCTCTTATGGTTGTTCAATGAGCTTAGTGAAATTAACTTGTGATCTCAGGCCAGTTTCTAACTGACAAGTGTCCATATCACAAAAACCTTTCAATTGACTGACAGTCATAGAGGTCAGAGGGAATGGACATGAAAACAAAATAATTTTTCACTCTAGACCAAATTCAAAGTCCATTGAAATAAATGATTTTATTCTGAAATAAATCTTTCTTCTGACCTCAGTTAGCTTTGGATCAGGAATTCAGGAAATGAGTTGTTCCTTCACATCCAAGCTAACATATGTTAGGAAGATCGGGAAAGAGATGCTCAATTTTTGTACTCCCTTGCTTTACCGGATCAAAAGAGAGAAGTGTGTCAGTCTTGACCCTTTACAAGAAGTAGACCCATTTCCTTTTACAAGAAACACAAATGGCTCTATACCACTATCTTTATAAAACCCCAGTCAATAAATCTGTTGAGACTGCATCCTACTCCGTTCTGTGCAAGAAAAATTGGAGGTGCCAACACATAGGAAAGGGTTTCTGTGCTCTTGATTCGTAGCTGGCTGGGATGCCTGACTCAAGTCCTAAACTCTGGAGACCTGGGATTTTGGACATACCTTGTCTTCAATGACTCTTAGCTGCAGATAGCTCCCTGCTCATCATGATGGCTGTTTTCAATGCCAATTTATACTTAGTACTTTGATTACTAGGCATAGCCGTTCAAATGGTGATGAGAGTAAAAGAGATTACAGGTGTTTCACTTAAAGAAAAATCTTAATCATGATGTTCTCTCTCATTTCCCATTAGTACAGATCTGTATAGTAGTATCATTTTAAATAAGTTTAAGCCAAAACTTTAAAAATATATCTCAAATTAGAATATTAAAGCTACATTTCCCTAAGATGTTATAGGTGCCTCAGCTTTTCACTACTCAGTTTATGACACTTAAAAGCCTGATGCAGAAATTGCTGAGTATCTGTCCCTTTAAAGGAGTGTCAGATTGAGAAGCCAAAGAAAGCAGCATATAAAGTGTCTGGTCACTTTTAAGATTTTATACCCCCAGTCTTGATTTGCAGAAGTCCAGAGCACACTGGGATTATCGCTGGTTCACTTAAAGTGAATGAGAACGGATGTGTGCTCAGAACTGAAAATTAGGCTAATTGTTCCAATAACTAAAAGTGGATTTTTGGCCTGAAATGCTCAAATAAATCCACTTAGATATTTAGACACACAATACATTATAATTAGAAAGCAAACTCCTTTCACCTTTCAAAATTAACAAAAAAAGGTGGGGGTTAAATCTTTTCCCCCTCTTATTTCTTAGCAGGAAGTTTTCAAATGGGAATCACTCTCACAAAGTTTCTTGCTAGAAAAAAATCCCAATTTGTAGCCAGCTTCACTACTGACAACAGTAGCCAACAGTTTGTTGTGAGTGGTATGAATGATAGATAATCAGTAATATTCAGCGATGCAAAAAATACATAGGCTTCTATCTAACCTGCTCTCTCCTGGCAAATATATAAACACATTCTAGTTTAAGAGTAATCATTCAGTGCTTAGCAAGCAAACTGACAGAAAATCAACTTTTATGCAAAATGAAATTAATATCCTCATTGAATGAATTTTCTGTTAACTAATCTGAAGTTTATTTTTATGCAACAGTCACAGATATCTGATATAAGTGTATATTATCCTTTTACTACTACAGAATGCATAAAATGCATTTAATCTTCATGTTCCTAGTCAAAGGCCATTAACCTGGTATAAGGAAACTGAAATTATTGTTGAAGAAGTCATGCATTTCAGAAGAATTGTTGGGAGATAAAGACAATGTTTTAGTAGCAGACATAGGTTAATTGCTGAGGGAGTCAAAGATTTTTCTTTGCTCCAGATTACTCAATGACTTCTTAACTTATTGGTGCTAAACAAGGGTGTCATTTAATCTAGTTATTTAACTTTTGCTAGCACTTTCACAATTTAACATAAGATCTGCAATTTAATTAAATGCTAATAAAAAGTATCACTCATATCACCTGCAAACTAGAATGTGGGTGGCTCAACTATTTCAGAGTTTACAGCTCATTGAGTTGTGAAGAGCAAATGGAAACTTTTTCACATTTCAAAACAGCAATTATCAGTCAACATTACAGAAAAATACTAAGCATTCTTTCTTCTATTTTGAAAACGGTGCACTTCATAAATGAAAGCAGGAAAGCAGATACACTAATGATTCCTGATGGCAAAGGTTGGGGGGAAGTGTTGAAATAAACCTCTGATTATTGATTAGGACTTACCTCTTTAAAACTAAATAAGGCAGAAGTTCACTTCACTTACAAATGTACACCTGATTTTTGTTGTGCTGTTAATCACTGTTGTGCTGTTAATCGCATCTTTAAAAGATCTTTTTTCTCATATTTGTTCTGATTTTTGAGATTCATATATTCATCTTTTTTCAGTTGTAGGTTAGAACTAGTAATTGTAATTATTTTTTCCTGATGCTGACTGTATTTTTTCCCATAAAGTAAATGTGATAGCTCATCGTAGCACTGATATGTGTACAGTTATGTTTACAGAGTTTTAAACTGAATTTTAAGCAGATATAATCAAAGTACATAACTTTGCACAAAGAGCTCTTAAGCCAAGGAAGAAAGTAGGAAAGAGAAGCCCTATTATAAGATGCATATTTCTTTATCTTGCCATTCCACCTCCAGTTCCAAATCATATTTATTTCATAGTCATGCTAGTGATTTGCATTCCAGAAGTACCCACAGTATGCAGGGTACAGTCCATACATACATGCTTACAGTGACAAACCTTTGCTTTGGAAAACATATCATGTAAGAAAAAAAGCAAAAGATGAGCTTGTTTGTTTTGTGTGGGGATGTTTAAACCTAAAGATCAGATCTCTGCTGCCATATAGGTAAACACAGAGAAAGATGGCCCCTCAGATATTACAACCTAAGCCAAAAAAGG
This sequence comes from Gavialis gangeticus, assembly GCF_001723915.1. NCBI lineage: Eukaryota > Metazoa > Chordata > Crocodylia > Gavialidae > Gavialis > Gavialis gangeticus. Next base: position 42,154,699 of record NW_017729033.1, read on the forward strand.
TTCAATGCTACTGTAGGATGAATCCAGTCTCTACTAGCACTTCTGACCTAAGCAACATAATCCTAATTGATGAACAAAGCACACAGTAGCAAGAGCAGATGGAGGAAAAGGGAACACAACAGAAGATAGAAGTTGCAATTCATGCTCTCAAGGCTGCTCTTAGTAACAGTAACAGAGAGATGGAATCTAGAAATCTTATCCAACAACATGACCCAGGTATATATCAAAAATAACAAAGAGTTCTTGCCTCAAAGAGTTTACAGTCTAAATCAGGGGAGTCAAGCTATGGCCTGCAGTCTGAATACATCTTATGCTGCCCCATATCTGGCCCCGGTGCTGCCCCTGGTCTGGAATTAACTACACATTTCATGCAGTTTGTGGTAGAACAGACCTGCACACAAAGTCTGAGGTGCATGCCACCGCTCTAGTTAGTCTGAGGCCGAAAATGCATACAGCATTTGCTCCAGGATACACTGCATGTAGGCAGGTGCCATGTGCAACCTGGGTCCTGGACTGCCTGCAACAGGTGCTGCATGCATTTGGGGTCCTGAACCAGCTGAAGCTGGTGCTGCATGCACTGGGTCCAGAAAACCTAGAGGGAGGATGGTCCATGGACCTGATCCAGCTCCACACTATTCATCCAGACCATGGACTGGCCCCCAAAACTCATCTGGCCCTCAGGGCCAGGTGATTTTGACACCTCTGATCTAAGTACAAGACAAAAGAAACAGAGATGGGAAACAAGGAAACCATGAGATAGTACTGGTTAGCATGACAGACAGTGATCATACTATGTTGGCAGCACTGATGTTAAGTTTTTTTGTAGCCATCATGTCAAAGAAGAGTTTTAATGAGGGATTTGAAGGAGGATAATGAGGTGACTTTGTAGATGCTTTGTAGTTTTTTATGGACATCATGTCAAAGAGGAGTTTTAATAAGTGATTTGAAGGAGGATAATGAGGTGACTTTGTAGATGCTTTGTAGATGTGGATTTCTTTCCAAACAGGAAGGATGTGAGGAGTGCTAGTATGAACATGTAAGAAGTGGGAAGGGGATTCATGGCTACATCACAGCCAAGAGCTGACCTTTCATAATGAGGACAAACAACATTAAAACAAGATCTTAGGACCCAGCTAGTATATATCGGTCCTGGAAATTCTTTCACAACCATTACCCAGAAGCCCCACTTCTAGCATAAATTATTTTTACTCTTGCATGCCCATGCGCATGGTTACTGGCAGCTAGATGCAATATTGTCCAACCAGAGTATCATGCCACCCTCTGTCTTATCCACTCAGTTAATGATGATAAACTTGACTGTTCTCTTGTCTTCTTTCTTGCTGATTCTGGTCAAAGAATCTCCAAGCTAACTTATTCATAAAGTCATTACCCTCTCCTCCAAATCCCTCCTGCTCCCATATTTCCTCCCATTCTTACCCACTCCCACTCCGATTCCCACTCAAATCTTCTCCTCCCCACTACCTTTCTAATGTCCCTCCCAAGCCCATACCTCCCTCCTTCACAGGAAGGCCATGGCTGTCCCATCCCACCTACTTTCCTGCCTCACACAGGAGTCCTTCCACACCCTTACTGTACCTCCCTCTCTCATGAGGCGGTCATGGCTGTTCCCAAAACCCACTCATTCTCCCCTTTCCCACAAGGAAATATATTGTTCATTAAAACAATAATAGAGTAGGCAATACAATAACAATCTTCCCAACTTCTCCCTCCCCAAGGATGCAGAACTGAAAATGTAAGGAATTGCAAGGAGTACAGAATATTGTGGTGGGGAGTACATGATATGGAGCAAACTCAAAGTCCTGTTTATTTGGCCACAGCCCCATATGAGGAAGCAAAGACAATGTGGCCTTCCTTGGCAAGGAAGGAGATTGTGTGAGAGTATAATGCTCCACCCTCTGTTCTGCCTATGATTCAGTGGTGCCAGAGTTATGCCTAAACATATTTTTTACTTTGCAGTATATTAATGATGCAGTAGTGAAGTTTCTTGGATCTTCTTCAAAGGTAAAGTTCTTGTTTTGTGATTTTAATAACGGATACATCAATGCAGACAGAGATGCCTATTTCTAATGCCACTGAACAACGGAACATTTGAAATATCTTCTTCCCAGAAGTGTTCATAATATTCATCTAAACTGAACATATGGATTGGAAACAGTTGATCTCAGTCTTTGCGACAGGGGGGTGGGAATCACAACCATGCACATTTCTAATATATTGAGCTTTTTGCTGATCTCAACATAGAAAAATAAGTTGGGATCTCTCTACTTTGGAAAATTTCTACCCTATAACAACTAGGGGTTCTAAGCCTACCCATAATCTAACCATAGCCTGATAGGTATTGTAACTGCACATCTAGAAGAAAGAGCTTATTTTTTTCTACTCAAACTGTATAATCAACCTTTAACAGCTCAGGTATTTAAAAGGAATGACTTATGATAGGACAAATAGTTTCTCTTCAAAATGTGACTTAAATACTTCTAAAATACATTCTTTCTATCAAATGCTACCAAAGTCCATATTCATTTTTAAAGAAGTTTGGAAGAAAGCCAGTGTACCATGCACTTTCAGTCTCATACGTATTCATATATATCTTACAGTCGAATATTATTTCCATTGTATAACTAATATCGCCAAGGTGAAGCTGAGCATGTGAAGGTATAATAGCTAGAGTATACAAGCGTGGGGATCTCCAACACAGGTGGAAAGGAATTGTAAAGTAGATTTTTTGTACTCAAGTAGTAAAACATTCCTAATTTCTAATGAAGCTGGCTGTTGGCTATGAAAGCTCATACCTCTCTGAACCAGTTAATCACTAAGGTGCTACCCTGGCCTACCTTTTTGCCAGACATTTACAAAGAAATATATCTTCACTTATTCTCTCAGAAAGAGGAGGCCAGAAGGCCAGCAGTAAAGAAAAAAGCTAAATAGCAAGTTTTGGAGGGGTATTTCAGTAAAAAAAACCCTTCAAATTATGGAAATCTGATCCTAGGGAAGCCAATCTGTCAGAGCACAAATTGCAACAGGCGATATGTAAGAGGAGGTCAGACTTGATGATACTAGCAATCACTTCTTGACTTGGAATTTATTCATCTCTTAAATGAGCTAAGCAAGCACAGTTTTTGCAAGGAAAATCATGGCTCGCTAGTCTCTTGTAATTCTTTGATTATATCAAAAAAGCAGCACATGAAAAAGAACTGGTTGATATAATATATTCAGACTTCCAAGGGCCCATGAAACAATTTTTAAAGGTCTTTTGCAAGAACTTGCTAAACAAGCTAAATATTAGGGCTATGCAAACGATTGTGTTTTGATTCGGATTCAGTCGTTTCGGAGGACAGTGATTCATTTCAGTGTTTCAGATGACTGTCCTGTTTTGTTTTGGCCAAATCTCCTCCAAATCTGTTTTGAACAGGCAGGCTGCAAGCTTTGCACAGCCCATCTCAGCCATTGGTGGCTCGTCCAGGGGAGGGGAATGGCTGCTGCCCTCCATGCAGGCGAGGAGACCCCTGTGCAAATCTCTGATCCCTGTCATGCTGGGTTGTGGGGCAGGGAAGCAGTGCAGAGTGACGAGCAAGCCTGCTGGTCCCTATCATGCAACTCGGCTCTGCAGGGAGCAGAGATCCACACCAGGGTCTCCTTGCTGCCACTGCCCGCCCTGCACTGCCCCAGTTCTCTGCTCCCTGTGAAGCCAGGTTACGCATCAGGGAGCAGCACTGTCCTGCCATGCAACCTAGCTCGCAGGGAGCAGAGATCCGTGCCAGGGTCTCCTCACTGCTGCTGCCCACTCCGCTCAGCCCTATATTGCCGGGGCAGCATGGAGCAGGTAGTGGTGGCGAGAAGCCCCCTGGAACAGATCTCTGCTCCCTGCAGAGCTAAGTTGCATGGCAGGGCAGCAGCATACAGGTATTTCCCTGCAAGCCCAGCTCCGAAATTCTGAAATTTTGCAAAACATTTCAAAAACATTTCAGATGCCTCATTTCATTTCGGAGCTGTTTCTGAGCCTTCCATTTTGATTCAGATTCAGTGTTTCATGCAACAAAACGGCACCAAACACCTCTGAAATGAAACAGTGGCTGACATTTTTCACAGCCCTAATAAATATGTCTAAAGTGAGAAACAAAGTATTGTCCTGGATCAAAAACTGGCAAAAACACAAAACAAAGAGGATTACCGTTGATCATTTGAAGATCAATTATCTTTATGACAATATGAAAGTAAGGTGCTTCAAAGTCTTCTGTTAGGTGTTTAATAGTGTTGCAAGTAAGCAATACAAGACAGGGGTGAGTTAAGTAGTAAAATTACCAGGTGACACAAAATTAATTAGGTCAGTCAAAACTGGAGATAACTGTGCAGACCCAAAAAAGTTATATGAATGGACAATATAATTGCAAATGGAGTTCAGCAACAAATACAAAGAAAGACTATGAAAAAGGAAAAATTAAATCAGCTGTAACTGTACAAGATTCTGAATTAACTATTGGTTCAATATAGGGACCTGAAAAATATGGAAGATAGTTCAGTGAAATCTCTTATTTTATGTGCAAATGCAGGGGAAAAAAATTTAAAAAATCAAATAGGACATTAATGTGCATAAAGAATGGAATAGTGTATAATATAACACATTATAAAATAACATAAAATGATATTATAATATTCTATATGTGTATGCATATGAAAAAAATTAACGTTTTCAGACCTACTGCACCTCAAAAAGCATATTATAGAACTAAAGGAGGTTCAGAGAAGGGAACTGAAAATGAGTAAAGGGATATGAAGACTCCTAAAAATAGAATAAATTACCTTGAGACTAAACAAATCAAGGGAGATACATATGTATAAATACGTGTGTGTGTGTGTGTGTGTGTGTGTGTATAAAGTATGTAAAATCAGTTTTAGGATAACAAAATAGATCAGGAGCTTCTGTTCTCCCTAATGAGATGAAAACAAAGTAATGTTCAACCAAAAATATCCCAAAACCTAAAAACTCAAAAAGTAGTAATTTTTTACAGTATGTAATTATACAATAAAAATAACTGCCATGCAAAGTCATTGAGTCCAAGAACTCAATAAGAGTCTACAGAAATACACACTGGGGAATGACTGGCTAGGCTGCAGTTGTCATAGTAGACAATAAACTGAACATAAGCCAACAACATGCTCTTGTTGCAAAAAAAGCTGACAGCATACTGGAGAGTCACTTGCAGAGCAAGAGAAGTGATTCTTCTGTTCTATTCAGGACTGGTGAAGCATCACCTAAAGTACTGTGTATCCAGTTTTGGGCCCAACACTTCAAGAAGGATGTAGCTTGGAAAAAATCCAGGAGACAGCAACAAAAATGATCAGGGACCTAGGAGGCATGGATTATGAGGAAAAGCTGAAAGAACTACAGTTGTTTAGTTTGGATAAAAGAAGGTCTTCTATGACCAGAGGAAGGACCTGGTGGCCTTCTATGACCAGGTCACAAATTCTTAGATGCAAGGGTAGCAGTGGACATAGTCTTTCTGGACTTTAGGAAGGCCTTCCACACTGTCTCTCACCCCATTCTCATTAAAAAACTAGGAGATTGTGGTGTTGACACCTACACAGTCAAGTGGGTCGCTAACTGGCTGGACGGCCGCACCGAAAGAGTGGTGGTGGATGGGTCATTTTCGATCTGGAGGGATGTGGGCAGTGGGGTTCCGCAGGGCTCAGTCCTTGGGCCCGCACTGTTCGACATCTTCATCAGTGACTTGGATGAGGGGGTAAAAAGCAACCTGTTCAAATTTGCTGACAACACTAAGATGTGGGGGGATGTGGGCATGTTAGATGGGAGGAATAGGCTGCAATCAGACCTAGACAGGTTACAGGGGTGGGTGGATGAGA
>NW_017729033.1:42160677-42160923 GCF_001723915.1 Gavialis gangeticus
ATCTGCTCAGGTCCCTTCCAACCCTACTAACTATGAAACTATGAAGGTGGGGGGGAGGAGGGGCAGGAGTTGATAACAGTTTTCAAATACATGAAGAGTGATTACAGAGAGGATGGAAATGGGCTTTCCTATATAAATAGGACTAGGAGAAATGGTCTCAAGCTTCAGCTGGGGAAATTTAGTTTAGAAATTAGAAGGAACTTTCTGACTATTGTCACATAGGCTGCCTGCAGATGTTAAAAAAGG
>NW_017729033.1:42161050-42163845 GCF_001723915.1 Gavialis gangeticus
GGGGGGGGGGGGCTTTACCAGGAGCACTTTGACCTGGCTCCACAGTGTCTGTATAGATTGGGCACTTCAGGGGGGCTTTTTGGTGCTTTTATCTAAATCAATCTAACCCTAGTTAGGTAGATCTAATTATAAGATCTGCAGGTAAGTAAATTAAATTAGATCTGGTAGCCATTTTTTGCCCATCTAACTTCCCAAACATGTTTACAGTTTGGCATAGGTCGATTTAGCCCTCATTTGTTCAATTTAAGTATAACAACTTTATATACCCTAAGAGAGTGGTCAAGAACTGGAATAGGCTACCTAGAAAAGTTGTGGAATCTTCACCCTAGAAGTTTCCAAAAACAAGTTAGACATACTTGGATGGGATGATTGAGTCAGCGATGATCCTGTCCTAATCTTCCCCTAGTGGGTAGATTAGGTGACTTAGGTGATTGCCTAGCCTCCTCTTAAAGACCCCTAGGGGGTAGATTAGATGACTTTATAAGGTCCCTTCCAGCCCTACTATCCTATTATTCTAAGATTCAAAAAAAGCTTGAACATTTATGTGAATATCCAGAGTTATTATAATTGTTGAGGCAAGGGAAGTTATCTTGCAAAAGCTTCCTAAGTTCCTGTATTCCTAATATTATTTAAATTTAAATCTTCCCTCTGGAAATAGAGCAAATAACTGGTAACAAAATTATATGAAAAATATAATTTATTTTCATGAAGCTACTGTGAATATATAATAATTATCTAGAAATTATTTGTATTTTAAATTCTTGGCTTTACTGTCCTGTGTTGTAATTTGTAATGATACAACCAGCTCTGTTTAAAAGGAAAAGGTAAGCAAATATTAAAATAAATGAACCTCATTAAACTATGAGAATAAACTAATTAAAATTGAACAATAATTAAGTTAGATTGAATCAATACATCAACACGGTCTCAGATTATCAAACCATCAAATTAATACAGCAGATAATCAAAACAAATCAAATCATGAAGCTGACAAGAAAGAATTGCATTGTTGTTAATCCTGCATCAAGGGATTGAAGGAAAACTATTTCTAAATCAATCTAAAACCCCAAGTAATATTCTGTCCATAACAATGGCCTCGATCTAGCTGGTGAAGGACATGAATGCTTTTCTGATTTTAGATTTTTGGCCAAGAGAGAGGAGCTTGGACAGACAATGACATCGACTTTAGTCTTAAAGAAGTAAAGAGACCAAAATAGTTCCTTCTAGCTCACCCCTTCAAGACGCCTTCCTTAATTTCCCCTGTTCTTACCATATTGCATTACATTACTAAACTCTATCTTAACTACATATCAATTGAATTCTAGTTTTTCCCCCCTTTTACACAACAGCACAGGACATACAAATGACCTGTAAAAACAGGTTTATAACTCTCAGCTTCAAATAATACTTCTTTTACATCTGCAGGACTTAATTTAGAGGAAAGACTTGAAGTTTTAAGGAATTATTAACAGCATTAATTTACCACAAACATATATGAACACAGGCTTCCTTCTCATAAGATGAAAAGAAGACTTTATCCACTTCATTGTTTTGGAATTTTTGACTCACATAATTGTAATTACTGGAGCCAGATGATGAAGTAACTTGGTCAGAACTCATAACACTAGCAGGACCTCTTGGATAGGAGCAGACTGGCATAGCTGAAGACTAGTATCTTCACCTCTTTTTCCTATGGATGGCCTGTCCAAGGAAGAGTCACACTTCACTTCATACACTATTGGTGAACCAAGCAAGTGCACTTCTCTTCTACATGTTCTAGCTTTGGACCACTCAAACTGTGAAGAAGTTCCTCCTAATGCCCAGGCTAAATCTGCTCTCTTTTAGCTTATGGCCCTTATTTCTTGTGACCCCCAGGGGCGCCTTGGTGAGTAGAGTCTCACCAATTCCCTTCTGTGCCCCCATGATGAATTTATAGGCAGCCACAAGATCGCCTCTCAACCTTCTCTTGCGGAGGCTGAAGAGGTCCAGGTGCCCTAGTCTCTTCTCACAGGGCTTGGCCTGCAAGCCCTTAACCATATGAGTGGCCCTTCTCTGGACCCTCTCCAGGTTATCCACATTCCTCTGATGTGTGGCGCCCAAAACTGCATGCAGTATTTCAACTGTGGTCTGACCAGTGTCCGATAGAGGGGAAGTATCACCTCCTTGGTTCTGTTTGTCATGCATCTGCTGATGCATGATAAAGTGCAGTTAGCTTTTCTGATGACTTTGTTACACTGATGACTCATGTTCATAGGCATGGCTATGGCCACCTGAGCCCTAGGGGGTGGAAGACCCCAGGAGAGGAGTGGGACCAGGCACGGCTGCAGCCACCTGAGCCCGCAGGGGAGGAAGACCCTGAAGCCCCCTGGTTGGGGATAGTTGTGTGGACCTGGAGAGAGAGGGCAGGGATGGAGGTGGCCCCACGGAGAGTAGGGCTGAATGGGAGTAGGCCTGAAGAGCTGTGCATGACAGGGGCTGAGTAGGGCTGAACAGTGAGCATGCCTGAGGGGCAGTGCAAGGGCCAGCCCCATGAGTAGTTAGTTGATCATGAAGATGATAAGACCCCAGAGTGGGGTGTGGTGTAGAGGCCCTAGAGTGGGCATACTAGGAACCCATGTGTGGGGAAGAGGCCAAGGTATGTACATGGATGCCTGAGGCTATAGTTTGGGCCAGAGGCTGAGTGAAGGGGCTCAGCCAGAACATTTTGTGTGTGTGTGTGTGTGTGTGTGTGTGTGTGTGTGTGTGTGTGTGGGTGTGGTGGTGTGGGTGTGGGGGTGGGTGTGTGGGTGTGGGGG
>NW_017729033.1:42164055-42170103 GCF_001723915.1 Gavialis gangeticus
GTGGGGTTGTGTGTGTGTGTGTGTGTGTGTGTGTGTGTGTGTGTGTGTGTGTGTGTGTGTGTGTGTGTGTGTGTGTGTGTGTGTGTGTGTGTGAGATCTGCAAGGCTTGGGATGAAGTACAGGGGTGGATGGAGCTGCATGCACAGGCCCAGAAGAACAGGGCCACCAAACGGCAGGCTCCTGCCTAATTAAGACACCAATTATCAAACAAGGTGTGGCAGACCAGAGAGGTGGGTGCTTAACCCAGAAACAGGTGGGCGGGCCAACATCAAACTGGCCCTGGGAAAGCTCCCTGTTACATTTAATATAGTTAAGGCAGTGTTCTACTCTGCCTCAAGGACCACGTTTCTAGCCTTGGGGCCAATTAGATATTCCTGGACCTGTATCATGATGGCTCAATCCATTTGCAAAGGATGGTTTAAGTTTTGGGTCACTAACAGAAACCATTCATGGATGACTTATTTGTAAGATCTGCTGTAGCAACTACAAATAATGTATGCTCCAAAAATATAAAAACAGGATGTGTGTAGGGCACTCTGGAAAAGAATGATATCAGCCTTCTGGTGCAATGAACAGGGCCCACTGTTAGCAGTACTAACATTTCTTTAAAAATAACTAATGGCTTTGCACATGCATTCACATGTAGGCATAGACATGCCATACTCTCATTAGTTGATGGTAGGTCTACATTCTGTATTAAGCAAATAAATTGGGGAAATAACTATAAGGCCTCACCTAGGGACAATTCTTTAACTTTTACTCTAGAAAGAAAGAGCTTCTCTTACATCTTTAATCACAATAAATTCCAGTTAACATCAGTTTTCTAGAGTCAACTCCAGTACTTCCCCATTCATTCTGTAAATAAATCTTTTTTGTAGAAATATTCATGAGCATCTTCCTGTACAATACTCAAGATATAAATATTATTGATTGGACACCACTTCAGGAACCTGTCTTTACAGTCTTCCTGGCTAACATGGTTTCTATAGCAAACAGCATACAAGTAAATAAAGCTGGCATCATGCCCAGCCACCACCAAACCCCCAAGCCAAATGACCAGGAAACGACTTATGACCAGCTCAGTTGAGGGACATATTGAATACAAGGCCTGTGTGGTACTCACACACACAGACCCTAGAACTATAGAATCATAGATCATAGGGGAAAAGGTCTGGAAGGGACCTCATGAGGTCATTTAGTCCAGCATCCTGGCTCAAGTCAGGCTTATTCCTGATTAAAACATCTCAGCCAAGATGCCTTGTTTGCCATAACAAAATACCTTAAGCATTGTCACCATGCCTCTCCATTGACACAAGGTAACTTTGTATTCCATAACTCGAGAAGTATAAACAGTGACAATAATGCACATGACTGAACATTTGGAACTTATTTTCTACAATATACCATATTTACTCATGTACACCTCCCCTTCCCCAATTGGGTCCCTAAAACTGGGTTGCATGTTTTAAATGGAAGAACTTATTTTCTGCCCAAAATAGAAGAACATTGCTTTCCTTCCTGCTCCACAGTTCAGCAGCAGTGGCATTACTATTCAGGCACCTGAGGGAGTCAATTGACTTAATGACACACTTTATTTCACTCTGTTAACAACTGTCTCACACTTTTAATGATCTTAATGATCCATTAATCAAGCTAACCTTTCTGAGCAGTATGCATCCATAACTCTGAAAAAATCAGTCTTTCTACATTGCCTCCCCCCCCCAAAGATATGCATCTTATTGCGGGTATATGTTATGTGTGATATGGTATTTACTTAACATTCAGTAGCTCATTAATATTTGTATTAGTAAGCTTTCCTGCTTTATTTATGCAGTCATAAGCCATAAAAGGGTACAAAATACAGTAAAACATGAAACTTTTTTCAAATTTCAAAGTGTAATTGTTATGTGAGATATGGTATTTACTTAACATTCAGCAGCCCATTAATATTTGTATTAGTAAGCTTTCCTGCTTTATTTATGCAGTCATAAGCCGTAAAAGGGTAAAAAATATAGTAAAACATGAAACTTTTTTCAAATTTCAAAGTGTAATTGTAAAAAAATAATTTGTAATGTTTGTCCAGTAAACAGAACAAGGACCATCTTATATTATCTGTATAGGGAGATAGCTGTAGGCCAAAGACAAATTGCTTTCAGCTCCTAGCAGAAATATACACACTATGGCAAGAACATTCCAAACTAGGACTTCAGTAAGACATCTTTTAAACTTTAAAGAATCTTCACTGTAACTACAACCAAGGCCATGGCTAATATAAAAAAATCCTACAATTTCTCCTTTGCCTTGTTAATCACCATCATATCAATTTACAAAATCTCCAAACCTTTATTCAGATAGCAGGCCCTGGAATATCTGTCTTTCAATTTCTGAACACTGGCTTTTACAGGGTAAGCTAAGTTTTACATAAGCCCTTATGTGTAATGCAATATAACAAGTCTTGTTCTGTTGCTAGTGCTAATATCACTTCTATTTTTTCATTCTTCCCACTCAAAAGTAGCAAGGTATTATGTGAGGTTACAAATCTCTCACAAACCTTATCTGCAATTTAATCACCATGGGGGGGGGGGGGGGCGGGGGAAAGGGGGAACCCATGAAGAGAAAAAAAGGTTGGGTTAAAACAATGAAGATGACAGAGTTTGTTTTAACCCACTGCTTACATTGTGAGTACGCTGTGCTCTATCTGTATGTATTTGTAAAAAAAAAAGGACTCCCCAAAAACTTGATAAATTAGAGTATATTTAAGCAGTAATGGAAAACAAAGTATATGAAGCTGCTGGAAGTAAACTAGATACAATGGTCTATGTTAAAGATGGACCATTTCCCTAGCCGGCAGGATAGAACAATTAAGTCGAAGTGAAGATGTGAGACACCTGCTGTAGGACTATCTCACAGCACAAAAAACATCTGAAGTCACTCGAGCTTCCTCATGAGCACCCAATCTCTTGATGCCACACCCAAGGAACACCAGATGTGGAACAAGAGACTGAAGAAAATCTCACAGTCACAAACTGCTGGAAGACCATTTTAGACTGGACATAAGAAAAAACTTCTTTGTCATGCCAGAAAAAAACACTTCTAGGAAGAACACGCTCTATACCAGTCAAACTTTGCTTTCATCAATATAGTTTATTCTACCTTTCCAACCTGCATCTAAACCTACACAGTCAAGAAAAACAAGTTACATTCACTATGCATCATTTCTAATATAACTGCATCTATACTAGGAGCTTTTGTTGGCTGACTATACTTCTTCATACCCATGACCTGCAAAAACCATTAGCAAAAGTTTACAGTATAGACTTGGCTCAAGCAGAAACAGTAATATCATTACGATCAGTCTAATAAGAAGAGGTCGCAATAAACCTGCTATCCAGCTCTGTCAGAGCATTAAATCAGAGGCACATTCTAAAAGCTGTGGAACAGAACAACAGGGTGGCTTTGAAAATAGATTTTAGTTTACTTTTTTGAAGCTTCTTCCAAACATAGAATATGGTATGCAAAAACAAGTATCAAGTGGATCAAAAGAAAGAGAAAGAGAAAGGAAACAAAGAGAAAGACAGGAAACAAAGAGAAAAACACGTTATGTTTTAGATCTGTACAAAAAACTATTTCTTTTAAAAAATGACAGTGATTAAAAGTACCAAAACTGTATATTAATTTCACACATAGGCAGCGGAAAGAGGGGGCTAACAGGGCTTAGGCCCCCCAAATGTGGGGCAGTGGTAGAGCTGTCAGGCAACCTGGCCACGGGCTTCCTGTAGCTGCAACAGGGGTGGGGAGGGGCACGTAGGCAGTGGTAAGGGAGGGAATGGGGCTAGGGCTGGGGGAGGAGCAGGTGCTCAAGGTGGGACTGAGCCCTGAGTGGCTCATCTGGGGAGCATGGCTCCTGTTGCTATGCACACCCCGGGAGGCATGAGGAGCACATTGGGCAGGGCACATCTGCATGGGGCAGGGCGGGCTGCTGCTGTGGGCTGCAGCCGGGCTCTTCCTGGCAGGGGCAGGGGCAGGATTACACTCAGGAGAGGTGAGAGTGGCACTGGGAGGGGGATGCAGACACCCCAAGATTTGCTGTAGCTCACCCGACCCTGCTCCCAGAGCCCCTGCTGCCCACGCAGAGCATATAACACTCCCCTCACCACACCGGGAATAGCCCAATGTTTCCCCAGCTCTAGTCCACAGCAGCTGCCTGCCCTGCCCTGCACAGACTGGGGTCGTGCACCCCATGTGCCTCCTGGGATGCATGTAACAGTGGGAGCTGCTGCCCCTCCCCGCACCTCCAGACAAGCCATGGCTCTGTCCTACACCCAGCCCCACCCTGCCCTGGCTATGTAGGGCCTGGCAGGGTGGGCACAGGGGTCCCAGGGGCTCTGACCCCTCCAACCCAGTGGCTTAGCTGAGGCTGGCCCTGCTCTGGCCCCTGGCTTGGCCAGGGCCAGGGTGGGGAGACAACCAGGGCTGGCATAGCCAGGGCCAGGAGGCAGTTGGGGCCAGTGCAGCCAGGAGGCAGCTGGGGTAGGGGCCAGGGCCAGGGCCAGGGTGGGGAGGCAGCTGGGTCCAGCACAGTGCCAGGCAAAGCCACTTCCCCTGTGGCCCTTTCCCATCTCCCTGCAGACTTTTCTGCATGCACCCCCCCACTTTTTTTCTTCTTCCACCTACGATTACATGTCAGTTCAATTTACTGTACAGTATACCTATTTGTGTGGCAGTGCTTAGCAGACTCACTGCTTTTGTAGGAGAAAGAAAAAAAAGAAAGAAAAGCCATTAGTGTACTTTCGGACAACACAAACAGGTATTTTGGTTTGGAAAATGCTCAATTTAAAATGTGAAAAAGGCATATGGAAATTCAAAGACAATATTGGAATTATTTGCCTTTTTATCTTTCTGTTCTCACAAAAAGAAGAGAAATTGCTACAGTAAAGGTTTTGAAGCATTTTTAGGGGTATGACACTTTTGGGGATTTTTGTCCCCTACTAAGTGGATTTAGCAACCCTTACCATTACCTGGAAAGAACAGACTTTCATTGACAGCATATATTCTTAAAATCTAGCCCTAATATACATGGTTCTGAACCTGGTTAACTTGGGCAGTTAGTTAAACCACTTGTAGTAGGGTTCCCAAAATGGCAAACATTGTTAGAGCCAATCAATTTATATGAATGGAAAGGATGTTTTCTAAAAAACTTGTGTAAATGGCTTTAGCATTTTACCTAGAGCTGGTTGACATTATCCAACAGATTTTTTCAATTATGCTTCACAACACTAAAATATTTCTGCAGGAACATGTAGATTTTGATTGCATTTTATTTTCAAAAAAAATTCCTCTGGATATTTTTTGGACTAGAACATTTTCAATTCAAATTACTTTTTATGTTGAAATGGATTTCTTATATTTTGAAAAAAAAATCCAATTCAAAGCCCATTTTGACCTGAAACTAAATCTTTTAAAATAGTTTTCATATGTAACATTTAAATTTGATATTTTGTTCTGATTTGTAACAAAAATGTTTGATGTCTCAGAATTTCTGCAAGATAGGTATTTTGGTTACCTCCCAACTCTAGCAATATCATTTATACATTCAGCAGACAGGATGGAGGGTAGAATGCATCAGGATGGCTTTGAAGCTTTGTGTTCTGATACAATGTAAAGCCTAAAGATAGTTAGCACAATTAGTCTCTCTTTTCTGCTCATAAAATATCCATGACTAAATTGTTACTCCCTGCTTTCCTCACTCCAAGAAACTCTATTAGAGTGCTTTCAAAAAAATTCTTTCCCTTACTTAACCCTTGGACATAGTCGTGGAAAAGGCAAAGAATTGCTCAAATAGATAATCTGAAATAACACCAGAAATCTGACTGTATGAGTCATATTCATCTAAGGACCATTAAGCAGAACAGTTCCATATAACCTACAAGATCAATCCAAACCAGTGGTATAACTAGGGCAGGGAAGCAGGGGCAACTCCCCTATGTGCCAACAGGGATGGAGGGGTAAAAAAAAAAAAAAAAAAAGGTTGGGCGGCCCCCGCGGTGA
>NW_017729033.1:42175103-42181648 GCF_001723915.1 Gavialis gangeticus
CCCCTATGTGCCAACAGGGATGGAGGGGTAAAAAAAAAAAAAAAAAAGGTTTGGCTGCAGCCACGTGATGACAATTGAGGTGGCAGCAGCTGGAAGTTCCTGCTTCCCTGCGTGTGGCAGCCACCCCAGACGCCTGGCTGCATTCCTACACCACTGAGCAAAACTAACACAGGCACATTCTGAATGCTCAGCGCTCACAGTTACTTGTTAACAATACAAAGCAAAATAGTCAAATATTTACATAGAAGATATTGGATGAGCATTTTGGGAAAAAAATCCTAGATTGCTTATAGACAATTCACAGAGGTGCTAAATTTGTCACATTACTTCTTATATGTTATTTGCTCTGCCCTGCATAGTTCCTGTCTAAACTGTTCTGAAATGAGCTGACATCTCATACACCACTGAATAGTAACTGCTAACCTGAGTGTTTTTATGGCGATCCCTGCAGCAAGTACTATATAATATACAAGGCTGCATTATTCACAAAATCCTTGCATAAAAATAACAAAAGCAAAAGAAATGCATTTTTTTTTGTGTTGTAAGTGTCAACCTCTCTTTCTTCCTAGGCAATATTATTGAAATGCCATGAAACCAAATTCAGTGTTGTTTGTAAGTTCATTTTCTTTAGAAGTGGAAATATGCCTCAGAAGTGCACTGGGGTTATTTGTTAAAACTAGTGAAAAAAAAGAACTAAGAAAAGATAAATGCTGCTTGCAGATAAAGAATATGTTTATTTCTCTAATTCTTTCATTTCTTACATATTACAGTATTGTGCTTTTTGTTTGGTTTCTCTGAGCCCATTTCAAATTACATTACTTTCAGATATATAAATAAGAGAGAGAAAGTAAACAGAAAAACAACAATATTTTTATATATTTATCTGGAGGCTAAAATGTCTTACCTAAAATAAAATGGCATTATGAAGTTGACACACTGGACATATTTTAAATCATACAGTACAATATTTTAATATCTTTGGGATAGAACCTGAGCTGATGTAAAGGATTATAGTCTAACTCATATCAAGAAAGATTAGGAATGTAAGAATATGTAAAATCTAAACTTTTATCAGTTTAAGAATGATTTCAACACTCAGTGTCACACTGTAAAAAATCATATGAAATCAACAGTACAAATTGAATGTATAAAATATCAAAGTTATGAGAGTTGTAAGATTTTGCAGAGAAAATTTAATGGTTTGAATTCAAGCAGTATTGTTACAGGGGATATGAGGATACAGGGCCAACCGGGGGGGAAGAGTTTTGGTACATAAACCAAAAATAAAAATTCAATAAAAACAAAGAAAAGGCACCCTAATAATCCATAAAAATTAAGTGTGACAATCTTTATACATAGTGTATATGCTTACTGAATTCATAATGTGTAGAAAAAAGTACCAAATTCCCTGCTTAATTTCCATACTAAACCCATGACAATCACTGTGGAAGCAAGTGAGAATGAAACCTACTTATTATCTTACTAACCTAATACTTTTCATGCTACTGATACTGTTGCTGCTGATAGAGAATTGAGAGTGACTCCTTGAATAAATCACAGCTAGAATGGTATTTTAGTTTTTGGTAATGATGTTGAATCTGTAATTACTAAAAATGCTTTAAAGAGATCATTTTTATGGTATTTCCTCTACTTCAGAAATAAGAAATTTCTTAGTGAAGCTTGTTAACCCGTATCAAACAGTGTGGTTGGAAACAGAATAATACATATCTTCCAAAATAATAACCACCAATGGCATAATCGTTATTCACTCTGTAAGCATTCCTTCTTCATAGAATTTCTATTCTTCTTTTATCTTTGTTTTATCTTGATCAATCTCATTGGTTAAATCACTATCAATGTCAATATTTTCTTTCCAATCCACATTTATCCAATATCAATACATATTATGACAGCTATATATTATTATAACAATAATATTTATTACTTGATACATGCATGGTCACCCACAAAATTTCATCCCTGGATTCATGAAATCCAAAACACAAACAGCTGGCATAATGCTAAAATAACAACAGAAACCCATTTATCTTTGACAGGCATGTATTTTTGACCTCTCCTGTGCAGAGGAGAGGAGTCAGCCAGTTCAAACAGATCCATGTACCCCAGTCTAAAAGGAGTATATAGATGAATGCCTTCCAGAAAGTTAGTAAGGTCAAGTTAGCGAAGACCCCAGAGCCAATACAAATAGGTCCACCCTTCAGTGATTCCCTTAGATTTGCAAGTTTGAGTACTAGAATGTACCAAGACTTCTTCTGACGTGTTCCTGTGGGGCATAGAACAACATCCTCACATTTTCTCTTATAGTGAAATAATTTTGAGAAAATTCTGTAAAGGAGATGAAAGTTGCTGGGAGTTGACTTCAAGCTACTGAGATCTGGTTTTAAGTAAGAGTCAGAGAACCAAATCAGAATTCATTTGATAAACCTATTGGATTAAATGGATGACAGCATGAGAGAGTTGGAACTGAAGGATGTCTGAAAACAGACATGCTACTACCTTCCTTTAAAAAGGCAGCTGATGATACAGTACCTGAACATGCTATAAGAAAGAAGTAATAACTCAAAAAATAGATACTCCCTTTGTATGGCTTTAATAGGAAATTATATCCCCGTTATAGAAAATCTAGGGCCAGAGTTAAGACTTAAACGTATTCTATTAATCAGGTTTTAGAGTATTTTTAGTATCCTATGAAATTTCAGTAAGACACCATTAGTCTTATCTCTGTTCAATTCCACCTTTCCATCAAAACTGAGATAAAGTATTTTCCAAGACATTGATGCAGATGCTTGCAACTGTTAAAATTATTTATTGCTTGAATTGTTTTCAATTTACTGAATCTTAAAGTACTGAATGGTTTCTGTCAGTCAGGACTCATAGTAGAAATGATATCTTTTATTACACCAACACGATTTTTGCAAAAAAAATCTTTAATTGCAAGCTTTCGAGCACAAACACCCTTTATCAGGCACTGGAGAAAAGATTGATAGTTGGATACCTGAATTGTTTCTGTAGCATTCATTTTTATATCCAGAAATTAAATTCAGAGAAAAAATTATATTCCACCCTTGTAGATGCTCACTAAAGAGTAAGTGGACTTAAAGAAGCCTCTTCTTTCAAGGCCTAGACCTATATTCAAGGGCCAGCATTCCGGTATTTCCTGGAGTTGAGGGACGGTAGGGACCAGAACAATGTATAATAGCTCCTTGCCCCTTCTGCTAGGGAGTGTTGGATGTTGCATCCTCTCAGTTTTTGGTTTAGCGTCTGTGTTCTTCAAAACTTTACATTCCTTTGACTTATATTTGAAGCACATCTACCTGAAGTTCCTACTGAGCTTCCACTTTAAAGGCACAATCTGGCCATGCCTAACAATAGTAAGCTGCAGTATTCTGAAACAATATTAAACTTGTTGCCCATCTGGGAATTTTACGTGACTTCTTGCCCTCTGGAATAATACAAATAAATGATTAGTTCAAGAAAAGGATGAAAGAAAAAGAAACACACTTGAGAGTACACTTTCAAAGCACAAGGTAGAAATTTATGGTCCCTCTACATGGCAAAATGCAACTTGCAGACACACCAGAAGCGGAAGAGATATGTTAATGTAGTGTACTAGCCCAACAAATTCGTACAAGCTGGGTTTAATTACAACTTTCTGAAAATTTACCAGCTGAGGTTCAAACAGTTTCTAAGTCAGTCAGAAATATTAGTAACTGATACCTTTATACTGGCATCAGAAAGCAACAATAAATTTATTTTTTTTAAATGTAAAACAGGAAAAATACCAAACAATATTAAACCGTGGTTTCAAATTCATGAAGCCCCGCAGGCTGCATGAATGGCATTGGACCAGTCGTAGTCCTTGGGCTGGACTGGGATCACAGACAAGCCCTGCATGCTGGATACAGTGCAAGGGGTCATTTTGGTGCAACCCCAAGTGCAGCTGGTAGCATGGGCCCCGAGATATAGAAAACTGTGACATATGAAGCACAACCTTATGGTACTGTAAGGGTGAGGCATAATTGATCTGATTGGATATATAACTATTCCTGCATACTTGAAATGACAGTGCATTCTTTAAAAAGAAAATAAATCTGATCTGAAAATGATTTTCAATTAAAGGCAGAAGCACATTTTTAGGCTTTCATTGAAACTCACTCACGATAAACAATGATTTGGAACAAATTAATACCACATAGAGGATGCTTCTATCACAATTCAGTACCAGTTCTCTGATATACTTACCATTCAAAGCAGATATTGTTCTTATCTGGATAGTCAGTGAGGAAAAATTGTATGGGTGTTATAAAGCTTTCAACAATTTTACGTTTCAAATTCAACCATTAGATTCAAAATGGAAAATGTGAGAGAAAAGATCAGTTTTCTCAATCTTACAATTACCTTTAACCTTGAACAAATCAAAATCTCCATCTTCCAACAACCAATGGACTTAATTTATGCTATACAGATTATACTAAAAAGCTTCTTCGGCCAATCACAGGTATTAGCATATCCATTCAGAAATAAAAGACAAAGATAAATAACCCCCAATTAGAAAATGTATACATTTGATATAATTTTACAGGTATAGAATCTAATTACTAGGGGTTTGTTTTCAATTTGTCCCACCCCCACTACTACACAAGGAAGATAACTTTGGGGAGTCCAGTAGCCCCATTGCCCTGTACCCTCCAACTTTTTTCCCCTGAAGATCCTCCCCATCTCCCCTACAGTCAGATCCTGCTCTCCCTGAGTGCATGGAAGTGAGGAGCAATTTTGAAATAGTTGACCTTGAAATAAACATAACTGTAGTAATTTGTATATAGTACCAATAGTTTTAGTTCATCCAGAATTGATACACTTTACCTATTTTAAAACAGCTGTAAATTTTAGAACAGGTACTTTATAAACACACTTTTACGCAGTACTTTTCCATCTGTTTACATCTAGTACAAACTATACATGGTATTTAGTCCAAAGCCAAAAGGCTTATGATGTACCATACAGCTCATTGGGCTGCATCCCAGCAGTCAACAGTGTTTCAAGCCATGGTGAATCCACAGCTCTGCACTGCTCAGTATGTGTGGGTACTCCAGATATCCCCCCCTCCTCCCCTAGCAAAGGATCTATGTGCTGATTAGCCCCCAGACTTATGCATGGAACTGGGTAATCTTGTCATGAGTCCTGGGATCCTCCAAAAAAATGACATACAGATGGCACATAAAGCAGTCTAGTCTGGCTTCACCTCATGGAGGGCAAGACCACACTAATCATATGTGACAGGCTGAGAGAGGGGGTGACAGATGGAATTGTTTGGGGGCCCATTTGGTGATGTTTATCAGGCATTTAAGGCTGCTAAGAAACAGGACTCATTTGAAATAGGAAAGAAAGTGCAGCATAGTTATGGGAGTGAAGAGGAAGTAAAAATGTATGCAATGTAGTGGCCTGTTATGACTTGAAAAATAGTAGGTGCTGGGGGGGACTGCACACAATGGGCACTGCCATATATTTTATTCAGATGGGTTGCACTAACTAATATTTGTGGTAGGTTTCCATTAGCTTGCTTGCCTAATATGGGCCATACATTTTATACTCATGCTCAGTGTTGGCTGCATTTAATCAGCTTCATAGTTCCATTTCAGAGAACATACTGCTCAGTTCAAAAGATAGACAATATATTTAATGTGACTTTCATAGACATTAGGGCTGGAAGGGACCTCGTAAGATCATCAGGTCCATTCCCCTGCCCAAGGAGCAGGAAGTTAGTTTTCTTGTATGCAAGTATAAGATGAGGGGCTTTTTCCCCCATGCTGATTGAGCAATACAACTTTGTCTTGTATTCAAGTAATTATGATAATTATCTCTTCAGGACTTCTCTTGTGTAACACTGGCAAGTAGTTTACACTCTAATTTGGTGTGAGGAGGAAACAGGAACAAAAAAGAACACCCAATGAAAGAAAAAAGGGGAAATAGTAACTGAGGGACATTGGGAGAAGTTACCAGAAAGCTTAAGATGTATTTGATTTGTTTTAGTACTTGTATATCACAGACACAGGTCCCTTAGGAATAGCTTAATTTAGAAAATAAAGATAAAACAACAGATATGCATAGCCATAAATATTTCTTCCATGGCAAGGCTTGAACTGTCTTCCTTAAGAGACAACACAATCAAGAACTAGAGTGACCATCTGTCCCATTTTAGCCAAGACAGTCTTGGATTTCAGAGGTAACTGAAGGAGACTGGATGAAGTTACTGGAAAACTTAAAGATTAGATATTTATGGATTTAGAGGCTGGTCATGGCTGGCTAAGGAGACTTATCATGAACATCCAGGAAATGCAGGGGTACAGGGCAAAGAGTCGGAGTGGTGCAACCCAGCTTGCAAGAAGCAGGTAGGCATCACTGCCTGCCTAGAAGGTGGTCTAGCCGCCGATGGCTTCTGAGAGAACAGTGAGCTGGGGAGTGGAAGGGGGTAATGTCCCAGATGTCAGAGATGAAAGTCCTGGTTGCCCAGGATCTCCTTATGG
>NW_017729033.1:42186648-42187167 GCF_001723915.1 Gavialis gangeticus
GAACATCCAGGAAATGCAGGGGTACAGGGCAAAGAGTCGGAGTGGTGCAACCCAGCTTGCAAGAAGCAGGTAGGCATCACTGCCTGCCTAGAAGGTGGTCTAGCCGCCGATGGCTTCTGAGAGAACAGTGAGCTGGGGAGTGGAAGGGGGTAATGTCCCAGATGTCAGAGATGAAAGTCCTGGTTGCCCAGGATCTCCTTATGGTCAGCCTATCAATGACCATAACAAAACATGTATCCTGTATTAAGAGGGAAGCATATAACAATCTGCAAATGTCAGCGGTGCCAGAATTCAATAGCTTTCATATTTTTAATGATTAATTTACATCTGTGCATGAAGTTATGGTAAAGTGGCCATGGATACTGTAATTCAATTAAGGAAATTCAAAGGACCACTTGTTTTCTTATTTTCCTCCATCACTTTAGTGAGTTTTTAAATGTCTTAACGTTGGTCGTCACACCAGACGACAAAGCTAACATATTTAACGTTTTCTTTGCCTCCGTCTTCCTAAGTAGGGAC
>NW_017729033.1:42187178-42194555 GCF_001723915.1 Gavialis gangeticus
CTTCCGACCCTAGAAACTATGAAACTATGAAACATTTTTAAGATTCTGAATGGGAGGCAAGGGAGGTTGTAGGCTTGTGAAAAGATGAGAGGATGCAAAGACAACAATTATCCATATTTTTTGGTGTTAGATTCGAATGTTTTGGAAACTAAAGAGGTGCTGCAACCCAATTTGCTGAATCTATGTTTGGAAGATATCTATTTGTCCTGGTAACTGGAGTCACAGTTTTTCAATCCAAAACTAGAAAATATTTTGGGAATCAATGGATGTGGTTTAATTCCAGTGAAAAGCAGGAAATCTAACATAAAAGTTAATCTGCAAGACATTTCAGAGCTAGCAATACTAAAGTCATAGAAGTAGAACTGGAAGGGATCTCCAGGGGTCATCTAATCCAGTCCCCTGCCTGAGTCAGGATTACCCCAATCCAAACCATGTTATATAAACCGTAATCTAAACTGTACAGACTGCTGTCAACCCTGACACAACATATACCTAACGCCCTAACTTGCCACAGGTAAGGTAGGGGAACCATGGCAACCAATGTCCTGCTTCTATGTAATGTTGTCAATATGTGCTCAAGAGGACCCGGGTAGAGGGCCCCACCTCACCTGCTGCTACAGAGAAAGGCAAAAAGCCACACAGTCAATACCAATCTGATCATGCAGTAAAATTCCTTCCTGACCCAAATATGGTGATCGGTCTGAGGTTTAAAATGTGAAAAAGGAGTAATATAAAACCAATATGAAATATCAATGGTGATCAATGTAGAGTTGCAACAAATCCAGATTCAAACCTCACTCTAACCTGCTACAATACCAAGCCTGGGACAAGGACCTCTGGTTGTCACACAAAGTCCCTGACTTGAGCACTGGAGATGCACCATTAATACCTCCAAAACCTCCTGGAAAAGAATAACCATCTCAAGGTAGCTATGGGGGACAAACCTTTTGTAGATTACAGCCCTCAACCTCAAATGGCATCTCTCAAGAAACAGGCTACCTAACTCCCAGTCTTACCACAGCAACAGACCTTGAAACAGACCCAGAGCTCTTCTGGGCCCTAACATCAATATAAACCACAATATCACTGGACTGAATTACACAGAATATAACATCCACGGTTCACTCACTTGCAAGTCTACCAGTGTCATATACACCATCACCTGTTCACAGCGCCCTTCTGCTGTCTACATTAGACAGATGGAGTGATCCTTACGGGAAAGAATGAATGAGCACTGATCTGACATCAGCTGTCAAAAGACATCCAGGTCTGTTGCAGTCCTTTGTCCTCCTTGGACACTCCATCCCTGACCTGAGGGTGGCTGTTCTCAGGCAGCAAACCTTTAAAAAATGATCCAAACAGGAATCTGCAGAACAAGAGATCATTCACAGACTGGACTTCATTAAGTACAATTTAAACAGGAGTGCATATATTTTAAACAGGGACAATGCGTTCTTATCCCATTACCTGGATTAGCCTTTGTGCCTCCTTTGTTCCTGTGGATGTATTGCTTGCTTATTTGCCTCTCTCAGAACTGCCCCTCATCCTACCTCCCACCTCTCCTCTCCCCCTCCCTTCTGCCTTTGTATTCGAATTTCTTTCCCTTTCTTATACACTGCTTTGTGCATGTCCTTTCACAGCATTTGATGAAGTGAGCTTCATCCCACAAAAGCTTGTGCTTTATAAGCTAGCCAAAGTAGATAAATGAAGTGCAAATGTAGCCTGCCTTCTTGATTTTAGACTAGCACAACTCACTATGTCAAGTAATATAGAAGTTACACTGATACAATAACATACTTGGCATGCAATGAGCGCAGTAGCCACAATGTTTTACATCAAGTGAAGGTTTTTCTTTTTCTTTAACAGCCTGCACTTTTGTCATAAAATCAATACAAATAGAAGCAAGATTCAATATCTAATGCCAAGAATCTGCCATGCTGAGGCCATGTACATTCCTTTTCTACTGGAAGAAATGCTGCTCCCCAGTAGAAATCACAAGTGTACAGATGTTCCCCAACTTTTTCTCCCAGAACAAAAATGGCTGTTCTGGGAGAAAAATAACCTGACTCCAACTAGGTAGGAATTACTCGCAGGGAGCATTTCTCTCGGGAAAATGAATGTCTGTGCACTTTCCTGGGGACCAGTAAGCATAGAACTGTGAGGAAAGGCCCTTGTGCCTTCCAGAGACCAGAGTCACCCCACTCTGGAGAAGGCATGGGGAACAGCTGCTCCATCCCCTCCCACAGAGAGGAAGAGAGGACAGGAGAAGAAAAGAAGGGGAGCAACCACCGGCTGCTTCCCACCAGCTCCTCATACTACTGAATCCCCAGTGTAAGAAGCAGGAAGGAGGCTTTCCATGTAGTTCCATCTGCTTGGTTCCTAGGCACCAGGAGTCAAGCAGAGGAAGCAGCACCACAAGGTCTTGCCTGCTTCTTGCTCCAGAGTCTCTGGTGTGAGAAACGGGCACAGGGCTTTGCCGCACTATTCCAGCTCTCTTAGGAATGGGAGGACTGGAGCAGCCTATGCTTTCCCCAGAACAGGATCAGCCTGGTCCCACAAAAGTGCAAGGAGAAAGGTTACAGCTGGCTCTGTCCTGCTAGGTCCAGCTGCCTATCCTCCCACCTGTACATCTGGGGCTGGAATAGGTGTGGAACCCAGGTGCCATCACTTGGGTCCCCCTCAAGACAGTGGGATCGCAGTGCAGGGGACACAGCCCAGAGTTCTGAACTTAACCCAGGGCTGGAAGAAGTGCTGTGCTGCTGAGGTGGTGGCAGGAGCAGGGGCGGTGCAGGGCTGCTTCTGCTTTGGTGAGATGGGGCTGATGCTGCTGTAAGCCCCGTGTAAGAGCCCAGAGCCTGAGTCACATGGTTCAAGTTGTTTAATGCCAGTCCATATGGACTGCCTGCCACCAACTTCCCAACAACTCTGAGAAATGGTAGAATCTTCATCCTTGGTGGTTTTTAAGACCCTGGTAGACAAAACCTGGTGCACCATGCTGCTCCACCTCTGCCTGCAGCAGCACTGCTGGCTTGGGAGAGTGGAGTGGGGGGCAAAGTGTCCCAATGTTCCCATGGTCCCATATGGTCATCCTACCTAAATACCTATATAATTCATGGGAAAGGCTGTGAACTTCAGGAGCAGCATGCTGACCAGGGAATCAAAATGGCTGCAAATAGACATTGCCCTTGTACTACCATAACATTTTTTTGGCAGCAGAAAATCCAAGTGAACAGATATCCCTGCCCCTTGTCATGCCCCAAATGCCCAAAGATGGTGGCATGAAAATTCCTAGTAATAGTTTGTGCTACCTTTTTCTGTTCATTTATGGATTGAGAGTGTAGAAAGTCTGGGGCTGACATGCTCTCCAGCTGCCCCAGGTAGGTGCTCCCCACATTTTAGGGCCCTGATCCTGCAAAGCAACAGCCCTGGGTGCTCACCCAGGACCTGGGGTTCCCTGGGGAAATCCATGCATTCCCCACTCTGTACTTGCCAACATGTACCTGTGCCCTCATTTATGTATTAGCTCAGTTGTTAGAGTGCTTGCTCAAGATATGGGAAACCAGTCTAAAGGAGTTCAAATATATCTTACATCTCTCAGGAGAGTGCTCTATCCATAATGCTATAGACTGCTCTAGGGTGGGTGTAATCTTCAAAGATTCCTTGAGCTGGAGAGCAGAAGCAGGAGGGAACATGTCTCTGTAACCAAGTGCTTAGGTGATTCATCTTAAAGGCAGGAGAGAACCTGGTTCCAATCTCTACTCTAATCATCCTATTCAATGACCTTTTGAAATGCATTAAAAGTCCTTGAAGCAGAGATCAGAACTCAAGTCTTTCCTTTCCCAGGTGATTCCAACTACTGGGCTAGCGATTCATACTCCTACTCCCCAGCCCAATGAATCTTAGGCTTTTTTCTTTCCTTCCAAAGTGTCAACATAAGTGATGAATGTTTCCCACTCAGAACAGCCTATAGCTTCATTGCTCTTGGCACTCACCTGAGAGGTAAAAGGTGTGTTTCAACCCCCTCAGTTAGAGGAGGCCAGTGAACCTCTATGCAGCACTGAACCTGAGTCTCCCAAATGCTCTGACCATTAGATTT
Organism: Gavialis gangeticus; assembly: GCF_001723915.1. NCBI lineage: Eukaryota > Metazoa > Chordata > Crocodylia > Gavialidae > Gavialis > Gavialis gangeticus. The sequence goes on from NW_017729033.1 coordinate 42,191,275, forward strand.
TTTTATTGAACATGTGCATGTGTGGTCTAATAACTAAACTATTGTATAAAGATAGAGGTGGTGACCCCATTGAGTGGCAGTGTATATGACCACTAGGGTTTGATCAGAACTAAACTATCTTGGTGCATCTTAGATGTGTTTGGACCACATCTATCAGAACAGGATCATCAGAGGGGTTAGAGAAGATGGCTAGTCTGAGGACCCTGATCGGGCTTAGGTGCCTAGATGCTCAGGCAAAGCAAAGTCTGGGCTTGGGCAGAAGCAGAACTTTAAGCATCTAGGCATTTTTACTGGAGCAATTCTGGTGCCTAAATGGTTGGGGGGGTGGGCGCGCATGCAGAAGTGGTAGTTGTAGATTATATGATATTATTGCATTTAGATGTCTCCATTAAATTTAAGTCCTTTTAATGAATTATGGTCTCAGAGCCTGTGGTGGGTTGTGCTGTGAGTGAGCGGTGGCTTTCTTGAATCTGTTTGGTCAGCAGGGTGAAAAGGTGGCCTCTAGAGAAAGGATGATGCAACTGTACCCATCTCTTCTCTGTTACGTTGATCAGCTCAAATTGATCAGGAGGAAGGAGAAAGAGAGAGACAGAGAGAAAGTATAATGAGACATTGTCAACTGAAGCAGATCAGTTATACCAGGATGTATCCTGGCACAGCAGATCTGCAACATGTTGCTCATTGTCCCACACATTGATCTTGCATGACAATAGGCAACATGTCCCTGTTTTGCAGAGACACACCCTGCAGCATCTCAGAGAGCATCTCTGTAAGTGGGGACAGCCAACTCTGTGCCATCTGGGGGCTGAAAAACACAGTTCCAGCCTAATCCCTCTTTTTTCCTTCCTCTCCAAATGGAAGGGAGTGGAAAGCTATAAAGATCATCCTCTTCTCCTTCCCCTTCCTGTACTAGCAAAGTTCATATAGGGTCTCACATGCTGGACAAAGCCATATACAGACCAATGGATGCCAAGAAGCAGCATCCCATTATGTGTCCACTCACATACCTATCAGCTTAGATGTACTGTACTTTGCATAGTAGAGAAGAAAATATTTTAGCACACTGGGGACATTTGTACATCTCCTGAAAATTTTACCCATAAAGTAAGAACATATTAGATTAAAAATAAATAGATGTTTAAAAAATACTGGAGTTCAAATTGTAGTTCGCAAAGCAGCATTTCAAATAATAATAATAAAAAAATATATTTCTAAATGCTGCCTAGAACAAAACCAAGAACTGGCACCACCTTAAGAACTCTTGAATCTGCCATATCATGCCTCCAACAAAGCATCCACATTAAGTACTTTGTCAGAGCAGAGTTAGTTTTCAAAGTAATGGTTAGCCCTGAAAAAAAGAGGAAAGAAATACATTGTTTACGCTGCAAAAATGGAGGAATAGGATCCTCCCATATGTTAACTCAATAGTGAAGTCATTAGAGCACTTGCTCAGGCTCTAGGCCCTATTTATCCAGAGGCATTTGACCCTATATTTCTGACTTCTCAACAATATGCCATCAACTTGGCATTGCTAAGAGTGCTCTCCATCCCTGTAGTTGAAGCTAGCAATTAAGAGGGAAAGATACACAGGGCCAAAAGGACAGGCACAAGAAGGGTGACTCCATGAGATGGGCATCCCACAAATGATGCAGACTTTATCCTACTACACTCTATCTCATATAACAAGGTAGTCTTGCAGTACTCTGTTGGTCAGTGAGAGCAGGAAACAGCTTATTTGCCTCCAAAAGATATCGGTCATGAGATGGACACAGACAGACAAAACCCTAACCAACATAACTTATATCAGTAGAGTTTTACCCCTGATTTCTGGGGTAAATTTTCATCTGTCAATATCCTGAACTAATACCTTTTTACTAATAAGTATGGCTAACTGGATTTTGCCTTCCTTTTTCCTCAAAAATTCTTTTTCATTTTTATCTTTTGGCTCAAAAGACAGAAATGTGCTAATCTAATCTGACTTTCTACATGTCCAGGTCATGTAATTTCACCCCAAAAAATCCATATTCATTCCACAGTTTCTGGATGAAGTTGAGTCTATTTTTTAAATACAATATGCCAACTTGATCAAAAAGATTTAGGCAGAAGGCAGGGTTGATTTTGCACCTTATGGACTAAGTCGGAGATGCTGTTTTTTATAAAAGCTTACACTTGTCTCTGATTTCATCAGTTTGTAAAGTGCAAATCTACCCTGCCTTCTGCCTGACTTCAAACTAACATGGCTACCTATCTACCTCTCTCTGCAAAAAGATTTAAAACTTTCTAAAGCTGTCACAGTTGTTAGCAGTCAAGAATTGTATCCCTTTTGTCCTTTTATTATAATTCTTATCATTTTCATCTTTCTTTGCACTGTCATCTTCATGCTGCTATTAATTTCTGTTTCTCTTCTCTAAAGGTTTTCCATTCCTGGTATGAATTCATGTTTTTACTATTTTTACCAGGCATAATCTCACAGCATTCCAACAAAGCCATGCAAAAACTACGCCTGTACTCAAGGGGACAAGTAACTTTAGATTCTCATTATCTCCCTTCAACCAATATTTACCATAAGAAGAAAGAAATCCTAAAATGAAATTCTATTCACATTCAGTATCAATTGCACATTATTTGCAGAACCTAAGTTTATTAAAAGCAGCATAGATTTGCCTTTGTTTAAATTTGACCTTCACATTTAGGTGGGACACAAGGTTTAATAGGCAGGAGATTAAAATAAACCACTGTGGTGAGTACATTCTTCTGGATTAGAAGAACTGCAAGGAAGGAAGAACTAAAAAATATGAATTAAAGCCAGAAGGCAAAAGTACTTTATAATGAGAGATTAAGAAAGTGCGTGAGAGGAAGAGAAAAGGTGAGAAACTAGGTAAAAAGAAAATATACCAAAGTTATAGCCTTTCACACCTTTCTCTATGTTACTTTCCAGGTAATATAAAAACTGCTGCCTACAGGGATTCATGTATATATTTAGACAATACCCACAAAAGAGTCATATGAAAATATACAAATCGCAATTTGCTGTAAATAAGCAACTTGTTTGAACACACATATCCAGCCTTAAGAGAGGGATGTTTTCTTATCACATTTTCATCACAGTTTCCTTTTCTTAATGGGTTTGGAGAGAGGATATGTTAGAGATCTTCTCACACTATAAAAAGACTAACACAGATGTGAGCAGTGGAGATACTAATGACCATTAGTACAAGAGGGAAGAGACAGCTTAGAAAAACATCTTATGTAAAGGGTGCCAGGAGACTGATATAAGCTTA
>NW_017729033.1:42199555-42202138 GCF_001723915.1 Gavialis gangeticus
GGGTTTGGAAAGAGGATATGTTAGAGATCTTCTCACACTATAAAAAGACTAACACAGATGTGAGCAGTGGAGATACTAATGACCATTAGTACAAGAGGGAAGAGACAGCTTAGAAAAACATCTTATGTAAAGGGTGCCAGGAGACTGATATAAGCTTAGATTTATTAACTTCTAGGGCAGAGGTGCTCAACCTTCTGGATCTGCAGGCCAGATGAGTGTGGTGGGGCTGGTCCATGGGCCAGATTGAGCCCTGAGTGTCAGGCTTGGGTCTTGGTACCCAGGACCTTCCCCTCCCAGCCCTGGGAACAAAGATTGGGCCCCAAGGGTCTGGGGCTCCCTATAGGGCTGGAAATTTGGTGTTGGGGGAGCAGTGCTACTGCTCTCCCACTGCTAAATTTCCAAATCCATGAGGAGTTCCATGGGCCAGAAAACAAGGGACTGCAAACCAGAGGTTGAGGCACTCCAGATGTTGATCACTCCTTTCCAGGGCAAACTGCAGAGTTGTTTTATCTTACCTTTAAAAAAATCAGGTTGATGTATGTGCTCTCATTTTATTATTATCTGGTGACTTACTGCCTCCAGTCTTATCTCCTGAAAATCTTATCTGCTGTTATTGACTTACTAATTCCTTACATATACTTACACAGACTGTATAACACCATCAGGTAAAGGAATGCCAGGAGAACATTATGCATAACTCTATCCCCTTTTCCCTGAAACTCAGTTGAACTTTTGGCTGAAACACAAACCACAGTTCAATTTTTTCTGGGCTTCTCAGAAAGTAAGGCACAGAGTTAAATTCAGGACTACTGCAGAGAATTATAGAAAAGTAGAGTTGGAAGGGATCTTCACAGGTCATCTAATCCAATCCCCTGTATGAAATAGGATCATCCTTATCCAAACCATCCCATACAAATCCTTGTCTAACCTATTCCTAAAACTACACAGTCAATCCTGTCACGCATGTACAAGGCACTTTGCCCAAAGACACCAAAACACCCTAAGCTCAACAGGTGAAGCAAAGCTATGAGGGCTGTTACCATGGGCAGATCTAGAACTAGAATTTTTTTAAGTGGGGTGCAGACAGTGACGTGCATCATCTTACATGAAACAAAACATTTTTCTCCACCTAAAGTATATTAGAAGTTTTACTAATATGCCAGGGGCCTAGGGCTTTATTGAATCAAACACAAATGTAACATAATTGGAATGGGTCAAAAACAGTCTGCAGGGCTGTAAAATAAAAATGTCATTATCAGGAGCAGAATTGCAGAACAAAGAATAGTTTGACTGGTGGAACATCAAGACCATTAAAAAGAAAAGAGGGACATTAACAGCTGTGGAATGAAGAGTTTAGAAGGGATCAGGTAGAGTATAATGAGCCATGGAGTCAATTGACTCCCTCAGCACTGCCCGACTAAAAATGCTGCTGCCACTGCCAGGCATTTGGTTTTAAATGTTGGGTGGAGCAGGAACCAAGGGGAGTACAGGTGCACCACTATGTCCCTCTGGATCTGTCCCCGGCTGTCCCTCTGTTACAAGCATTGTTAAAATACACCCAAGAGATCTAAGGGAGAGGGCCATGCCTCCACTGCAGAGAAAGGCAAAAACACCTGCAGTCTGACCATGGGGTAAAATTCCTTCCTGACCCCAAATATTGGTGATTGGTCTGACCCTGAGCAGAGGGGAAGACCCTCTAACAAGGAAACTTAGGGTTTTAGTTCCAGCAAGAGCTCTGGCTCACCCCCTATGTAAATCCCCAATATCAGATGCAGACAAATTCCCTTAGATAATAATATGCAGTCTCCTAGTAAATCAAACATTTAGTGCACAAGAAAGACATTCTAATAGCAAAAATCAAATATACAGTATTTGAAATATTATGGATAGCTTTCAGACAAAATCTTTAAGTAAAATTTACTGCTGTTCCTTTTATAGGCTTCCCATCTTTGTATCTATTACATATTTAATTGCAACATCCAAACATAGTGTAACATTCCCATTTCTGTATGTTAGCATACACACAGAAACACGATCATCTCTAATTCTCTTTCAGAGATAATTTCCCAGTCTTTACAGTGTGAACATAACGTGTGCACTTACCTTGGACTCTTCAGAAGTTGATAAGAATGGTACGGTCTCAGTCCTTACAAAACACAACAGAACCTCCTCCCCCAAAACAACCTGAGAGTTCAAAAACTAGTAGCCTACACCTTTTGGGTTAATTGTTGACTGGTTCCTGATCAGTGGTGAAAAATAAAACTGTAATATACATAAAAGTGCCACAGGTGTTGGGACTCAGACCTCATACGGGTGACATCATTTGGCCCTGAAGCAATCAGCCAGTCTTTAACTTCTGCACACGCCCCCCTCTCTCACAGCCCACAAACCCACACCCTGCCCCCCAAACCTCCACCAACATATACACATACCCCAACATACCCTATGCCCCCACACACAGCCACACCCCCTCACAAACCCTCCACACCCCAAACACACACTACAACTACAATACACACCCTACCACAAACATACACCTCCTAACACACACACACACACACACACACACACACACACACACAC
>NW_017729033.1:42207138-42221491 GCF_001723915.1 Gavialis gangeticus
ACACACACACACACACACACACTACCATACCTCCCCCCCCACATCCTACCGTATACATCTCCCCACACACACACTACCATACCTCCCCAACCACATCCCACCATATACACCTAATATAAGAGACTTTATTTTTTAGTTATTATGCAATCCCTTCTGTATACAGTACACAAACACAAATCATGACAAATATTTGTTGAAATAAAATTAAAATATGTTATAGTAGGTGTTTGACTTCTAGTGTATGATTTGGTTTTTTTCTGGTTCTAAGATGGCAACCCCCCTCCCAAAAGGAATATTTGGGGCACACAAAAGGAGGGACTTCTGATGGGAAAGGTCAGAGGTTAGGGGACGGGACTTCTGGTTCCAATATGGCAACTAGGGGTGGGGCACTTGTAAAGGGGCAGGGCTACCCATGAGGCCCTCAACAGCTCACCAAAACTTGTTAAGTGGCCCTCCAGCAGCAATAATTGCCCACCTCTGCTCTATACTCTCCATACTCAACATGGTATTCCAACTCAAATCAGTACTTTAATAATACGTTTCTCTGAGGTGGTTCTCTCAGTGCCTTCTGTTGGAACTACCTGTATATAATTATATATTATTGTCCCAGGTGGAGGCCTCGGAACACCCGCCCATGGCAGGATGCAAGGCAGGGCTGACTCACCTAGGGAAGAAAGAGAAAAGCCCTGAAGGTAGGGCACACTTACCTTTTATAGGAGAAATGGAGCCAGATGAGCCACACCAAGACAAACCACCCTTGCAGTTCATCAGCCACTTTTACTGCTGGCTGGGAATGGTACCAGAAGATGACTTCATTAAGAATCACCGTTGGCTGATTTAAAAGTGGGAGGCAGGGAAATGGAGAGGAGAGCAGGATCACCACCAGAGACAGAAGGTGAGGCTGCTCCCTGGGCTGCACATGGGTTCTCTCGGCAGCTTGGGAACTATACTGGCAGGGACCTAATGGAGGGGGGCTGGGATCTATTGAATGAGGCACCACACCAGCCTGGTGGGGCAGCCAGACTAAAGAGGATGGCGTTGAAGGGCCTGGGAGCCACAGACGCCAGACCCACAAGTGGGGTGAGCTGAAGCCTCATACCCCAACTATTTCTTTTTTCTCTTTTTATTTCTTCTTAGATTGTTTTGAGTCTCTCAGGGCCCTGAAGCAGGGGGAAGGGACCAAGGGCAGCTTCCCAAGGCCAGGAGGAGCCAGGATGGCATGGGAGGTGATAGCATAGTGAGGGAAGACCTGGCATTTTGACCAGGACAGTCTAACATCCCATGGTCAGCTCGCACTGAAAGAGTCTGGGTGGCAAGCAAGGAGAAGAGGAGGCAGGAGAAGACATCAGAAGGGCAAGCCAGCAGTCAGACAGCTGGCTGTCCTGAGGGTTGGTGCATGGCTGAGGTGTTGGGGAGGTGGAGCCCCAAGAACGCCTGCTAAGGGCAGCATCCGGTCCACAAGGAGCAACGAGAGGGAACCACAACACTGAAGGAAAAGACCAAGTCATGAAAGGCAAGTATCAGGGCCTCCTTTGGGGTGAACGTGACCCAACATCAAGGCTGCCGGAACACACCCTATGGGTGGCACGAGATGCACACTCCAAAGCAGCAAGAGAGCACCTCCACAAGGCCAGATGGGTGCAATTATAAATATATATATTTACACATCTTTTGAGAGCTAAAGAAAAAGGGTAATTCCATTAGAGGATGATTAAAATGCTCTTCTGAGAGGTATGATACCTGGGTTCTAGTCCCTATTCGAGTAAATCCTTCATTATTTATGCAACCCTTCATTATTTATGCAAATTGCAATGAAACTAACTGGAAGGACTGAAAGCACTGATTCCAGGAAAAAGCAATATTCCTGGGTAAGAGCACATTCCTGGAAGTGGGAAATGTACATTAAAATCCCTTCAGGCAAAGGAGAAATTTGATTTTGGGCAAGTACCATATTTTCTGACACACAACAAGCACCGTTTCCTCTAACACCATCTAGTAAGAAATAGTGACCCCACAGATCCAGAAACATGGCACTAGGAGAGTGGTGGCATGGTGACTGCAGCAGCTTTTGGGGCTATAGCAATTAACCCCACTACCACTCTCCTGCCAAATTTCTATACACTTAAGGAACTCCCCCAGCTTGATGACATGATCCTGCGTGATGCCCTGGATCCAGGATGCCAGATCCAACTGTGGACTCACCCTGTGTTGGACCGGGAATGTGCATATTATATTCTGGGGAATGTTATTTGTAATAAAATATGGTCTATATTTATCATGCTGTTCAATAAAAGGGGACTCCTCCTCTTGTAGTTTGGTGAATGTCCTTCCTCATATCCTTTGCTTTTTTTTTTTAAAACATGTTCCTGAAAACAAAACACTTTATTTAAAGCCAGTGGAATATTTTCTTGACATGAAACAAAGTAAAAAACACTGATCCAAGTTGATTTTTCCCCTCATTTTTCTAAGGTAGCTGATGAACAAAAAAAGCAACTATTCACACTTCAAATATTAGGATAAAGGATTTTTAAAACAAACGGAAAACCTGAAAGCAATCATTATACACCTAACTTAAGCCTGCAATCATTCCACTAACTACTTCACAGAAGAGAAACTTATTTTTGAAAATTAAGCACATGAAAATATTCAGTCATACAAAATGGTAAGACCTTAAAAAAAAAAAAAATCAACTAAATCTAGCAGGAAGAGTCAATGGACAAATACAGAATTAAAAAAACAAACGAACAGCTATGTTATATTTATACAAGTAACTATTAGTCAATTATTTTATTATTTATCGAATGCCTTAGACCAGGGGTGCCCACAGGCTGGATACAGTCTATGAAGCTTCTCTGCTTGGCCCAACAGACTACAGGCAGGACATGGGGAAGTTGGAGGCATGCGACAGTAGTGGGAGTGGGGGCAGCAGAGGCAGTGTAGCACAACGTAGTGGTGGCAGCAAAGGATGTGACAGTGGCTCCAGGCCCTGCTGCATGCTCCATGCTGGAGCCAGAGGCAGAGCTGCAGCTGCCACCATGGCACAAGGCACATTGGGGTAGCAGCTCTGGCACAGGCTGCCATTGTCACTTTCTGCTTGTGCTGCTTTTGCCATTATTGCATTCATTGCTGCTGCTGCTGTGGCTTCCTTGTGGCCTGAGTTGGATCCAGCCCACAAGAAGTCCCATGGTGAGTTTGACACCCCTGCATTAGAGATTTAATGTTCACACGCTGAAACAATGGTGCTTGTTCAGTGTCATTCTAGCACTGGATTGCTTTTTATCTCATTATATATAAAAAGCACATTCTTTTCTTTTCTCTTGCCCAAAATGATACATTGTGTTCTGTAGCATCAGGATAATAGGATAGATGAGTGAAGTCTATCCAGTTCAAACACTATTGCTTGACTTTTTATGACAAAAAGTTATATTGTGTACATCTAAGTTATATAGTGTATTATAGATATATGGTTACATAGTGTGTATACAGTTATATAGTCAAAGTTATATAGTGTGTGTGTGTACTAGAATTTATATTAGAATCATAGGAAAAGTAGGACTGGAAGGGATGTCAGGATCTCCTCTAGTCCAATCCTTCTCAAGGAAGGGTCTCCACTCTCTAAGGCATTCTAGACAAATGTTTGTTTAACCTGCTCTTAAAAACTTTCAAGGATAGAGATTCATAACCCCTTTAGATAATCTGTTCTGTACTTAACTAGCCTCGTAGCTAGAAAGTGCTTCCTAATATTCAACCTGAGTTAACCTTGAAATGATTCAAGACTGTTCATCCTTGTCAGGTCCCTGCAGCCACAGAAAACAGCTTATCATTCTGTTTTTAATCACCCTTCAAGAATTTGAAGACTTATAAAATCACCTCTCCATCTTTTCTCCAAACTAAATAGTCCCAGTGCTTCCAAATTTCCTTGCAAGTTTCCAGGACTTCTAATCACCCTTTTGGCTCTCCACTGAATTCATTCTAATTTACCCATGTCTTCCTTCAAGTACAGTACCAAAACTGAACACACTACTGCAGAAATGACTTGTATGTGGGTGTGAAGTATACTCTGTCCAAGTTTGAGGGCGATACTAAATTGTGGGGTGAAATGCACACTCCGGAGGGTAGGGAATGATTGCAGGCAGACCTGGACAGGTTAGAAAAGTGGGCAGTACACAATAGGATGCAGTAAAACAAGGACAAATGCAGAGTGCTGCACCTAGGGTACAAAAATATCCACCACACCTACTGGTTAGGAAGTGACCTTCTCAGCAGCACAGAAGCAGAAAGGGATCTTGGAGTCATAGTGGACTCCAAGATGAACATGAGTCGTCAGTGTGACGAAATCATCAGCAAAGCTAACCACACTTTATCATGCATCAGCAGATGCATGACAAATAGAATCAAAGAGGTGATACTCCCTCTCTATGCGGCATTGGCCAGCCGCAGTTGGAATATTGTGTCCGGTTTTGGGTGCTGTTTGGGCTGGCTGGGGTCATCTGACCCCAGCACTCTTTCCTGCCTAGGTAAGGGGGTCAGACTTGATGATCTGTTGAGGTCCCTTCTGACCTTAGCACCTATGAACCTATAAGTCTCACCAGGGCTTAGAAAAAGAGAAGAATCACTTCTCTTGACTTGAAAGCAACATTTCTATTAATACAACCTAGTATGCTATGGGGTTTTGTTTTTTGTTTGTTTTGGTTTGGTTCGGGTTTTTTTGGAATAAGAGCACACTATTGACCTCATATGCGGTCTACTTAAGCTCCCAGGTTCTTTTCTGAAGCCCGGCAGCCTAGCTAGTCATTCCCCCATCTTGTATCTGTGAACTTGGTTGTAAGTACAGGGCTTTGAATCTGTCCTTATTGTATTTCATTCGATTAATTTTGGACCATTTCTCTAGTTATATCGAGGTTAGTCTGAATCTAAATCCTATCCACCAAAGTATCTGCAATCTCACCCAGCTTGGTGTCATGAACAAATTTGCTAATTGTGCATTTAGTTTCATCCTATACCCATTATTAAAAACATTGGAAGTTGCTGGACCTGTGACAGATCTCTGGGGAATTCCCTTGATACCTCCTGTCAATTACACAATGAGCCATTATTTCTCTTTAAGCATGATAACCCAACTAGTTAAGTACCTTATAATACTTTCTCCTAAATTCTACTTTTTTACCTTTTTAATGAGAATGCCATGAAAGAATGTGTTGAAAGCCTTCCTAAGTCAATGTATACCACATCAGCTCTCCCCTTTCCACAAAGCCAGTCACTTTGTTATTCTTATAGAAAGAAATCAAGTTGGTCGAGCATGAGTTGCTCTTGAAAAATCTACATTGGATGTTCTTGATTATCTTGCTATCGTCTTCATGCTTAGAAATAGAATCCTTAATAACATACTCCATAATTTTTCTAGGTATCAAGGGAAGAGTGATTGATCTGTAATTCCCCAGATCCTCCTTCTTTCCTTTTTTAAAGGTAAGTGCTATATGGAGATTTCCAGTAATGCAAGATCTTGCCTGACCACTTGAGTTCTCAAAGATAATAGCCATTGGCCCTGCAAATACCTGAGCTAATCCCTCGAGTGTTGTAGAATGAATTTTGTTTGGTCCTGTGGACTTAGACACCCAGCTTCTCTAAGTAATCTTTCACCTCTTCTTTCTTTACTTTAGGCCTCTTATCTCCTCCCCTAGTTGTCCTGCCAAATGTGTTTGTAATTTGATAGCAGGCTTTATTTATGAAGGCTGAAGCAAAAAAAAAGGCATTAAATTATATAGCCTGCTTTTAATCCCTTTAATGTCTAATACATTTTAATGTCTAATACATTTTTCTGTTGCCTATTATGTCCCTTGTTAGCTGTGTCTCAATTGGTGCCTTAAGTCTTACCAATTTTTCACCCTGCAGGCCCATGTAATATTTTTGCACTAATGCTTAAGTTTCCCCTATTCTGTTGCAACTCAGTTAAGAGTCTGCTGCTCATCTATGCTGGTCTTTTGCTGCACTTCCTTCATTCTTTCATATCTGTAAGGGACAACCAGAACTTCTGGGTGATTCAACCTGTCAGATAACTCTTTCTCATGAAAGAAAACTTTGTGATATTTTTTAGTCTTCTTACAGTATTTACAACTCAGCAGGAAGCCAAAATACCCGTTCTTAGAGTAGCATGACATTTCCACTTCTGGCTTGATATCAAAAGCACCCAGCTGTGTGAAAAAAACAAACAAAAGAAAATCAAAAAGGAAAAAACAGGTTTATTGGGAGTTCATTTCAACTTGATTCTTATTTTATCTAAACCAATTAACCTGTGGCTTACCATATCCTTACTGAAGTCATCTGCCAAGGAATGTGTCTGATCCATATCTAGCTCCTGCTTGTGCATCTTTGTCCTTTTTTTGTCTACGGTGCCCCCATAGAAATGTTGTCTCTGACAACACATATCTCTGACCCCATAACTAAAATAAAAAATTAAAATGGACCAGGTAATTCAACTCAAAAGTCTGGGAACACTTTCAAGAATATACACGATAGAAACAACTGGAGAAGTCCATTGAAAAATCAATTATCTATTTGTGAATACCATATTTACTCGAATACAGGACGACCCCAAATATAAGATAACCCCCTCAAAATTAGATTCTATATATGGAAAAATTATTATGATTTTCCAGATGTAGAATCTAGCTATCAGAGTGTTGTCTTGAATTCATCTCCCTTCCATTGCTACAGCAGGGAAACTAGTGGCTGTGGGCAGGAGTGGGGTGTCAGGTGCCCCCTTGCCTTCTGCCCACCCCAGACTTTTTCCTCCTGCAGCCTTCCTTCCCCACTTACTATCATACCCTGATGATCACGCTCTGTTCCTCCCCCAAGCCCAATGTGGAAATAAGGTGCAGGTGACAGTAAGGGGGACAAAGGGGAAGGAACAAACAGAAGGCTAGAAACTGCCAAGGGAAACAGGAGACTCCTGTGGGCCTGACTCTGGCTCCAACCCTGACTGCTGCAAATTTCAGAACAGGTACTCCATAAACATACTTCTGAGCACTACTTTTGTACCTACTGGGTGCATCTACAGGCAGGGCCAGCCCACAATTTTTTGGGGCCCCCTGCAAGATATAGTTTTGGGGCCCCCGATCCATTGAAAAATCAAAATTGTGGTTAATTTCAGTATAAACTCAGTGAAATAAAATAGTCGGGGCCAGGCTGTGTGCATGTGGGCTGTGCTGCAGGGGGGCGTGGGCAGCATGTGCTGGGGATGCCTTCATTCCTTCCCTGGGGCCAGGGCTGGGGCTGAGGCCAGGGCTAGGGCAGAAGTGGAGCTGGGAACTCCTCCCCCACTTGGCCAGGAATGGACTGCCTGCGTCAAGCCCTTTAAACATGGCACAGGTGGTGGGGGTCGAGCAGGGCATGGCCCCTTAATTGCGGGGCTGCCTGTGGCCACAGTTTCCGCAGGATAGGATGGGCCGTCCCAGTCTACATTTGCAATTATGGGCTCATGAATACACTGTGGAGCTTATTGTTTCAGGCTGAATTGCTCTTAGGCAAATCGTTTGAATACGTGACCAGAAGCAATAAACTGCAGAGCTATAAGCTCCACCGTTTATTCATGTGCAGCATATTGAGCCCCCGGGGCAGAGCAACCCCAGCTGGCAGGGGCCAGGGAGGGAATCAGCCTACCAATCCAGAGCAGCTCCCCCAGGCTCAACATGCTTTGCAGACGCTGGCTGGGGCATGAGGGTGCTTCTGTGTGGGACTAGCTGGCAGGAAGCCCCAGCACTGAAGCACCCTCATGCCCCAGCCAGCCAGGCAGCATCTGCATGTGCACTGCTGCAAAGTAAATTAGTTTACTCCAGCCTAACATGGGCACATGTGTAAATGCCAGGACATTTACTGCACAGCTAATTAGTCAACTGCACAGTAAATGTCTCATGTATTGTGCCCATTCATACATAGAACAAACTGTTTATGATATTAGTCCGGCTAAAAGGATTATGGCTTATATAACTCATTGGGCTGGGCCCCAGGATCAACAGTATTTCAAGTCATCATGACCCCACAGCCCAGCATTGCTCAGTATGTGTGTGTACTTCAGATACCCATACAAAGGATCCAGATACTAATTAGCCTCCCACTTGTGACTGGAACCAGGTGTTTTTATCACAAGCCCTGGGACCCTCCAAAGGTATATATGCAGATGATGTGTAAGGCTGCCTGTTCTGTCTCCATCCCATAGAGAGGGTGGGGCCACACTTATCACATGCAACAGGCTAAGGGGGCAACAGAGCATCTCACATGCATAGAACTTTCGTGATGTCTGCCAAACATTAAAGGGCTGGTGAAGAAACAGGAATAATTGGAAATGGGCAAGAAAGACAATGATCAGCAGGGATCCAGTTTTCCATTTACCATGGAAAAACAGAGAAAACCAAAAATTTCCCCTTTACCCAAGGAAAATGTGGATTTCTCACTTGAATGGAGAAACCCATGGAATTTGCACTTTTACAAAGATCTCTCTTCAGGCTGGCAGAGTTCCAGCTTGCAAGGGGCTGGGGGGGAGTGGGAGGAGAGCAGTCAGGCAGGAGGTGTCGTGTGCATGTACATGCACATGGCCACCAGGCAGTCTAGAGAGCAGCTCCCACAGGTAAGTCGAAGAGAGTACAGGGGAAGGAGGAATTGAGGCCCCTATAGGGAAGGAGGGAGTTGGGCACTAGGGCTGGAATGCACAGCTACAGGACCCAGTGGGGAGTAGAACAGGATCATGGGCAGCTCCTTTGGGGGCAGGAGGTAGGGCTGGCTCCCCGCTGCTGCACGCACTCCTGGGGAGCAGGAGGGGCATGTGCCTCCCAGATCTGTGCGCAGGGTGGGGGTGGGCATGGGCTGCTTCCTGTGGGATCAGGCTCCCCACCCTGTAGCCCTCCCCCAGGGCCTCCAAAGCCCAGTCGTTGTGACCCAGCACTGCAGGACAAAGCAGGACCACATGAGGAAGCTCATTGCCACTGTGAGATCCGCATTGCCCTGGTGATGCACACCCTGTCCACTCTGCAGCAGTGAGGAGCACAACCCTACACTACTGTGGGGTGGGAAGAGAACTCCTCACTAGGGTAGCATGGAGCTCAGAGCAGCTAGCAGCTTCCCCACACAGCACCCTCTGGGCTGCAGAGGCCCTGGAGGTGGGCAGCAGGGTGGGGAGTCCAAGCCTACAGCAAGCAACATGCACCCAACTTGTGTGCAAAAAAGGTTCCCATGGGCATTTTTGGCATCAGGGAGGGTGCCAGAGCTTGCTCATTCTTGCCCAGGGAAAAAACTTCACATTTTCCTTAAGGGCCACACACAAACACACAAAAAAGGTTCCCATCAGTGTGTTTGCCCAATATGGGTGATGTGTTTTATGGGCATGCTCAACATGGGCTGCATTCAGTCGACTATTAGTTTCCATGATTGAGCACAAAGTGCTTCTAGCAGCAGTTTAAGGATAGCCAATGTATTTAACTGGGAGAGGGAAGGGGTTGTTGGTATGGAAATATAAGATGCCAGAGTGTTTTTTCCCCAGCTGATTGGGGGGGGGCACCTCATCTTATATTTGAGTAAATATGGTATATAGGGATGAAGAGGTTTCCATAAAGGTGAAGGGCATTTGTATTAATAAATGCATTCACAGAAATTCATCCATTTTTGCCAATGAATTTCCACGTTATTAATTGGCGAGGGAGCTGGGGTATATGATTTATGAGGACAGGCTGAAGGAACTGGGATTATTTAGTCTAGAAAAGAGAAGATTGAGAGGGGATTTAATAGCAGCCTTCAACTACCTGAAATGGGGTTTGAAAGAAGATGGATCTAGACTGTTCTCAGTTGTGACAGATGACAGAGCAAAGAACAATAGTCTCAAATTTAGCAAAGAACGTTTAGCTCTTTATTTCGCTCATCTTGAAGCTGTTTGTCTGTACCAGTGCTCATTTTCTGTCCTCATGCCTGCATAGCCACCCTGTCTCCTATATATGCTGGGAGGTGGTCTAAGGGGGTGCACATGGAGTCTCAAGGAGGACTGTTTGATTCTGGGCTGATGCTGAAACCTCTCTAGAGAGCACCTTGCAAAACACCAAATTTTCATTTTTTAAAGAGAAAAAGAAATGAAATACCGGTTCTTGTTCAGGAAGCACTGCAGGACATCAGTTCAATTCCAAGGGAGATTTTGGGATTTTTGGTGTAAAATAGTATAATAGTGAAATTAGGAAGAATTTTCTCACTAGGAGGGTAGTAAAACACTGGAACAGGTTATCCAGAGAGGTTGTGGAGACTCCAACCTTGGAGGTTTTTAAGACCCAGCTAGACAAAGTCTTGGTTGGGATGATCTAGTTGGGGATGGTCCAGCTCTGAGCATGGGGTTGGACTAGATGACCTCCTGAGGTCCCTTCCAACCCTAATTTTCTATGATTCTATTATTCTAATTTCTCATTCACAAATTACTTGAAAAACAAAATAAAGCAGGCTCCATTTGCATGGCTTTAAATAAAGTTCCCAAAAGCAAGAAAAATCAAAGAAAGACCCTCAAACTGTCAGTCAATAGTCCATGCTTTAATCACTTTCTAATATTTAGATTTGCAATGCAATATATAGCATATATACAATCATGCACTGTCAGCACACAGTACAAAAATCTGGATATATTACCCTTATTTAATTATTGCTTGTCAGCTAATTCTTTATATGAAACACAAAATGTATTAATGAGCTTTTAAATCAAGCATTAAACACCACAAGAACAAAGAAGGGAAAAACTACATAGAAAGTCAAGAAAGAAGGAGATACAGATAAGTAAGCAGGCAGCTGCAGTGGGGAGCTTTGGATAGATGTTCTCTTTTTCTTTTTATACAGCTTTCATTCTCTTTCCCAACATCTCTGGCTTTTTCCTTTTGCTCTCTGTATTCTATTCCTTGACCTCACTTTTCCTTTCCCACCTCCTCCTCTTTGCCCCCTTCTATATGTTGGCTTAGAAATGATGTTTAAAGGCCTGTTTTTTGGGAATTGGCTTATAGGTATAGAATATAAGGGGTCAATATGGGCAGCAGGAGTTTACTGGATTTCTAAAGAGCTTGGGAGACATGCACACAGCTTCTCATGGCCCTGGAAGTAGACGAGCTGTCTAACACAACAAGGCCAATAGATGGACACAGCCTGAGAATGAAGGGGGGGCATGCCATAACATGAGATCACAGCCTTCAAGGCAGACACGCTGTCTAACACAACACGGACACATAGTCTAGGAAACAGCCTGGGAAACAAAGGAAGTATGTACCATACTGTCCCATAACACAAGACAAGTGACACCAGCAACAAGGTCCCTGACAGCAGGGGGGCCTAAGTCCCAGTTTGGTCTGGGGGAACAGACCAAATTAGGAGAAGGCCCGGAAGGCTATGTGGACATGTGACCACAGAGAGACAACTAACCAGAGACAGCCCTGGATGAAGAGTCATCAGGAGTCATCAAGGGGGAAGGACAATACAAAGGCAGACACTGGACAGTAACAAAGTCTCTCGCTTTGTCCCTCTTGTCCCTCCTTTTGTCCCAGCACTCCCTGTTCCTTCTTATCCCTCCCTGTCTCTCTTCCTTCTCCTCTATGAGAGGGGTCCCCACCCCCATCCTCATCCACAGGAAGGGTTCCCGAGGTCACCATGGACCAAGGGCACACACCAGCAGCTGGCCTCATGCACCCCACTGGAGGGGGGCTGTGGGCCTCGGCATCCCACTTTCACGCTGCTGACACCTAAGACAGAAAGCCTCAAAGTGGAGCCTGCATCCTGACCAGATGTACTTTGACTTTGATGACAGCCCTAGAATGGGTAAATATAGAATTGTTTGATTATTTGTATTGTTGGTTTTTTGTTCTTACTCTGTATTGATAAATTCACCTACTATCAACCAGCAGGTGTTGTGGTCAGTCTGAGGGTTGTGCCCGCCCAAAACAAAGGTATAGGTGCTGGGTCCAAATCCAGTATCAAAATCATCCATCTCTATTTAGCTAATCTTCTTTGGAAAAAAATCATTTAAAATATATTTTAAAAATATTATGGAATTAACATGACATTTGCAGGCCACTACAATGTTCTGTCAACTTTCAAGATATATCTCCTGTTCTCCACCATTTTCCGTATTGCAGAGCGACACTAACTAAACTCTTTAGGCCAATGGCAGTCTCTGATTCTGTGCTTGCTCATCAACTAGACCTGTCCTAATAATGTCCTGCCTTGATTGAGGCTATCAGATTCCTCCTTGATACAAATCTATAAATTACTGCATACATCTGCATCTACATTTTACATACTATAAAAGAAAATTATACTAAGATAACATCATTAACGATGTAGTCAAACACCCCTTTGTATGTGCACATAATAATTCTGTAATTACATGATTACCTACTATTTTTGTCCTCTGTGCCTCATTATATGCACACAATGGACACTACACTCATTTAATGAATAGCTATTTAACGTTTCCTCTTCTACTCTTCTCTTGTTCAATTCGTGGCTCCATGGCTTACCTACTACATGCTATCATTACACAAACATTAATATATTGATTTTCACAATACCCTGTGTAATAAGGTTTTATTGTTATCTCTATGTTATAGATCGGAGGGCCCCTCTACATGTACAGTAAAAGCATGATGGAATCTAATGTGCGCTCTATACAATCACGCCTCCTGCCATGCCACACATGCATGGCAGGGGGCGTGATTGTGGGATCATGTATTAAAGCCTGTTGTGCCTTATTGCTGATGCAGGGGGAGCCCCATTCTGCGCCCCCCAGTTCCCCCCAAACCAGCAAGAAGCAATTGTGCCTTACTGCTGGTGCAGGGGGGAGCCTTATTCTACCCCCCCACCTCCCCCTGAACCAGCAAGAAGCAAGCTCCCATGGCTAGGAGTCCCCTCAGAACTTTGTTTTTCAGAGTACTTAGTGATATAGAGCAGTCCATGTGTTCCAACTGGCTGTAAGGACTAAGGAGTCTTGCAAAGATGCCGAAACCCCTGTAGGTAGCCTCTTCCAATATTTAACTGCCCTCAATGTAAAATAGTTTTTTTCCTAATATTAAACCTAAATTTCCTTTTTTTGTTTTGTTTTGGCAATTTAAGACAGTTAAATTTGTCCTATCCACACTGGACACAGAGAACTAGCTGATCACCATTGTCTCTGTAACAAACCATTTTTTATTTGCAGACTGCTATCAAATCCCCACTTCAATCTGCTGTGCTCCAGAAAATATAAACCCTGCCCTTCCCACTTTTCCTTGTACGTCGTGCTTTCTAGACCTCTAATTTTTTTTTGTTCTTCTCCTCTGGAGTCTGCATTTTGTATACAACTTTCTTGAAGTTTGGTGCCCAAAATGAGACACAGTATAAAGCCCTCACCAATCCTGAAAAGAGTAGAATTGCTTCCTGCAACTTGAATATGACACTCTTGATAGTACTTCCCAATACAGTAGTTAGTTCTTTTTTTTGCAGAAATATTATTGTTGACTAATATTCAGCATGCAGTAAACTATAACTTTCAAATCCTTTTTTACAATACTGCAGCCTAGCCAGTTATTACCAATTTTGTGTCTGAACATATGATTGTTTCATCGTAAGTGTAATCCTTTGCACTTGTCTTTACTGAATGTCATTTGACTTATTTTATTTCCCAGTATAACACAGGCACTCTTTAAAAAAGGTGGGTTAGACAGCAGTTGTCCAGAACAGAATTCAGTTGGCTCAATAATGAAGTTCTGCTTTTTATTTCTTCAATTCCCTGCCCTGTTCACTGCATACCTTTCAACTTCTGCAAGATATGAAAGACCATTCTTACAAACAACATTTTTACTCAGTGGAAAATACTGATTTATCCATCTTATGCACTGAATGACACTAGAGTCCTTGGAAGGCAACCTTAATTCAAGATTTCATAGACATTAAGTCTGGAAGGGACCTCAGAAGATCATCGAGTCCAGCCCCTTGCCCCAGAGGCAGGAGTCAGCAGGAGTCATAGGATCCCAGCAAGATAAACATCCAAATTTCTCTTGAAGGCCTTCAAAGTGGGTGCTTGAACCACCTCCGGCAGCAGACTATTCCAGGCCTTGGGGGCTCAAGACAGTAAAGAAGTTCGTCCTTATGTCCAGCCTGGAACGGTCATGAAGGAGTTTGTGACTGTTTGACCTTGTCATCCCCTGGGGCGGTCTGGTGAACAGACGTTCCCACAGATCCTGGTGAGCACCCCTGATAAACTTATAGGCGGCCACCAGATCACCCCTGAGCCTGCACTTTTCCAGGCTGAAGAGTCCCATGGCTCTCAGCCTCTCATCATAAGGTCTGTTTACCTGACCTCTGATCATGC
>NW_017729033.1:42221750-42222584 GCF_001723915.1 Gavialis gangeticus
TCATCATAAGGTCTGTTTACCTGACCTCTGATCATGCACGTGGCTCTTCTCTGGACTCTCTCAAGGTTCTTCACATTCTTTTTGAATTGTGGAGCCCAAAACTGAATGCAGTACTCCAGCTGCGGCCTCCCCAAGGCCAAGTACAATGGGAGAATGATGTCCTGGTATTTCCTTGAGAAGCATCTATGGATTCAAGCCAGCATTTTGCTTGCTTTACTAGCTGCAGCATCACATTGAAGGATCGTGTTCACCTTGTGGTCAATCGTTACCGCCAAGTCCCTTTTGCCCACAGTACTAGCCAGTGTAGCACTGCCAAGCTTATAAGGATGCTGCAGGTTTTTTTTTTTTCCCAAGGTGGAAAACCTTGCATTTTTCAGTGTTAAACACCATCAGGTTTTCGTCCGCCCATTTCCTGAGCTTGTTGAGGTCAGCCTAAATCGCCCTCCTGTCCTCGAGTGTGGACGCTTTACCCCAAAATTTGGTGTCGTTGGTGAACTTGGCCAGTCTGCTTCTGATACCAATGTCTACATCATTAATAAAGATGTTGAATAGTGTTTCATAGATTCATAGATTCATAGATTTAGGGTCGGAAGGGACCTAGTAGATCTTCTAGCCTGACCCCCCGCCAGGGCGGGAGAACAACAAAACCCCAAAACAAGAAACGGGACTCAAATGAGTCCAGCCAGGTAGGCATCCAGCCTCTTCTTAAAGACCCCCAGGGTAGGGGCCAGCACCACTTCCCTTGGAAGTTGGTTCCAGCTCCTAGCCGCCCTAACTGTGAAGTAGTTTTTGCGGATGTCCAATCTATACCTCCTCTCCATCAACTTGTGCCCA
>NW_017729033.1:42222731-42226201 GCF_001723915.1 Gavialis gangeticus
ACAGAACTGGACACAATACTCCAGCTGTGGCCTGACCAGTGTCGCGTAGAGGGGGAGGATCACCTCCTTGGCTGTACTTGAGATGCACCTGTGGATGCACGACAAGGTCCGGTTGGCCCTGCCAACCAGGGCCAACCGGACCTTGTTGTTGTCTGTGTTGGCCCAAGGACAGAGCCTTGAGGGACCCCACCGGTCACATGGCACTATGACGATTGACTTCCGTCAGCCACCACCCTCTGGGTCTGACCATGGAGCGAATTCCCCAGCCAGCAGATTGTGGTGAAGCTAAGGCTGCAGTTGACCAGTTTTGCTAAGAGTTGATCAGGGGATACCAGATTGAAGGCTTTTTTAAAATCTCATCTCCCTTGTCCAGGTGATAGGTCACCTGGTTGTAAAAGGTCAAGTAAGACCTACCTGTAACAAATCCGTGCTGGCTATCCCTCAGGATGGTGCCATTGGCCAGTCTGTTAAGAATGGTCTCTATGATACTGTTCTCTAAGACCTTCCCCAGGACAGAAGTCAGGCTGATGGGCCTGTAGTTTGCTGGATCCACTTTCCTCCCTTTCTTGAAGATAGGCACCACATTGGCCTTCTTCCAGTCTCCGGGCACTTCACCAGAGTGCCAGGAGTTCTCAAAGATCCATGCCAAGGGATGAGCTATATTTACTGTAGTTGTCAGAAATTTCTTGTGCCTTATCCTGTCAAGGCCTGTCCTTCCCTTGCCCTTTCTCTTTCCCACTCCTAAGCTCTGTATCCCTGTCCCAATCTTTATAATCAACAAATATTAGTCTCATCCTGGCCAGACTCCCTATTGTAAAACCTGTATGCTTCCAGTCTTTTTTCTCAGTAATTTCAGTCCCTCTGTTTGTTCTGTCTCATTGTCTATGCAGTCCCAGTTCCCCTAGGCCCACCTCCTCTTCCAATCCATCTTTCCTCCCCACAGGGTCTTCCAGCTGCTCCATCTACCAGCCACTGTCCCTTTCCATACTATACATCAGTCTGAATCACATTCCCCAGGGTTCTCTTTTAATTTCAATGTCATCCCTCCTTCCTTTTCTATCTTACCATTTTGCTAGCTAGTCACAGTTCTCTCCCTTGTATCTTACACTCTAGATCTTGTACCTACTGCATTTGAATCAGGCAGATGTTTTATACATGGCCAGGCCAAGTGGAATAGGGATGGGTATATCTGAGTTCACAGGAAAGAACTGCCCTACTCTTGGTTCATGGCCTTGGACCAGTATAACCTACCATGGTGGTAGACAAAATACAGCCTGCGGGCCAGATCCAGACTACCAGGCACTTCCATCAAGCCCACAGTGCCCACCAATTAATTGTACCCAGCCCAGCCCTTCTGCCCATGAGGGTATAAGTAAGGCACCCACATATTCACATCCCTACCACTGCCACTGCTGTAGCTACCAAGGGGCTTGTTCGGTTCCCCCAGTGTCCCTCTCACTCTGGGTACTAGGTAGAGAACCAGTACAGGCAAGGTCAGAGCTGCAGGTGGGCAGGAGCATGGACCGTGGAGCTGGGGCTGGCAGCAGCACAGAGTCCACAGTCAGGAGGGTGGTGGCAATGCAGAGCTTGGCTGGGCAGCATGTGGGTTTGAGGGAGGGTCAGTGGGTGCGGGGATCCTCCCTACAGTGCCCCCATGGTGTGCAGTCCTGGCAGGCAGCAGCAGCAGGCAGGGGTGCTCAGGGTGTGTGTGCCTGGTGGCACGTGGCTCCAGCCAGTGCTGCACAGTGCAGTGAGGAGCACAGCCTGGCTGGGTTGAGTTTATTGCTGGTGCTCCCCACTACCCATACCTGCGGAGGGCAGCACCATGTGGTCCACACTGGATCAAAGGTGCATGCACTGGAGCCAGCTGCCTTCCCCCTGCAGGTATCGGGTCTGTTCTGGAAGTGGAGGGGAGCTCCGGCCCCTGCTTCCCCACAGAGTTCCAGGACCCGTGCAGCAGGCAGCCTGCTCCAGTGCATGCAGTTTCCCTCTGGTGCTGCGCGAGTGCAGGGGTAATACGCATGCATGGCAGGGAGTGCTGGTGACAGAGGTGGCCCAGCCAAGCTGGGCCACTCACCCCTATGTGCAGTGCTGGTCACAGCTGTGCATCACCGGGCACCAGCGCCTGTGTCAGGCATGAGCACCCCAAATGCTGCAACTATTGCTGTGCCATAGGGGGAGTAGGGGGGATCCCCACACCCCCACATCCTCCCTTCCATTCTCCCATGCACCTCAAAAATACCACACACCCACACCGTGCCCCCACATATACACAACTCCTCAATATATCCTATGCCTCCCCACAGATCCCCACACTCCACCACACAAACACCAACCCACCCAGCACACCCCACCATACATACACATACACACCCCCCTACACCATCCTGTACACCCCCCACACCCTGCTATATACACATATACCCCACAACCCCAAACAACAAACACCACACACAATATACAAGACAAAGAACTTATTTTTGAATTATTATGCAATCCCCTCTATATACATTATACAAACACAAATCATGACAAAAATATTTTTGTAATAAACTTTAAATATGTTATGGTAGGTGTTTGAATTTTAGTGTATGATTTTTTTTTCTAGTTCCAAGATGGGAACCCCCCTGCCCCCCCCGCCACAAAGGAGTATTTCCATAGGACAAGGGGAGGGATTTCCAGTGGCAAAGGTCAGGAGGTAGGAGCAGAACTTCCGATCCCAAGATGGTGACCAGGGGGCGGGGCAACTGTCAAGGGGTGGGGCTACCCATGCAGCACTCAAAAGCTCATTAAACCTTGTTAAGCAGCCCTCCACCCAAATAATTTCCCGTCCCTGAACTGCAGTTCCAAAAAAGGATTTTTTTTTTGCCTTAGGCTAAATAGTGAGAACAGATTCTACAGGAAATCTAGGTGCTAAAATTAAAATGTTTCTAGTGTACATGCCCACATTTTCACAGGTTTAACACTTGTCCATATTAGGGGAAAATTTATCAGAGCCAAAAAAGCTACAAAAAGGTGATTTGTTTGACCTTATTTGGGGGGGGGTTAGGGGAGAGAGTCAGAATGCACTTATTGGTCAACTGCTAGTGGCTGGCCATTCAAATCTTCTGGCTAGGCAGAGGCACAGGTCTGGTTCAATCATAAATTCCTTGAATAACCTTGCTGTTTGAGCTAGCTTTGGATCTTTGAGATGTCAGTCAATGGAGTCAAGCAATCATTGCCCTAACTAAACTTCGCAGACTGATGCTGGCCCTAGTGGCTTCCTCCATCAAGGACATCAGTGTTGCTGTGGGCATCCTGCTTGCCATGCTGTGTGATGCACAGGATAGCTGTGTTCAAGCTACAGTTCTGCATGACCAGTTTTAAAGCCCATTGATGTTGTGGGTTCTAGCTGGTGGGAGCAGCTTGTGTTTGGGGCATAGGATGATGAGAAATAGAGATATAATTTCAGAATATCCCATGGAACATTC
>NW_017729033.1:42231201-42234546 GCF_001723915.1 Gavialis gangeticus
CTAGACATGGAAAATTTCAGTTCACATTATTAATCTTTGGTGAAATTACATACAGAGCAGGTCTTAATATGGGATGTATTTTACAACCTATAAAGAAGTACCAATACAGATCATATACACAGGGAAAATCCTGGCATGCTAAGCTCAGTGGAAAACCTCTCACTGAATTGACTCAGTGGCATCAAGATTTCACCTTTGCAAATATAAAAATATTCCCAGAGGGAATATTTTAGGTTTGAGTGAATAATATCATCCATAAGGAATGAGGATGACATAAAAATAGTTTAGTGGAGATAACTAATCTATCATTTTCGTGGAGTCAAGGATGGAATTAAACAGAGAGAGGATCAAAAAATAGTTTAAATGGAGCAGGTCTATAAATGGCTATACTGATGATGTGTTCTGTGCTGCCAAGTAGTGATTACAATGTAATAAAGTGTTATCAATAAATACTTTTTCATAGTAATCATAAGCAATATTACACCTCAGTTTAAAAGTTAGATCAGGGTTTTGAAAGGGCAGGCTTACCATCAAGTCATTATACAGTATATCATTGCTGCTCTCTGCTGGTAGAAAGGAGTATTCTTTTTATTTAAATGTAGCAGAGGATAGTCAAAGATTGAGGATGGGAAGGAACCACGGAAGTGAGGGAAGGACAGCAAGTACCACCCATGAATGGGGAGGAAGATCATAATGATATATCAGCTATGGGTTTTTTTTTGTGTTATTGACAAGCATAACAAATACTGGTATTTGAATCTTGGTGTATACAGCTAATGTACAGATACAACTACCATATGGGAAAGATTTTCCAACAAACAGTAAGCATTGTCAAATAAAAGATTTGAAACCTATTAAGCCCCAAACTTCAGATTAATGCAAGCAACACTCAGTCTCTTAAGCAAGCAGATGTATAATTACCTTGTTTCTGCACATAAATCTCAGTTGTCAAGGGCACAAAAAGGCACTATCCAAAATTAAACAGTTTGGCTTCCAAAAATTTAGAGCCCACCTATAAAATGTAGGTTTGGCCTTAAATGATCTCATGAAGACGCACAGAATCCTGGAGCTGATGTCCACTCTGTAGATAGGAAAGCAGAATTCTGCATTTCTATTTGCAACTATCATTACTCATTGAAGTTAAGAGTATTTCTATAAACAGCTGTTTCTATACTATGTCACAGCACACAAATTATAAACCCTAATCCTGCACCATGACTTGCTAGCACAGACCCTTCTATTTGTATGGTATTACTCTCATATCAAAGAAGCTTTCATTTGGTTACATAAAAATGACTCTTGATTTTTATTCATACATATGTGACATTTTTATATGACTTTACAATTATTTTATTTTTAGTTGGTAGAGTTGTTTGTTGCATATAGGTACAACAAACTGAAACTATTTAATGTCTCCTTTAAAAAAAAAATTAACTTTTTAGAATAAGCTGTTCAGGGAGAATTTATAGAAATGAACAATGTGAACCAAGTAAGATGACCCAGAAGAGAAAATGATCAACAGATAGTAGAAGTAATTTGCACATAGTATAAAGTATTGAACATTTGAGACAGGAAAACACTGGAAAACAGAATACTGGAATTAAAGGAGACATAATTTGGAACAGGATTGGATCCAAGGACTGGGACTACAACACCCAAAAATGGGGTTCTAAAAAAAAAATTAAGTCACAGCAGTGACAGACCATAAAAAGAACGGAGGACACTATATAAGAATAGACAAAGAACATAGCAAGGATCATGGCATTTGCAAGGTTGAAGAGGAGAAGCAAGATAACCAAGTACTAAATGACTGTGCAGTAACTGGTGTTACTGTGCAGTAGTGTCCTTGCAGGGGTTTTTCCAGATGCTACTGTGCAGTAGCTTGTTACTACTGTGAAGTAGCATTGAATCATATTAAGTGCCCACTAATGCTACTCCTCAGTAGTGTCTTATGTAGAAGTGCCTGGAGAGACATAAAAACCAGAAGTTTCAACTTTATGTGGAGAAAGGAAAGCCATCAGAGTGATTCATAAGGGGGATAATATTTAAAGAGTACAAGAAATTGTTAAAGACTTGGAGCTTGGAACAACGTGATCTGTGTTGCAGTCTGATTGACTTCTTTAGGGTTGTTCCTTCCAAAGGCTCGAAGACTGGTTTTGTGTTAAGTAGTGGGAGACTTATATTTCAATGGAAACATGTTTCCCTGATCTCCTACTCTATGCCTCTTGCTCACTTCTTAAACACTAGCCAAAACTTGAATATTGATGCAACTAATGCTCTTAGATATTAAATATCATGTCTTTTAAATGGTTTTATTCCTAGTACATAACATTCATTACATATTGTTAATACCTACAAATTTACATGAGTGGATATGACAAAAGTCCAACTCAGACTTAATTTTGGCAAATGTATTCTTTGTGTTAGGAAAGTAAGTAATATGCTTTACACCTGAACTAACCTAAAATGTTTTTTGATCAGAGTTTGTTGGTAAATTGTTTTAAGATTTTAAAGTAATAAAAGACATAATACTGATGCTGGGATACTTGTATTATATTAAGTTACATAAGGGTAAAATGTGGGCAAGATATGAATGGCTTACCCACTTCATGTAATTGAATATAGGTACAAGCATCCCAACATCAGTACCATGACTTCATTGCTTTCAAGTCCTAAGTACTGTATCAACAAACTCTGATCAAAAAAGTTGTACACATACAGCAGCCAGATCATGTCTAAATGCAAACGTGTTTAAAATAGTATAGAATTGCCTACCTTTAAGTATATTTTTCCTCTTCAAGGCTTATTTTTCAGACTGTTAGTTGGGCAACCCTGAACAAAGTAGTTTCACTGGATAAGTATTTTTTAATGTGACTTCAGGTTACAAAAATCAAGCAAAAATAAAATAGGGATGTCAAATTAATGTGGTGTGAAAATTATGTTTCTTTTACCAAGGTATTTCAATGGAAAATAGGCTAATTTTAAAATCTGATACTAAACAGAGAGGAAAAAATGAAATCCAAACACTCAGCATAGAAAAGGAGATTAAATATAGGTTTCCTTTCACAAATCACATCAAATAGTAGAAGATTTGTGCCTAGTAGGGAACACACCTCAATTTATTTGGTTAATCAAACCAATTACTTGCAAAGCACAGAAAAATGAATAATTTATTTGTTTTGATCCCAAACTCACATTTCCTCAACAGAAAATCTCAGCACTTTTTAAATTGACACATTTAGACACAGTTTGGGATTACATAAATTGAATTGGCTTTGAGAATGGAGCATTTAAAAAATAGCTAAAATATAGATTCTTGAATGGCATACAGAGCTTACTTGAGGT
>NW_017729033.1:42239546-42258300 GCF_001723915.1 Gavialis gangeticus
TGATCCCAATCTCACATTTCCTCAACAGAAAATCTCAGCACTTTTTAAATTGACACATTTAGACACAGTTTGGGATTACATAAATTGAATTGGCTTTGAGAATGGAGCATTTAAAAAATAGCTAAAATATAGATTCTTGAATGGCATACAGAGCTTACTTGAGGTCAGGGTACCCTATAATAATGAAAACAGAATGTAGAAAACCCTTTTTTGTGATCTGTGTCTCTGTCTCTTTTTTAATACCATATAAAATTATGGAGATTATAAAATACACTGGAATATTTGAGCAACTTTCTAATGTATTGCTGCAATACAAAATGTTATTCTTTGTACTACTGTGAATATATTAGCAACTCAGGGAAGTCAATGCTCACATATCATTAATAGTTATTAAAGCTTATCTAGCTTGAGTAAATAAAAGATGAACATTTTCTTCTCTCATTGTAATATTTGTTCTCCAAACTTGTAGCCTCAAGATATGCAAGCATTGATTTCAAAACTTGGTTCCTGATACTTCCCTATTAATCATGTTTAAGCTTTAATATTCAAGAAGAACCAAACCCCCAGATTCAAACATTCAAGATATAAAAGATTCCAAGTCTAAACATCAGTGTAAAGTTTGTGTCCAAGCCCCATCTGGGGAATGAAAAGAACTAAAACTGAATCTGGACGCTACAAAACCCTGCAGCCTTCGTAGTTGACAAGCTAACAGGTTGCAGTTCAGGACTACCTCAGACAGTAAAAGCTCTTTAGCAAACTTCCAGGCAAGTGTGATACACCCAGGCATCTCTTTCTTCTATATTGTTTACCTAAAATGAGATAATTGTTGCACTCCAGCTCATCATATCATCCTCTTTGTCACCCTTGTCCTTCACCTCTACATTTGTTCTCCCATGGGCTCACATCTAAAATGAAACTTTAAGCTGTTGAGGATATGGATCATATACACAAAATCTCAGCACCCTTCAGGGTATTGTAAAACAACAGATATGGTGAGACATGGTGACCTCAGTGCAAAGAGATGTTCCTTATGCTGAACCCTTAATTGAGATAACCTGGGCACAATTTTCAGGATGATAAACACTTACCACTTTGTCATATTCACTATATTTAACTAGGAATTGTGGAAAGTAGTGTAACTATCAGTGGGTGTCAGGGGTATGAGCCCTAAACTCGCCTACCTGTGCCCTCTGGCTGCTGGATCCTGGTCACTTTCTGCCTCTCTCCTCCAACTGAGACCAGAGGTGCTGGAGCCTGGAGTACCCCTGCCCTGTTCAGCACCTCCCGCCAGGTACTTCTCTGCTGCCCCTGGCACCAAAAATATTAGTTATGTCTCTGATTGTGGATACTCAGACTGAAAATCAGATTTAGTTTGGCACCAATATCAAATCAAATACCTCTTTTAAAAATGGCATCCCAGATAACCTGGCTGAAGCTAAGGAACGAGGTCTCAGACACATGAAGAGGCAAAGTCAGAGAAATCAAAGCTTCAGACATAAACCTGGAGCAAATTTCATTGCATCAGTTAAACACAAACAAACAGGCTGGGTTCAGTTCCCACCAGAAAACTAGAACAAAAATGTTCTTGAGTTAGTGAGGGGTGAGATGTGGACCCTTGATTATGCATGGGTGGGTATCATGTGTTTGCACTTTTTAAAAATGTAAACATCTTGAATCCTAACCAGAATGCCAGTGCCAAAGCTGGAATGGGAATTAGAAGTGTCCTTAGCTCCTAGTCAGGGGTGGGCCAAATGCGGCTCACAGAGCCATGGGTATCTAGCCTGCATGGCTCCCCATGGATCAGGAAATTTGGTGGCAATAAATAAGTCCACCGTCCCCCAATGCCAAACCCCAAGTCCCAGGCAGCAGGATGAGGTCTCTCCCCCCATCCTGAGGTAGGATGAGGCCAGCCACAATCTCCTTCCCTGTGCTGGATGGGGCTGGCCCATGCCCCCTTTCCTCCTTGGGCTAGACTGGGGCCAGCTTAAGCCCCCCTTCTCTACCCTACAGGGCTGAGTTAAGCCCCTTTTCCCCTTTTGGGCTGGGTTGGGACTGGGCCATGCTTCATTTCCTCTGCAGGGCTAGGCAATAACCCTTCCCCCCTACAGGGCTCAGCTACACCCTCCTCTATCCTGTCTGGGGCCAGGTTGGGGTTGGGCCATATTCCCTCCTCCCATGGGGCCAGGTTGGGGCTGAGCCATGACCTTTCCCGTGCCCTCTCCCTTCTCCCTGTGGGGCCAGGTTGAAGCCAGGCTGCCCCATTGATCCCCTCCCCATGGCCCTGCCAGATTGGCACCACTAGTTGGATCTGACCTATGGACCCTGGACCCTGGTCCAACTGCCAAAGAGGTTGAGCACCAGTGTCCTAGTACAAAAGTGGAGCCATTAAATAAATCCTTCTCTATCCTTTATATTTAAAGGTAAGTTCAAATGGAAGACAAATATCTGAATGCAACACCACAAAGTAGGCTTTCTAACTAGAAAAATAAAAATGGATGAGTTTAACCTTCATCTGTGGGTTAGTGACTGACACTTGTTATCTGCAAAGATCTTACAATTACTTGCCACAGAAACTAATTCCTTTTGTGATGCTTATAAAATCTTTTTACCTTTTGTAAAATAAAGCTACTACACAAATAACTGTAATTACAGGCAAACTGTAGGCAAAATACCTTCCCTTATAGGGTTTTTTTCCTGCTCTTTCTGTGTCAGAGATATGTATCTAAAAGAAAGCCTGGGTATCAATTCAGGAGAGATGGAGAGAAGGTATTTTGAGGTTTTGACATCTAACTCAACTGAGAGTTTCTGTCCTCTGTTTATCATTGTGGTTTGTAATCTTGGTTCTTTCTAAATTCCCATGTGGTCCTTAATTCACAAATAATAGAAGGAGCCAGAAATGCCCCCATCTTCCCCCAGGGTGGACAAAGTGGTTGCATCTCTTCCCAAATTATATTGGACCTTAATTACATATTTTGTTATCATCCTCAGATTAGAATGCTTCACCTCACCAAACTGGGCACAAGCTAGCAGATCCAGCTGAAGATGCAGTGGTGGCAGAACGCATTGGTCCACCTTTTACCAATTATATAATAGCCAATGAGAGAACACCATACCAGTACCTTTAAAAGGCTGCCTGCCTGTTCATTTCTCAGGACAAGTCAGTATCTTTAAGGTCTGGGATCAAACTACTGCAAATAGTGTTCTTACTATGACCTGATAATTGGCAGTGAATGGGAATATGACATTATATAGAAGTACTCCTGAGAGATTAATTCAGCCAGCTATTTCATTAACTGTCTATATATGAAATAACTTAATATGTATTAGGTAAGCGTAAAAGAAATAGCAATATTATCACAGTTACAGTTAATCCTCATGTGTGTTACCTTATCACCTTTGAACCTCTAATGACAAACTATTTAATTTTGAATTGCAACAGGAGACTGAAGCTTGTCATGAATGAGTCAGAGGCTTGTGTAGTGTTGTGCTTTGGTTTAGATTCAGTAGTTTTAAATGAATGATCCAGGGGACACAGTGAGAGAATACAAATGAATGCTTTTTACATTATCATTTTCTGTAATTATTTTTGTCTTGACTGATTAGTTCCATCTTATCACTCTCAAGACTTGATGTGGCAAAAAATAAGTATATGCAAATACAAATCAAATGTTGCTAAGCAATATGGAGGAAAAAAGGAGAGAATATTAAGTGGCACAATCCACTAATCTTTCTCCCATGTGGTAGCCACCCCATCCTCTGCTTTTCCATACTTCCGTGTTTCCATAAGATTTTAAGATGAGTAGCTAAATTATGGGACATAGAGCAAGAGGAAAAGACTACCTGAGAGTAAATGAAAATGTCATCAATTACTTAAACATATATATTATTCTATTGCCTATTTGCAATTTCAGTACACTAATTACAAACACTTTCGTGTAAACATTATATATTTATGACTAGGGCTTTTGGGTACTGTTGCAATGTAACTCTATTTACTAGGGCTGAGCAGAGCAGAGACTTAGCTAGAATGATTTAGTTGGGGACTAGGTGATCTTGTGAGGTCCTCCTGCCTTTAGAAGGGGATGGGACTAGTTTATCTTTTAAGAAGGAGGAGATTCGGCCCAATTCGGCAGCTGAATCTCTGAATCCGAATCAAATCAGGAAACCCTTTAATCTCTCTGGATCATGCTTGGTGGCAGACCTCCCCACCGCGCAGCTTGGTGCTATTCTGGATCCTAGCCCTACCCTCTTGAGTGTCTGCGACTTCAGCCATCTTGGCGTCATCCACAAATTTGATAAGCATGCACTTAACCCTACTGTCAAAATCATTATGAAGATATTAAGCAATACTGGACCCAAGACAGACTCCTGGAGAACTTCACTTGGTACTGCTTTGCAACTAGACATTGAGCCCTTGATAACTGCCCGCTGAGTATGATGATCCAACCAGTTACATATCCACCTTTACAGTACTATCATCTAGTCTGTATTTCCTTAGCTTGTTAATAAGAATGTCATGGAAGATTGTGCCAAAAGCCTTGCTAAAGTCAAGGTATGTCACATCCACTGTTTTCCCCATATCCACCAGGCCTAGGCTTCAACATGTCACCTAGGCTATTTTGCTGACAAAAACAGCCTCAAACCTAAGGCTCAGACGTTAAAGTTAAATAGAAATTTCACACAGCACTAATACTAAAGTCTGGTCCTCTGCAAAGGTATCAAGACATATTTAGTATAAAAGTCGTATCTAGACAGATTACATTAAGATGTGTATACGCATTTATCAGTTTAAAAATGGTCTGGCATTATTATTCATTTGTTTCAATACACTAAACAATAGTTGAACCTAATCTATCACTGAACAGACTGCTTATCTCTTTATTTATTATCAAGTGTTTATTGCACAGAGCTCTTTAAGAGCTAGTGAAAGCGAGTGAAGCTTTTTCTTTTAACTGCTCTCTTGTACAGGTATTTCTTGGCATATGGTAGAGAACAAGGGAGTTATCTGTATTATGTTTATAAGTACTTCTGTTTATCTATTTGATACTAGCCTGCTTACAACAAGTGAAATCACAGGAAGTTATTGGAGGGGAAATACAGGGAAAACAAAACAATAGTTGATCCACCTAAGATAATAAACTTTAAAGACATTGCTATAACAAGGGTAAACTATTAATAGCGAAAAGCTGTTTTCCAGATGCCTGGCACAGTTAAGTGTAAAAATCTAAAACAAAAACAAACCACCAAAAACCAGCCTCTTGGAATAGGAAGAGCAAGGGATTCTCAGCAGCTGCTGAAAGTAAAAGGCTGCAAGGAGAATATATCTCAGGGCCAAGCAGAATTTATAGTAGAGTTTTCAAGGGAAGATTTAGTAGTGGCATTCACTGTTTCAGCTCTTTTTTTTCCACTCAGCATAAGGACACAGGCCTGGAAGGGACCTTTTAGGTTTCTCTGCTATCACAGGAAACTATGTTGTATAAGCTATTTTTAAATTGATCAAAGTCAACCTTACAGGTAACCACGTTTTTGCCCTCTTTTCCCATTGAAAGTATTTTTCAACACCTCACTGTTCTAATGATTACATAGAAGACCCATGGGACTATAAACTCCTGTTTTCCAACATGGAAGAACAGCAAAGTCCTGTGCCATCATGCCACATGATACGCTTCTTTTGGTGAATAAACACCTTGTTTTGAAGAAAATGTTTCTTTAGGGTGATCATGTTTTCATTAAGGTGAGTCTCAAAGCAGGACACTCCGTTCTCCCACTCTGCACTCTTGGACCGTCAACTTGCCTCCAAGCTACAGTCTCAGCTGAGCATGTTAGAAAATGGGGGCAGTGGTGTGTATGGAACATGGGACTATGTCAGAGTACTGGCACCCTCCCATCACACCCCCGTGAGATTGCCACAATCACTGCATCAAAGAACTTATTTGACCAAACTGATGGGATGTGTGGAACAGGTGTTTAAAATGGGATTATCCAGTGAAAAAACAGGATATAAAGTCCCCCTGACTTTCTTGAATCATTTCAGTTGCCCTTGTCAAGCAGACATGGTGCCTCATGTCAAATGTTAGGAAACGGGTGAACTACCCAGAGATTCAGCCCAAGAGGGGTTACAAGGTGAGATGCTATACCTCAGACAGGTGAGGGTAGCCAAGCTTGCCACCTGAAGGGTACACTCAGGAAGGAAGGACTAAAAAGGAGTCTAAAGTGCACTTTACTTTGTAGCTGTTGTGCTGTCATTCGTCCAATGACAGGAAATTTCTTCTTTCTTCATGTTGGCTTGGAAGAAATCATTAATTAGCTAACTTTCTTCTAATCAAGACATTAAGTACATTAAGAAAAACATCATAGCCCGGCTTACAGTGAAATATTGATAATTAACAGTGTCAGATTTCATTAGAGTCATAGTAACAGTACTATCATTAAGAATTCATTAGGCTGTCATTACAAGCCCTGCTTTAATAGATAGTATTAACTTGGCTGTTTCAAACTGAATCAGGCCATATTAAGGCATAAACATCAATGCCAGTTCCTCGCAGCCTATTCTTAAAGATGTAGGAAATGGTAAGGGCTCCCCTAGTTCCACCCTGCTCCCAGGTCTCCTCCCTTCCTCTTTGCAGTTCTTCCCCACCTTCCTCCACTTACCTGTGGCTGTCCACACCGTCTGTCCCAGGGAAGCAGGCAGGGAGGGGTTAACCTGCTTGCCTAGGCCTCACCGCTGCCAAGCTGCTGCTCTTTTCCAAGCTAAGCCCAGGCCAGGGAGCAGCAGCAGTGGATGGACAAGCAGGTTAACTCTTCCTGGCCTTCTCCCCTGGGACAGACAGCATGGGTAGCCGCAAGTCAGCAGGGGGGAGAAGTGGGGAGGCTGTGAGTGGGGATCTGGGATGCTGGAGAGAAGGGCAGTGGGCCAGATCCAGGCCAGTGGGTGGGTTGTTTACACCAAGGTGTAACCTAGAATGGCTATACCTTAGTGCAGGGGTTAGCAACCCCCGCCACATGTGCTGAGCACGGTACGCAAGGCCATTTTGTTCAGCATGCCACCGCCAGCCTGGGCTCTAGGCAGCTGCTGCCAGCCACGAAGCCCAGGCTACTCCCAGCAGGCAGCTGAGCAGCTGCAAGCCCTGCTGCAAGCAGACCGGGCTCCATGGTTGGCAGCAGCTACCCAGAGCCTGGGCTGGTTGCAGCCAGGAGGCTGCGAACATCTGCTCCAGGCTCCAGCATTAGCTCCATACCAGCGGGTGCACCTCCGCCTAAGAGCAGACGGCCAGGGGTGGGAGGGAGCATGAGGCAGTGCAACCCTGGCCTCTCCCCGACTACTGGCACAGAGCTGATGACTGGGCTCTGGAGCCTGGTGCAGCTGTTCATGGCCAGCCTGGGCTCTGGGCAGCTGCAGCTGGCTCCATGCTGGCAGTTACTGCATGTGGACCTCAGAGCAGATAGCGGGAGGGCTGTGCTGCCTCAGGCCCTATCCCCACTGTCTGCTCCCCTGTTCCTTTTTCTTTCTCTTTCTCTCTCCTCTTTCTCTTGTCTCTCTTTTTTCTGTCTCTCATTGCAACATGCTCAACAAAAAAGGAATACAGAACAAAAGCAACATTTATGATTATTAAACATATTAATATGCAATGCATCTGCCATATACCACCCCCTGCCTCCCGTCATTTTGTTTTTCTGGCATGCCGGCACTCCGGCACCTTCCAAGGTAGACACTGTGGGTTTTTCAACACTCTGGCCAAAAAATGTTGCCTACCCCTGCCTTAGTGTAACACTAGCTGGGTAACAGGGATCAGAGATAACTCTGCCCTGGAGTAGCATCACTTTGAGGAGCCTAACAAGTGCTTAAAACCAGTTTCAGGTGTTAAGAGCTCCAGGAGCCCCCCAAAATAATCATGCAACAAATCCCACATTATTTATGGATGAGCTACTAAGCAAGCTAGGGCCCAGCCCCACATGACTAGTTCCCAATGAAGGAAATGAGTGGACGTGGAACTGACAGATTCTAAGTTGATTTAGACACATTTTTCAACCTGAAAAATATAATTTTTAAAGTAAATTTTACAGCCAGATTACCTTTCATTTGGCTTGAGTGTTCTGGCTTGGATTTGGACTGAAATTAGGCATGTATTAAGAGCTTGTTTTTAAAAGAAGCATACCTTTAAAAATTTCTACATCTTTGTTGATTGTTAGCTTTGTATGGCTATCAGGAAACATGTGGATCCTAATCTCATAATCGGCCCCAGTTCCCTTTGATTTACTCCATACCACTGAATTCCTGGTGTGAAGTTACGCAGTCCTTCAAGCTCATTTGCTAGACACCTAAGGTGCATATTTTTAGGGAGCTGAGTTTCAATATTGAGTCCTTTCGTTTTTATTCTAATAATTTAATTCTAATGCCTAGGAAAGAAACTATAATCACTGCCCTAGAGAACAGAATTCTGGATTTATTCATAGATCAAATATAGGCCTAGTCTAGAGAGACTGACATTGGACAGACAGGGTGCTTTGCATATCCATTCAGTTCTTTGCTTCTCTGCTGAGAATAGCAACAAGATTTCCAGTTAGTTCTAGCTGCAATATGGGTACCTGGCCACTACAAACTGGACTGACACTACTAACTCATTTCATTTAGGACAGCCAGCAGATGGGGGATATATTTTGTCATTCAGTCATTTCTAATAAAATGCTTCTACATGCAAGTATACTTAACCCACCTGGCTGGAGATTGTTTAAAGATATTTATTTTGGCTACAAAACAGAAGTTTTGGTTAAAATCTTGCCATCAAGCACTAACAACTATTCTATTAAATTCATCTACTTTTTATAATCCAAATAACCTATTTATTTTCAGTCTCTTGTATAATATGATTATAGGGGCTGTGCAAATCTATCATTCCCGTACAATTGTTTGAAAATTCCCACACAATTGAACTCCAGAAACTATAGGTCTAAATTTCCTCTCTCTTACACACATGTTCTAGCATATTTGTACACTAAGAATATCTCCATTGAATTTAGGGTCACACGAGTGAAGTTCAGTGTGGCCAAATGCAAGCTACTACACCTCAGGAGGAAAAATCAAAAACACAAATACAAAATGGGGGGCACTTGGCTGGATGGCAGGTCTATGAAAAAGGATGTGGGAGTCTTATGAGTCTGTAGTGTGATGCAGCTGCACAAAAGGCAAATGTGGTTTTGGATACATCAGTAGAAGCATTAGGCACAAGACACAGGAGGCAACAGTGTCTCTCTACTTATCACTGGTCAGGCCTTATGTGGAGTACTGTGTGCAGTTCTGGACTCCACACTGTTAAAAGGACATGGAGAAGTTAGGGTTCAGAGGCAGGCAACAAAGATGACCAAGGGCTTGGAAGGCAAGTCATATGAGGAGAGGCTGAAGGAGCTAGGCAAGTTCAGCATATGGAAAAGATGCTTAAGAAGGGAAATGATAGCAGTCTTCAAATACTTTAGGTAGTTTTCTCTCTTGCTGCAGAGGGGAAGATGCAGACCAATGGCTTGAAGTTGCAGCAAAGTAAATTTAGATTGGATATCTGGAAAAGCTTCTTCACTGTAAGAATAGTGAGGCAGTGGAAAAGACTGCCAAAGGAAGTTGTGGACTCTCCATCACTGGAGGTGTTCAAGAAGTGGCTGGACAGCCACTGGTCAGGGATGATCTAGGTGTAGCTATATCTATATTCTACCATGGGTATCTCCCATGATTCTAAGCTTTACTGGTTGCTCCTCCCTCCTCCCCCCCCCCCTTTTTTTCTGCTGTATCTGTCAGGGTGTTATAAGCTTCCCCAAAGGCATTGGGGAAGCCTACAGCCAAGGCTGGGGACTTCAACTGGGTTGTGCTGATTCTCCAGCTAGGAGCAAAGCCCAAGTTTCCTGGCTAGAGGATCTTTCCCCTCCACTCACGGTCAAACCAATGGCCATATCTGGGGTCAGGAAGAAATCTTACCCCATGGTCAGATTGGTATGGACGGTGGGGATTTTTGCCCTCCTCTGTAATGGAGGACATGGCCAGGACCTCTTGTGCATATATTGACAACATGTTATAGAAGCAGGAAATTGGCTGCCATCATCCTCCTGCTTTACCTATGGCAGGATAGGGTACCATGCTGTGTCAGGGTTGAGGGTAGTCTTATGTAGAGTTTAATTATGGTTGTCTGGGATGGTTTGGATAGAAATGATGCTGCCTCATGCAGGGGGTTGGACTAGATGACCTCTGGAGGTCAGCCTTACTTCTCTATGAATCTTGTGTAACGTTGATATAAGGAAGGGGAAAATAAAGCCCTAACTATCTTGAAGAGACAAGATGAAATAAGACGAGACGACACCACCATGTCTCTGATTTCAGAAAAACTTTTCTAAATATAACCAGGACAAATGTAACTATTGTATACCTGCATTCCTGGATATACCCTGGGAAAAATACACAGGCATAGAGACACTTATTTGGAAGGTCACAAAAGCATATTAAAATAAAGACAGTGACAGTAACTTCACCTTACTTCTTTAGATGGGAACTCACTTTCTGGACAAAATTCTTCTGAACTTTGATCTACTCTGAGTTCCTTTTGGAAAGGTCTCCTTTGATTCCAACATTAAGATGAGTCTTTTGAGGAAGGGCATTTTATACCCAAAAGCTTGTCCATAGATTCATAGATTCATAGATTAAGGGTCGGAAGGGACCTAGTAGATCTTCTAGCCCGACCCCCTGCCAGGGCGGGAG
This sequence comes from Gavialis gangeticus, assembly GCF_001723915.1. Taxonomy (NCBI): domain Eukaryota; kingdom Metazoa; phylum Chordata; order Crocodylia; family Gavialidae; genus Gavialis; species Gavialis gangeticus. Next base: position 42,250,282 of record NW_017729033.1, read on the forward strand.
AACAACAAAAAACCCCAAAAAGAGAAACGGGACTCAAATGAGTCCAGCCAGGTAGGCATCCAGCCTCTTCTTAAAGACCCCCAGGGTAGGGGCCAGCACCACTTCCCTTGGAAGTTGGTTCCAGCTCCTAGCCGCCCTAACTGTGAAGTAGTTCTTGCGGATGTCCAATCTATACCTCCTCTCCATCAACTTGTGCCCATTGCTTCTTGTTATGCCAGCGGGCGCTAGGGGAAACAGCGTCTCCCCCAAACCCTTCTGGTCCCCCCTAGTGAGTCTATAGACTGTCACCAGGTCCCCCCTCAGCCTTCTCTTATGGAGGCTGAATAGGTTCAGGTCCTGCAGTCTCTCACTGTAGGGTCTGCCCTGTTGTCCCCGGATCATGCGGGTGGCCCTCCTCTGGACCCTCTCCATGTTGTCCACATCCCTCTTGAAATGTGGCGCACAGTCCAGCATCTCTTCTAGTTATCTCACTGACCCAACAAAATAGAAATTACCAAACAATCCTTTCTTCTTCAACAACTTTTCCGGTCCCTTTAAAGGTACCATTAACTTCCCCACTCCTGCACCAGCGCTTTTCTCCATATTGTAGTCTTTTTTTCTTCTTCCTAGTCAGTTTTTTCTATTTGAACTGACTTTCTAATTTTCCAGAGGAATGGTGTTGATCTATCGAATGGAAATCATCATAAACACTTCTGTCCAAAAAGCCACTGATATCGTGTTGCCTATAGTGTTTGTTTTCTGAGCAAAACAGCAAGAAAAAAACAAAACTGAAATATGGTCCTAGCACATGCTCACACAACACATGCACAATACAAACATACCAATACTAAAAAATAACAGTTGTGGACCTTGATTGTATATGCTTGTGGAGCCTGGTAAGGACATCACCTTACTTTACTTTAAGGCTTCCCATACTCTGCATCACAGTACAAGGTAGAGTGGTCTCAATGGGTTTCCCTCCTAGGAAGAACAGCACAGAATGAGGAGTTGAGCTATGCCTTTGTCCCCCTACAACACATCAGCCAAATTTGCTGTGCTTGGCAAGGCAGAAACTCTCTCTACTACCACATAGCTTTGGTGCAGATTACTGCCTCAATAGAGCAAGATACGAATCAATAACCAGAACATATCTATACTTTTAGGTGCAACTAATGCTGCTCTGAAAACTGATCAGTGATCCATGACCATATCCACAAAAGGACTGAGGTACTGCGATTCTGAGGGTTACCCTAACTAACTTTTAGGCACTATCTGCTCCTAGAGTGGAATTAATACCATCAAATTCCCTATAACCGTGCATGCGGGGGCCAACACATAACAGCCATGGATTCATAAAAGCTAACCTACTGAGCAGGGAGAGGTCTAAACAAGCTAGGTAAAAACACCGGCAAAACCAATGTATCTTAAATCCTGTCTTTTTCCAGAGCTCAGGGCTCCATGGAGACACATAAGTGACTGCCCTAAACACAAACCTGCAGAGTAGGCCTCCTGTTGAAGGTGTGCTGCTTTCTGTATTGTAATCCAGAAACAGAAATAGCATTGGGATCAGGAACCAGGATCCCCATCTCCCAAATGCGAGATCTCATCACTGGGCTCCAGAACTTTGTTCCTTGCTTCTTCTTTCTGGTATCCCTACTTTATTTGGCCCTTCAGAGGACTTGGGTACAAAAACGCCTAGTTTGAGTGTCCCAGATATGCTTAAGCACAACAAAAACAAAGTCATACAGCCCTGCCAAAGTTCATAGTATGGCTGCAAAGCAATGGTAGTAGTAGTAAGGTACTTTACAGGTGAAAATGAGATGACTAATTGGTTAAGCAGATGATTTGTGGAATGCCCTCTTGAATCTAAACTCCTAAGTGCTCATTTAGGTACTTAAGTCCTTTTGTGCACCTGGACCTTGAGCCTCACGTTTCAGGAAGGAACAATATTTTTAACTAGTGCACAAGACAATGGGGACAAGTCTACTGGGGACTCTAGGTGCTACAATACAGACAACAAATAGCAAGTGCAAGTGAACAAGCAGCAGCAGCTGCATTATCTGAAGTTTCTCAGTGACTTTTTGATGTGGCTCCACAGAGGAAGCACTGCAATAGTCTCACCAGGAGGTGTCAAAGAAAAGGCTGACTATGCCCAAGCAAACACCAAAAATAAAGACTTCAACCACCTGAGGTGCTGAAAGTAATCTAATGAGCTGCTATTCTATGGACCAGAGGCAGCCAAGATTTCAGACAGTCTTTGAGAGCATCAACAGACATGACAGAGTGCAATTACATTTTGAGAATGGAGCATTACAGCTGCAGACATTCTGACTAGGGACAGAAGTTACACATAAACCCATTTAAGGATCAGACCCTGGTTCTAACCTGTAACAAAACGTAAGTTCAGAGCACGTAAACCAGTTTCAAAATGGCTGAAACTGGTTTAGGATAAACCTGGTGGAATGTAGTATCAGATATAACTGATTTGGGTCAAACTTGTTTATGGAACTTCTGCCTAGACCCCTTCCTGGTTCAAGTTAAATCACAGTTCCCCAGCATGTTTTCCATCCTTAGACTTGGCTGTGCTGTCTGCTTCAGCAGAGAAGGGTTGGGGGGGAGGGGGAACAGGCAGGGACTGCCTCCCTCCCTGGCAAACCCTGGGGTCTGGGGCTGAGGAGAGAGTTAAACCCCCCCTTTCCCTGAGTACCAAGCTGCCCTGCTAAACTTACTGAAAGTTACTGCTGCCTGTGCCTGAACTACAAATCCCAGTGGCACCTAGAAGCAGGAAGAGGAAGTGATGAACAACTGCAGAATCCTGCTTTTGTGATGCTGGACTGCAAATCCCAGAGACCTCAGAGGTAGTGGGAAGAGGAACTGTCAGAGAGCCATGCTTTAGCGCCCCCAGCTTTTGGTCTGAGCCACTGCAGGCATCTGGCTGCATTTCCTGAATCAAAGGTAAATTTGTGTCCAATTATTTCTCAGTTTAATCTTTGCAGCTTAGTCTTGGGGTTTTTGACTGTCTGTACTTAGCCTCAGGTCTCTTGTTGCAACCTCCAGCTGGAGCACTTCAAAACCACTGCACCTACATGACCTCTCTAGCCAGTGGACATGATAAGACACTGTAATGATCTGTGACTCTGCTCCCCCCTCTCCCAACAGTGCTGGGGGGAGCAGAGTGGACTGTTCGGGTGGCTTTGCCTCCCCCATTTCCCAGAGCCTATGACTTTGCTCTGCCCTCTAAGCATAAGGTGAGGGGAGAGAGCAGAGATGAAGTAGTGAGGGTTCTCCTTTCTGCCATGCCTCCATTCTCCTGGAACATCCCACTCCTCTCCTCCCCAAGGAAATGGAAGACCTATTTGCTTGTTGGAATCAGAGACCAGACGTACAATGGTATGCTAGATTTAGGGCTGGAGGGCAGGAATCCCTGCTCCAACATTAGAGGTGGGGAGTCCTCCTGGCTCTGGCTAGGGAAAGGAACCTCTGGTCTTTTAGTTCTAGCAGAGGGTGGTGCACTCAGGGAGAATAGTCAGAGTGCACACAACAACGCTTACTGACAGTCTGCCCTGGTCTCCCTCTACCCTCCCTCCTTTTTGGTGGAAGAGCAGAGCATTGTGGGATGCAAGAGAACCCCACAGGTCCTGACGACAGAGGCAGATGTAATATTTGAAGCAGTTCCAAATGAAGCTGCACTTTAAGTATTTGAAGAATGGAGTGTTTCTGCCATGGATAGAATCACAGCTCCCTCCTCGGTTGCACCCTGCAGCTGTAGCATTTTGAAACTACCAGAGCTGCAAGCAGCAGTGAACTCTCCAGCCAGATGCTGTCATGCCACAGAACGTCCATATGGAACAGGCTAAATAGCATCTCATTCCAACGGGTCACTTCAGAGCAGTCCTGCCATTTCTGCAGCATTTGAAAGGGCATGCATACTTATCTGGCTTGCCCTTTGAAGCTATATTTCTACTCCTGGCATATTTGATACAGAGGAGAAATGCAACGTAGCTAAAAGAAAACATTTCTCTATTTCTCAGACTCCTTGGTCTGGGGGATTGATTAAACTGGTGATTCTCAACCAGACTGCCATGATATCTGAGGTGCCATGTGACACTGACACTTATAAAGTGATTGAACTCATATACCTGAAATAGGAATCCATAGTGCTAAAAACTTTCTGACCTGCTGTGGCCTTTCACTTCTTTGAAACATATGCATTGCTCAAATATTATTCCATAGACAAAAAATGAGTTGAGGCATTTTCTGAGAGGTACCTCGAATCTAAAGTTGAGAACCAGTTTATTAGACAAACCAGCAAATCCTGTTCATACTGCTCATTTTGAAAGTTATGTATTAGAGAACATAGACTTCAGGTGTTTTGCACTGCTTCTAATGTTGCTGAGTTTACATGTACCTCCATTAACTTTAGTAGGGCAAGATCAGGATTAAGTCCAGTATGCTCTGCTTCCTATTTACTGGTTACAGGACCCATGGTTCTTTCTCTGGAGCCATGATAAAGACTCAATTTAATTCACAGCTCCATTATACTGTCTAAGACTGCCCTTAAACAAACTGTGAAGGTCAGTGGGAATGGTGTGCTAGCATAATCAAACACAACAGATTTTAGCAATAAGCATGCACCAAACCACATATTGTTTTGTATATCACTTTCCATTTTTCCCTTAGTTCCATATGTTTGGCTTTGGGCAATATGAACACTTTCTCATGTTTTAGCCTTCTTTCTGCAACATAGCAAACAGTAACTCATTTATTTTGTTAAAGCCCAAAGGGACAGCCCTGCTGAAGCCAATAAAGCTCCCACTTACAGCTTATATGTTTTTTTGTATGCTATCTATAAATGTCACCTACCTCCCTAGAATTCAAACTGCCACATACTCATGATTGTGCCTTAAAAACAAATAGGCATCCTGTCACACTTGGAATTTTTTTTCTATACAGGTAGAATGGTAAATCAAAGAAAAATGTGGGGAATTTAAAAAAAACAAAAACCAACCGCCTGAATAGTAATTGTTCAGGAAACCCAGAAAGGTGACACTTTATTGGCTAAAATAATCCATTTACAAAATAAAAAAAATATTAGAAATAAAATGTAAACAGATTTTCTGTGGTTACAAAATGGAATGTCAAAAGGAAGGAACTGTGGGAGTTATCTCACACATTGAAAAGACTAATGGGCTAAATATTCTAGCATAGATACATAAAAATCAATAGGCTTTATTTTTGAAAATATGTTCAATTTCCTTTATAATGTTATGTTATAAATTGAACATTAAATACAAAAGACAGAGATTTCCATAAAAAATATTTTCCTATCTATTAAACTCATAACGGTGAAAATAACAAGTGGTTGATGACATTTAGTGCTTCTAAATTCAAGTCAAATAATGTTAGCAGAGAAATGTTACACACTTGCGCCCTCTCTCACAGCAGTCACCAGTATGACTAAAGAGGATATATGAAGGCATAAAGAACTAATGATATTACCCACTGAAACTTTTAATCACAATAAGCCAAATGCTGTTGTCCAAGGCCATTGAAATTCTGGAGAGTTTTCTCAGAATGTTAACAGCAAAACTCTGTCCTGGCCTTGAAAGCAACTGATACCTCTTAAACTTAAAAAACCCCAGCCATGAGTTGTATGATGTATCATTTTCTCAGCATGTGCTTACTTATGCTGCAAAAATGATAGACTAATTCAAATTGCTTGTATGAATATTTAACATATTTGTTATTTGACTGTTCAACAGTAGAGATGAATGTCAAGAAGATGGTCTCCTGAGTGATGGATGCAATCTGGAAGTGCAAGAGAAAAAAAAGCATTGCTTTCAGAAAAGAGGGACCAAAATTATTTCTGGTCTACTGTAATCTGTAAGTGCACATTCCACTCTAGTACAATAGAAAGAAAAGCACTGCTTTCTGAAAAGAGGGTCCAGATTCACTTCTAGCCTACGTTTATTGAAATTAATGATGAATGTGGCCAAAGGTATCTTTTGATATATGTAACATCTCCTCCAAGCATAGAGGTTCTTCAGTATTTTGTTTGGGCCCATATGCGAAGTTTGCCTTATGAAATTTTAAAATAATATGTAAAGTACGGATATGTATATGCATGTGCAGATATAGATCATGCACATACTTTTTATGAAAGAAAAACCCAATGGCTTTAACATTGAAGACATTTATTTATATTTTCTTTTAGCCATGCTAATCCTATGCAAATTAAAAATGTAATTATATTTATCAGATACAGCACATGGTTTTCTCCACTGCATTCTGTTTTGCTTGAAATGCTTTAAATATATGGAATAGAAACATTGAGTTTTGTCACTAAAAATCCTTTCCGAGATGGAAAAATGTTAAGTCCTGACACACAACAGAATCACAGTTTACGGATAACAGAATTTGCAGGAATTCAGTCTTCAAGGATTTTTTTTAATGTATGAATTTTATGTTTTTGTTATGTATTACAGTCAGAAGTAGAATTCCTCTACAGGGAAGCTTCCTCAACAAGCAAAAAGGCATGCTATATGCAAGAGAAAGACATGGTATGCAAATATTGGAGCCAAACACTTACAAGTTACTTATTCTGTAATCAACATTCAGGGTCTTCTACAACAGTGCTTGCAAATCAATATGGCCTGAATTTTTTTGAAGAGGGGAAACTGTTCTTCTTTTCTTAAACTGTAGTTTATTTAAACACTGCAATGCTGACAGTTATATTCAGTCTTCACTCAGGCAAAATTTCCATGTACTTCAGTAGGAGTTTTACAGAAAGATCTATGTAAGGGCCTAAGGATTTATTTGTGGGCGCAATGAAACCAGAATATTAATTCTGTTTCCAGCAGATGGAAGGGGTTCAGACTTAGTATTTCAATAGTAAGATTAGCAAACTTATACACATCTATGTAAACAAGTTTGCCAATACATTGCTGCCAACTGCTCTCATGGACTCAGTGGGCTTGTTTCCTTTTTAAGAGTCTTATTATCATGAGATGTCATTCAAAAATGGCACCACAGTGATTATATACTTGAACTTTTGATTTAAAGTATGTATATGGATGAGTGTCATAAAGACAGCTCACAGTATTGAAAGATTCAATTTAACTGTCATAGCTCTGCTATGCTGAAACTGAGATGCATAAAAAACATTTTTAAGAGGAGGAAAGGAGATACGTTAGTAATTTGTGCCTGGCATTTGGAAGGATATAGATATGTGTTAAAAATATCCACCACTTTTAAAAACATTTTTTCTATTGCATGTGAACAGAACATGTGATCACAAATGGAGTGTAACTCATATGTTCATTAATAGCCAATTCATGAAAAATACTGAATATATTTTTTAAACTGCAGAGTGCCATCATCACTCAATGAACTTAATGGACTGGTCTATTAAGTAGCAGTCAGGAGCTATTATTTTTTCAATACAAAATACAAGGGACACTTAATATACTGCTGATAAAAAAACAAAACCCTTATCTCATAGTGTCTCTCCATTGGTCTTTTCTTATCTAATATTCCCACTCATATCACTTTAACTGTAAAGTATAGCTTTACAAACCTACCAATCACATACTCCAACAAATAGTAATATTTATTATACGTTCTTGTATGAATTCATGATTAGTAAATTAACAACATGTTTATTGTGTTCTTAGCAGACCATATCTGCAAACTCTTCTATTCCCTGTGCATAATGTTATTATCTGAATTGCATCACTTACTAGCAGTAATAACAATTGGGACAGCATTGAACTAGCCACTAAGGGGCAGATTTTTAAAGGTAATTAAGGTTGGTAAAGATACAGATTAACACGTGAGATTTTCAAAAGTGCCTAGATGCCTATTCATAAGGTCAATGGGACTTTTAAAGCTCCTATTTACTACCTACCTGGATCCATAAGAACCTTGAACAATCTGTCCCTCAGCAACACAGTCAATCACTCTGTCTCAACCAGAAGCCTTGACTTCATAATGAGCTGGACAATATTTCAGACTTTATATTGTTAAGTTAGGCATACAGTA
>NW_017729033.1:42263300-42264782 GCF_001723915.1 Gavialis gangeticus
CCTTGAACAATCTGTCCCTCAGCAACACAGTCAATCACTCTGTCTCAACCAGAAGCCTTGACTTCATAATGAGCTGGACAATATTTCAGACTTTATATTGTTAAGTTAGGCATACAGTAGCGCCAGAAGAGAATCCACATCTGCCTATACATTAGCAATACGGCCCTTTCTGAAATAAAATTATCCTTCTGCTGCACTCCACATAAAGCCTAAGTTAACATAACTAGATGTTTTGACATTCACAGTGAGACTGAAAACATAAAGAAACACCATGTAATATATATTGCACAGCATACTTGTATTACTCTGTGGTCAATGGATATGGTGGACAATATAAAACTGTCAATACAAATGATGGGTAGGTCTTCCTCCTCCTCACTGCTTTGTTGTAATTCAGTCTTAAGGACAAAATGGTGGTTATTACAAAAGGAGATACTTTAATGGATTTTCAAGGACTCAAAGTATACTAGAGCCACACATAGGTACCCAAGTCCATTTATAGACCTAATAAGTGAAATAGAATCCTGCCCTAATGGTCAATCTGAGCTTTATAATATGGATCAGCTTCCATATCAACATGGATAGCCAACAATTTATAAACTCGTAAAGCATTAATTGGCATTCTAAAAGTCATGTATTCAAATAGCTGTACAAATCTTCTACCAGAAACAGGCAGAAAATTGATGCATGAATGAATTATTAGATCTAGGAAGACTCTGCTTATGAAAAAACAAGTCCAGATCCATTTATATTTTTTCAAAGGGGAAAACTCAGTCCTCATATCTTACTCAGCACTGCAAGATGGTTGTTATTTTTTGTTTGCATATGTGAAAACCAGTTCTTTTTTAGGATCAATCAGTAAATTGCTTGCTTCAAAAATAGAAAATACATTTGTAAAGATGTAGGTGTTACAGCTGGCAAGATAAACAAGGAAGAAAATAGCCCTTACATTCCAAAATGTAAGGCTGCATGTAATTAATTATTTAGTTTGGTACCTGACAAATGGATTTGATTGGAGCCATCTTAAACTGTACATAAGGCTACTAAGATAAAAGAATCAGAGATGTCTTCACAATTCCTGTAAACTGTTATTGTTAGGCAGACTTAGATAGTCCCATCTTCATCACTAATCTTTCTAGCCTTTCTGAAGTTTCTAACAGATAAGAGAATCTGAATCTTCTTAATTAATAAGGCAGTTTGGAGGATCTATTGAACCTTGATTTCTTAAAAGTTAACAGAATACTTTACTGTACAGCGTACTACTGTATGTGAAACATTTAATGCAAGTGAGTCATTACTGCAGATCACTGTATGGCCACTTAAGAGTGAATTGTTCATTATAGAGTGCATTTGCATGACCCCTGTAGGCTACGGATAGAACTTCATTTCCCCTAGTGGACAACAAAAGTGAAGCCTGCAGCCAAGTCTGAATCAGAAATGCATAGAAAATTAGGGTTGGAAGGGGCCTCAGGAGGTCATCTA
>NW_017729033.1:42264793-42264993 GCF_001723915.1 Gavialis gangeticus
TGCTGTGGGGGGACGGGGGCTGTGGAGTGAGCAGGGACTGTTCCTGTGGCAAAGGGGTGGTACCTGCGGACATGATTCAGTATCCCCGAGGTGGTCATGCACTTTGTTCCCTTGCCCGGGCTGATTTTGGCTCGGCAGTGCACACAGATAGCAAATGCGGGATCATCTGCCAGCTCATAATGATCCCAGACCATGCTAGT
>NW_017729033.1:42266493-42270241 GCF_001723915.1 Gavialis gangeticus
AGTCATGTTCCCCAGGCCCTTCACCATTTTCACTGCCCTCTGCTGGACTCCCTCCCAATTTGTCCACATCCTTTCTGTAGTGAGGGCTGCATACTATACACAGTACTTCAGATGTGGCTTCACCAGTGCAGAACTGAGGAGAATAATCACTTTGATCTGCTGGCAACACTGCCAATGCAGCCCAGTATGCCATTAGCCTTCTTGGCAACTAGGACACAGTGTTAGCTCATATTTAGCTTATTGTTCACTGTAACCCCCAGGTCCTTTTCTGCAGAGCTGCTGCCTGGCCAGATCAGCCCCCAGGCTGTACTGGTGAATGGGATTTTCCATCCTAAGTGCAGGAGTTTGCACTTGTTACCCTGGCTAACTGGTAGGTGTGATTTTATTTTCTAGCAAGATTGCCAATCCAAGATTTCTTGTTAGTAGTATCATGATGGTTATTGTTATTATTTGCTGATAATCTGCAAACTGTAATGACAACCAAACTGTCCCCCCCCCAACACACACACACACACACACACACACACAATATATGTTCTACCAAGACTGGAAGCTCAGATTGGAACCAGGAGTCAAAACCAGAGAATGAACAAGCAGCACATGGAGTGTCAGGACCAAGAACTTTTACCTTTGCCTGGCTAGGCCTGGTTTTAAGGGCTGAAGCAGGTGAAGCCTGTTGCCTATGATTTCACGGGACTGGCTGCCCTGATTGCGGCACTCAGCCCAATTGGGACTAGGGTCCCGCTTGCTCTGGGCTTGCTGCAGGTGGCGCCTCTCCAAGGGATGAATTGTCCCGTCTCCCTGATGGAGACTGACTAGGTCTGGAGCTCTGCTCTGGCCTCATTACACTGAGGGATTGCTAACATATAGTCTCAGACACTAGCAAACCAACCCAGAAGAGCTACCACCTAGTCCAGTTCATTGTGAAGGGAGGCTCATCCAGGGCTGTTATATGAGGGCTCTACAACACACACCAGCCAAAAGTGAGCCCCCCAAAAATAGAACCCAGATCCACAAACAGTAAAATAGGCACAAGTAGCCACCAAACTTTTGAACTTTGCATATTAATATACATTAGTACCACAGTGGAATATAACCATAGATAAACCTATGTAACATAAGGAGGGTTACATCTAGGAAATGCAAAGTACAATAAATACACATAACTAAGAATTGCAACTAAGAATTATTTTGACCATCCCAGAATCCTTCTGTGTGTGACTGTACATTGAAACACTGATACCCCTAATTGCACCCTGCATTGTTCTGCCCCTACCCCAGCACACCCTTCCACCTTACCCCCATTGGTGCCACTTCCCTTGTCCTAGTATGAACCTCCCACCCCACTCTCTCCCCACTCCTGGTCCTGCAGCTCTGTCCCAGCCACAACTGCCCACTCCCTATTTTGGTTTTGGTTGCTTTTAGAAATGGATTTGCCAACATAGAAGAAAGGCTATATTTGCAGTTCAGTATTACTCCTGTCTCTATATGCAAGAAGATACAAAACTCACTAACCTACCTGCTTTTGCTTGGCTTCAGCTAAAAAATGTAAACATGAATTCAAGCAGTCTATCCAAACTGAGCCTTACATGTACTGAGGTTTCTTTTATTGCTACTTCCAGCTATCTAAGCTTGCCTGGTTTTGAAGTGTCCCAATGTAGTTCTGTGTCCTGTTAAGCTGTTTGTATAACTAATTGTGGGACAGATTGCTGAAGTGACACTTTATCTAACCAGTTTAGTCAGCTACTTGAGTAGGAATATCTAAGGAGTGCTATTATAATGTGAACGTGTTGGGCAGATGGAACCGAGTGGCAATAGGCAGAAAGTGATCAGAAACAGAGAAAGCAAACATGTTTGGGTACTGGCAGTTGGAGGTTAGAATAGTTCACTAGTTTGTTGTCACTGAAGGCAGCACAAGTGAACCATGAGAATATACGTTGGGACAGTGAGGAGTACTGGAGTAGAACATGGTCTAACAGTTGTCTTGGTAGAGATAGGGCCTGGAAGATGTCAGTTGGTATGGCAAAGGCAAGATATTGTAGAAGTACCTACCCAGCTGTGAGGAGAGCTGGGGCAATCTGGAGTCAAGGAACAGGAAAATATCAGTAGTCAAGAGGACTCTTATGAAGATTATATTCATGCCATTTCCTACAACATGCAAATTCATTTCTGTGATGGTCAGGTTTTAATTTCACATTATGATAAAAGGTAACAGCCTAGTCTCTTGCACCTACATAAGCTGTGCTTGCATTCACTAATTATTCTGGGTATAGAAATTGCACACATACATATAGATATGTACATGACAGTCTGATTGTCTGTGTACATGGTAAGTTTGAGGCTTTATAAATGCACAGCTGTGTGATTTTGCACAAGCAGCTGCAGCCTTGCAAACAAACTAAAGAGCCACTTTCAAAAATTTGGCAGATTACACAGTAGCTAATATTCCTGTGGGTAATATACACATTTGAAGATGTTCTGTGTAAGTTGAGACATTTTGGGTATAAACATGAACTGAGGATACAGCCAGAGACAGAGAAACCTACATTTTTTTAACTTTAAAAATGACTCAAGCACACTTTTCTCTCTGTTAGTTATTTGCATTTTTTTTTTTTACTGTACATGCTTTGACTGTTTAACAGAGACCAAGGAAAACTCCCACAATGCTCATACAATTAATTTTTTGGAACACTTTCAACTTTTGACCACTGTCACATTGTCCTGCTGTTTCTCTGGAGGAGATAGGGATGTTGAAAGGCCAAGTCTCAGCAACTGCATCCCTGAGGCCCCCCAAGTTGACATACTCTAGAAACAAAAAGAACAGAAAGTGCCAGATCATAGCAGAATAGGAAACAATGTTGAAGGATTAAATTATTATTTCATGTAGAGAGATTGTTCAGGCATTCACAACGATGACAGTACTTGCTGCAGCTTCAGAATTTATATCTATTATGACATTTCAGAGAGGTTGAAAATAGAAATAAATTTATCTCAGTTTTGAGAATTAAGATTTGCATCAACTGCTAAAATATTATATTCAGAAAGTTTTTCAGGAGTTAAATTGTCACCTGGTAGAAAACAGTGTAGCTCCATTATCCCCCAGACTTTGTGTTTAAGAAAGATTTCAGGAACACAGACATTTGGACAATTTTGATTTTCAGATCCAGTGCCAACAGCAGAAATTAAACAGAATAAAAAAAATCCTAAGTTACTAAAACATGTTTAGGCCTCCCAACATGGTACTGTAGGTGTAATCTCTGTGCAACAGAGATGCAGCCACAGCAGAAGAAGGTGAGTCAGAACCTACGTATTCTTCTTTTCATGTTTCTATTATACTTCAATCCTCTAAGCTATTTTTTTTTTCAGTTTAAATATCTAAAGTTATTTTTAGCAGCAGCCAAAACTAATACACACCACGGGTTTCATGTGTTCCAATCATTCTGCACGTGAAGCTCACAGTGACAACAGGAAATACCCCCCATATTTTGTATTTTCCCTCTAGGTTTACTATATAGTGTCCTTCCATGAGTTTTCTAAAATTACTATTGAAGGCCATGGGGGTGTAGGATGTAGCCGTGCTGGTCTAAGGACATAGGCAGACAAGGTTCTTTGTGTGAATCTGATATCTTTTATTAGACCAACTTAAATAGTTGGAAAACAATTATTGAGCAAGCTTTCAGGTTCAAAAACCCTTCATCAGGCTAAGGAAGTTTCAGCAGTTGGTGTGTGCTCTTCCTGGATGGAATGA
>NW_017729033.1:42270387-42293548 GCF_001723915.1 Gavialis gangeticus
TATTTAAGTTGGTCTAATAAAAGATATCAGATTCAAGCAAAGAACCTTGTCTGCCTGTTGAAGGCCATGGCATTGAAACAGAGGATAAATAGTATCATGCCTTAATTTCTACATATAAGATTTCATAAAGCTGGTTGTTAGAAAAAGATTTAAATAGTGATCCTTCTCACACTAGGCTCAGTAAAAGCTTTTCTAATGAGGAACAAGAATGGGTGTAAAGTGAGAAGGCTGCTTCTTCTAATACATTCTGCATATATAGAATCATAGAATCACAGAAGTAGGGTCGGAAGGGACCTTGTAGATCTTCAAGTCCGACCCCCTGCCTGGGTGGGAGAAAAGACTGGACTCAAATGAGTCCAGCCAGGTAGTCATCAAGCCTCTTCTTAAAGATCCCCAGGGTAGGAGCCAGCACCACTTCCCTAGGAAGTTGGTTCCAGCTCCTAGCTGCCCTAACTGTGAAGTAGTTCTTGCGGATGTCTAATCTAAACCTACTCTCTAATAATTTGTGTCCATTGTTCCTTGTCATGCCAGGGGGTGCTAGGGGAAACAGTGTCTCCCCTAAATCCTTCTGGTCCCCACTAGTGAGTTTATAGACAGTCACCAGGTCCCCCCTCAGCCTTCTCTTGTGAAGGCTGAACAGGTTTAGGTCCTGCAGTCTTTCAATGAAGGGTCTGCCCTGTTGTCCCTGGATTATGTGGGTGGCCCTCCTCTGGACCCTTTCAATGTTGTCTACATCCCTCCTGAAATGGGGCGCACAGAACTGGACGCAGTACTCCAGCTCTGGCCTGACCAGCGTCGCATAGAGGAGGAGGATCACCTCCCTGGCTCTACTTGAGATGCACCTGTGGATGCATGACAAGGTCCGGTTAGTGCTACCAACCATGACCTCGCATTGTTGGCCCCTGTTCATCTTGGAGTCAATAATGACTCCAAGATCCCATTCTGAAAATTGGTATCTACTCAAATATTGGTATCTACTCAACTTTTCTTGGGTTATTTTACCCACCTGTAAAAGAGAGTAATTATCTATCACTGAAAGGTCTTATGAACCATAATCAATGCCTCTAAAGCACATAGGTATTATTGTTTCAGACATTAGGTAAACTAAGCCTAAATAATAAATAAGAAAACCCGATGAAATAAAAAGCATGACAGACGACAGATTATAACCTATTTAGGAAGGAGCAAGGAGGCAAAAAGTAGGGAGGTTGTGGCATAATCTATTTCCAAGTCACAGACAGCTTGGAAGACAACAATTTTATATATTTATTGTTGCAATAAATAAAGCAGAAGATGAGGTCCCAATTGGTCTCTGTTGAAAACCAACAGATTTTGCCTTGCTGGAGGTGGAAGGAGCTATTTAGGGGTTGAAAGGATATTACTTTTTTTCCAACAGACTAGCTTCTGCTCTTGCACAAATTCTATTTACCATAAAACCTGGAACAACGCCAACGTGAAGGACAGATAGAGCACTACAACATCCATACCACCACACAAGGCACAACTGGCACCATACCCACTCTGCCCTCCTCTAGTGCCATCGAAGGCAGCAGTGGTGCATTCTCCCCATTGTGGCAGGGCACTGATTCCTCTTCAGTTTCTTGGTTTTCCTTGCATTTTCACTACCATACTGAGAGGCTTCATATTAAGTTGGCAGTTCTGTGGCAGAAAGGGCCTGAAGTACCAGCCCAGCTTTTCAGGACACAAGATGCTATATAAATACAATATTAGTTTTCTGACTTACTGCCTTATGTGACTGGCTTTTGTGCCTTCTCTAACCAAACTCCCCATGCATATAGCATTCACAGCTAGTGAAGCTTTTAACTCATCTGAGGAAAAGACTGTGTTATAAAGTTGAAGGTCAAGAGCTTTTTTCCCCTCCAAGATATCACATATGTGGTCGAGTGTTAAAACAGTCAAAGAAATGTGTGCACTTGTATTTCAAAGCTTAGCTTTAGTATTCACATTGCCTTCACCCAGTCTACACATATATAGCAGCAATGGAGAGCTAGTCAATGCAAGCAAAGGATCTGATGAAAATGTGAAGCAATTGATAAAAAAAGCCTGAAAGAAGAAAAAGAGTTGTTGAAATGTTCTCATTTATAACAGAAAAAAGGCAACAAAAAGAATGTCTGGTGAATGGAGAGCATATCTGATTACAGCTTTGCACAGTTTCATTGGCTCCTGAAGGGAGCTTTGAGTTCTTATGTATGCACAAACTGAAACAGTCGTGAGTCTGAATGCTACTGAAGTATGTAATATACTCACTTTATACCCTCTACTACAATTGTACTACAATAGTACTACAAAAGTATGTAATATAATTCACATTATACCCTCTACTACAGTTGGGAAAATGTCAGAGTCACTCTTCTTTATATGCCAGTTTAGCAAAGCCCTGTCTTTTAGTGGAATAAAGTTCTAAATCCTATTTCCTAAACCTGTTTAAATTCAGACACTGGACTCTATAGAATAAGCATTTCCTTTAAAAATGCAAGGGAAATATGGCTGTGACCAGGATCATACCTCAAGGTGTCAGAAAGAGGTAAATGAAACATTACATCCTGGACACATACAAAGAGTTATACACCCAGGCTTTCCTCAACCCAGTCCAAGAAGACAAGTATGTCTCTTTAACAAAGAGTGGAAGGGGAGTGGGGGGAAAGGAAATATAGCCTCTAGGGAACAATGGCACAGCTTTTGTGATGCACAAAGACGCGTGTGTCCTCATATTTCCTAACTTGGGATCTTTCCTGGCAGGTTTCTTCCTTAGATCAAAGGGAAAGAGCAATGTCCTCTTCCTTAATTTACAGATCCTACTGTAATCTGTAAAACTTTGCATCTCTGCTCTAGAGAACCAATATGGGAGATTTTTTGGTTTTAAACGGATAGGGTAAAACAGACTTTTGCATGATTTTTTTCAAGATATTTCAGTTCTTAATTGAATATGTTAGTATTGGGTCTGTACCCTACTTCTAAGTGAAGTACTGCATATCCACCCATAGCTGATCATATCAATGTCATGGTCAGGCAACAGGCAGGAGAAGGGTGGCATATTAGTGACTAATTGATTCAGAGAGGCCATGAGCTTCCATAGTCAACAAACTCAATTCACTAAGATCTGATGTTAGCATCTAACAAAGTAGGTTGCTCATGCCTCTCTGAACCAGTTAATCTCAAAGGCTAAGTACAAATATTCAAAAAGCCTGAGCCTGAATTGATTCAATCTTTGCAGGTTAATTTAACCGGTGTAGACTGAATTGTGTAGATTGTCCTTTTGATTATGGAAATGCAGCCACACGGTGCCATAGCAAGTGGGAGGAAGTGGGGTGACTGCCCCGGGTGCCGAAGTGAAAAGGCATCAACAGGCACTGCCCAGCGTGGGAAGGGCACAGGGCGGACCTGTGAGTGGCTCATTTAGGGGGGGCATGGGGATGGGGGAAGGGAGACCTCCACTCCTGCGTGCACTCCTGGACAAGCATGGGGCGGCATGTGCCCCCCAGATCTGTGTGCAGGGCGAATGTGGGCTGCCACCATAGGCTCTACCCTGGGTGCCAAAATTCATTGCTACATGCCTGCAGTGGCTTAGGCCAGAAGTTGGGGGTCCCTAGGGCAAGCCCTACCTTCCCTTCCACAATGGCCAGAAGGCTGGAGGGGAGCTGAGCTGAGCGGGGGGAGGCATGGCCAGGCCCTAGCAGGCCTGAGTATGATTGGGAAGGGGTTTAAACCCCCACCCTGGCCTTCAAGGACCCCAGCCAAGTTGTGCCTGGAGGGGTGGGGGGAATCAGCCTTTGCCAGGCTTTTGTGGGGTGGGGAAGGAGCATGGCCAGAACTTGGCTCCTTGCCAGATGCTGGCCTACCATGGCCCCCTAAGGTGAAGGGGCAGGGAGGGGATTTATTCCCCCCCTTCCTCCCCTCTCCCTTGGAGGACCCCAGCTGGGGCCTGCCTCAGGGGCCCATGCAGTCCAGTGTCTGGCCATGCCTCTTTCTCTGCTGCTGAAGCAGTGGGGGGGTGGGGACCCTAACAGGGGCATCAGCCCCTGTCATGGTGTCCTGGCGAGCAAGCCTCATCCTGGTGAGTGGGACTGTGCTAGGGGAAGGAGTGGGGTGGGCAGAGCTGGCACAGCCTGTGTAGAGCAAGCGGCAGTGGTGGCAGTGCCAGAGGGTGTTTTGGGGGTTATGACCACCAAAAAAATTGGCTTAGCCCATGTAGCCACCCCTTCCAGCCCCAATGGCTGTGGTCCCCTGGTGAGAGAGGGGAGGGAGGAGGAAATAAATCCCCTTCCTGACCCCTTCACCTCAGCCATGCCCTGACCCCTGCCACTGGAGTGGCAATGGGGGGTACCCTAACAGGGGCTGCTCTTCCCCAGCCAGGCAGACCCTAGCTGAAGTCCCCTGGTGGGAGATGGGAAGGAGGGGGAAATAAACCCTCTCCCTGCAACCTTCGCCCAGCCCTTTTGCCTTATGGAGCCATACCAGGCCAGCATCTGGCCATGCCCCCATCCCTGCTCCTGCTCCAGCTAAAGAGAAGAGGGGCGGAGCCAGTTCTGCTTCCTGGAGCAGACAGCACAGCTCAGACCATAGCTGCAGAGCATGCTGGGATGCTGGGGAACTCTGATTTAACTTAAACTGGGAAGACAGAAATTCTATAAACCAGTCTGTCTTCAGTCAGTTAAGTCTGATACTACATTCAACCAGGCCCTCAGGACCCCAGGTAAGGCTGTTGGAGCCAGCACAGTGCTGACCTCAGCCTCTCCTACCTCACTGGTGCACTAGAGCTCTCCTACTTGCTGTGCACCAGACCAGGTGTAGCATGGGTGTTCCCCAGGGACAAGTAGCAGCAGCACAGCAACTCATCCATGGGGAAACAAAAGTCTGTGCTCATCTGGATGCAGCCAGTGGTGCTATCTTACCAAATCTTATGCCTGACCACAGACTAACATGGTTAACTTCCTCTCTGCCAAGATCAATTGCACATAATATTTCAATTTAAGTGACAGAAATGGACTTGATCAAAACAGGCAGTACAGTAAGCAGGTGTTCTGGAATGGGAAACACTGACTTAGAGGTGCATTGATTTAAGTTGTGAAAATATATCCAAAGAACATACCAACTGATATTTTACTAGGTCAGAAGCCCAAGAGCCAGGCATTGCTACAAAGTTACTGTTTGATGACAAAGCCTAATAAATCGAAGATGTGATTTGTGGCAAGTCAATTAAGTCCATCAACCAGGAGCCACAATAGAAGTACCATGAAATGAGGATAGGACAGGACAATATTATTTAGTACTATATAAAAATCTTCAGCAATTTTCACATGAGAAAAGACAGAAGTCATTATGACAAAAATCAGCTAGAATGTTTCAGCTACAGTATTCAGATGTGTAACCTATTCAATACTGTCTAATGCATGTATTCTAGGTTGCTTTAGAAGCTATAAACTACAAAATAAATATATTAATGACAATAGTGCTACTATTCATTTCTTCTGCCCCCACAGCACTATTAACCACGCACTGAAAATAAAAAAGGAAATTATTCAAATATTAACAATGACTCCCAGGAACCTACTGCACACAAAAGTTTGAACTCCGAATGGGGAAAATGCTAAGTCTGCATCTGCACCACTGGAGCCTTGCATTTGATATTACATGTACATTACTCAGGTACTGTACTACTTGGGGACTGTAAGAGGAACAAAAAGGCAGGTAGATAGGTAAGTCCCAAAACATTTACATAGCATCCACCAGTGTCTGAAAACTCTCAGGTTAATAGAACAACATTTTCCTCTTCTGTTTCATAAGAAGCCATACGCATTTGGTACCTCTCATAGGATGAATGTGGACATTTTACCTAAACTCTGCAGGAATCAGATATTTTCTTTAACACAATAAAAAAGGGCAAATGCATGTTAACATGTAATTACAGTCCAGGATAAAAAAAATAGACAGAGCTCAGGTCAATGTCAGAACAAGTGGATTAGTATCCTTGCTTGAGTGCCATGCAGAGACCCATTACTAAAAGGACTCACTCTTATAAATAATCCTACTTAATAGTCCCTCATATAATGTATAATAGAGATCAACCACCTACCTAGTTCTTTTTTTAAAACAAAAACTTAATGTGGTTATAATACTGCAAATGCTTTGAAAAAAATGTTTATTCATGGCAACTCTGCTCATTTGGGCAGCTGAAAACCTGATTTATAGAGATAGACCACTGTGGAACTGATTATTTGTGCTGAACCAAGAACAGTTTTCCAACCTAAAAACAGATATTGTATGGGCAGAGGTGGACATAAAACAATAGACCAAAGAACAAGGGCCAGTGCAATGTATCATGGTCCATAACAGGAATGATTCATTGTAAGGTGGATTTTTAGTTTTTGAATGAGGAAGGATGCTTGGCATGCGTGAAATGTGCGGGTGTTTCAAGGGTAACAGAGTATTTGAAATAAGGCACTAAGGCTCTAATAAGGCTGTAATAGGAGACAAAGAGAATATGTGAAAAATGTTGGATAGAATGAACAGAGTGGGCTGGGTGTGGGACAAGATGAAGATATAAATATTGGTAGGGACAAGGCTAGGGGAAATTCTGGCCGAACTGAAGTTAATGGGATGTTTCCTATGCAGTGCTTTGAAAATAAAGAGAACCATGAATTTGATACGGAAACATAGGTGAAGGTAATACAAAGATTCAAAAATTGAAAGGAAAACCTAGATGTAGCAGTAACCCCCTCCAGATAATCTTACCAATAGAGCTCAAGAGGCACAGAAGTACAGAAGAAACTGTTGTTTCAGTTGCTGAGTGGAAGCTGTCATCCCTTTTTCTGTTTTCTAAAGTTTAGGGTAAATTGGCCAAATGTGATCATTCCTGAAACTTTTGCAACTGAAATTGTAGAACACCTTTATAGCACTATAAGCTATAAAGAGGATAAAAGTCAAATAAACCATATGGAGGCACTGAATTAAATATGATGCCAAGGGAGAAGAAAACGAAGAATGTTAGGAATTTCATACAGAACAGAAATCCCACATTTTTTGACCTGCTCTAATGGAAACACTAAGGCCAGAAAATTGCATTTTACATTCTGTTTGTTTATATGCAGTAGGGCTGTGCAAAGCTTCAGGATTCGGAGATGATTCAGATGAATCGTGGGAAGCTTTGGGCTTTCTGAATCAATTTGGAGTTTCTGAAATGATTCTGAAAAGATTCAGAGATTCGGCCATAGGATATAATGGGAAATCAATGAAATAGCTATATCTTTGTTGTCTTTTGGCCAATTCAGATGAAACTTGCAGAAGTACTGAGAGCATGACACGTGCCAAGTCTCAAGGTGATAGGTGCAGGGGTTTCTGGGAAACTGCACCCTAACTTCTGAAAGCAAAACTTGTGTCACATGTGTGCATTAAGCCACAGCCAGGTGAAAACTGAAGTGGGGGGTAGCCCCTTCTGAGGGCATGAAGCTTACCAGGTTTCTAGGAGATAGACGTTTGGGGGAAGCTGCACCCCAAATTCTTGAAATCAAAAACTCATGTCGTGTGTGTGTTAAGGCACAGTTGGGGTGAAAACTGCAGGGGTGGTGGCCCCGGTAAGGCCACAAAGCCTGCTAGGTTTCAAGGACATAGGTGCAAGGATTTGGGGGAAACTGTACCTCAATCTGCGGACAAGCAAAACTCGTGAAATAGGTGACACTGTGCGTGTTAAGGCGCAGCAGGGTGACAGCTGCCAGCTGTCAAGGAGATAGGTCAGGGGTTCTGGGGCTCTGCACCTCTAGCTGCTGACAGGCAAAACTCATGACATGGGTGCTTGTGCAATTTTGTATGTCTTGGGGCACCGAGCCGGGGGGGGGGGGAACTACTGCAGGCCTGGCTGCTAAGCTACTGTGTTACCAATCAATCATGACCTCACTCAGGGACCAGCTCAATACACAATAGCTAGCTACTAGTAGCTACTAGATAATGAGTTAATTAGCAGGGATTAACACCTACAAAACCACAGGCTAAGGAGAGGAAAGAATCAATACAGACTATCAGCTGCCCCAAGGCAGACAGTCAGTTGCACAACCACCCATGTCATGAGTTTTGTCTGTCAGCAGCTAGGGGTGCAGGGCCCCAGAACCCCCCTTCACCTATCTCCTTGACAGCTAGAAGGCTTTGTGGCTACAGCAGGGTTTAGCAACCAGGCCTGCAGTAGTTTCCGCCCCCTCCTACCCCCCCTCCATGAAGTTGAGTAGATGGAGAACACAGGAGTCGAACTGTTACTTTGGCCCTCCACCCCTGAGCCTTCCTGAGATCAGCTGGAGGGGAGTGGGGGGAGGGACCCTAAACTGGGAAAGACTGGGAGAGCAGAAACATCTAGCTTCAAATTCCCCTTCATTCTTCAAAGATAGGGATACCCCAGTCTGGAAAAGATGAGGGGGTATTTCCCTGAAACTGGACTTGTCCCATGCTCAGGAGAAGTCCAACTGCTGCTGCTCTCCCAGCTTTCCCCAAACCTGGGTGACCATAGGCTGGGGAAAGTGTGAGGCACAGGGGAGAGGGTTTGACTTCAGGCTGGAATACCAGTACTTCCTCTTCAGGAAGTTTTCTACAACTATAAAGTTCCCAGAAATTTTTAGCAGTACAAATGAATGTCTGCCTATAGCCAACAGTTGTTTGCCTTTTTATACATGAAGAGGATTAAATCTTTATTCCCCCCACCCCCTGCCAAGCTCCCTTTAATTAATGACAACTTCAGTGAGCCTAAGATTTGGCCCAGATTATTTCTGAGCAGGGATAACACACCAGAAAAGACTTTATACAAAAAGACAAACATTTTAGCAAAATTTACCATTCATATCTAATCATCTACAGTACAGTCACTTTCTAAGGCTGATTCTGAAGTACAAGAAATCAGCAATGTTAAGAAAAAAAATCACACAAAAAGCTCCTGCTCTAAAGCTTTGATGAATGTTAACGTTGCTGCCTATAAAAGGTCTACTATTATCAGTCTTATCTCAGTAATGTCTCCTATGAATGGAAAAAATGGAAATTAAGTAAAAACCACTGCAAGAAAGAGGATCTGGATTGTTTTTATTTTAAGGGTCATAAAAATGTCATAAAAACATTGTTAATTCAAGTATGCAGTAAGATTTTAAAAACTAACTACTAAAGAATTTAGACACATCATTTCCATTAAAAATCAATTAAAATTGATGAAAACTGTATCTTTGCTTTGAAAATCTCAGCAAAGGCTGATTTGACTTCTTAATAATCAAGTCTATCCAACATCTGTATTTGATATATTAAATGATTAAAATGTGCAATTAGAACTTTGCTTTATTAATCCAAATGCTATCAAGAAGTTGTGAATGTGCTCAAGTAATTATATCCATCATACTGATTTGAAAATGTCTGATTTAGATGTTATGATAAACCTAGACATTTGCCATACCTTGCTATTTGACTTTACATACCTACTCCCGATAGGCTCAGTAGGGCATACTGCAGTAAATTTAAACTACTGTGTTTTACAAATACTCATGTTTTAATGACATTGTAATTGAGATCTAAAAAGCACATCTTTTTCCAACTCAATGTGACAGGTACAATGGAAGTCATGAATGTATGAAATCTTTCTGTTCTCTCTTGCTGTCACTAACTATATTGTAGTATAATAACAAGCTCCTAATATTTTTACAGCATTGTAACATCAGATGTTCATAAAGCATTTTGCATTTTTTTTTTGTCCCTGTCCTCTTTTATTCATACGAGTTCCTTCATATGAGCTGTTGCCCATGGAAACACACCCTGGATAGCTGACCACTCGTCTCGCTGCATCTATCAGATTCAAAGTTAATGATAGAACCTTATTTATTTCTGTATCCCACAAAAATCAAATTATTCCAAATATTAACTGGCTTTAAAAAGTTCCTTGACTGGTACTAGTGATACAAAATAGAAACAGTTCTTGAATGATATATTTATATTCTGGGCACATCTTTATTTCCTTCAATATACAAGCATATGGAGATTGTCCCAAACCAGTTCTTCCAGAAGCAAACCATATCGAGTTCTGTAAAAATGTGGATCTAGATTGGATGATATGGGTCAGACCTATACCTATGTTGGATAAACTGTGTGCACATAATTTTATGGAGCTATTTGACATATACATACAAAGACAACTCCCTTCCCTGCTGAATATTTCAAATGGGATTTCTGAAAGGAAGGAGTTGAACACCTAATTCAAGTATATCTATGGTTTGTTTTCTCCAGATCGATGGACTCCTGACTGTCAACTTTGTTGTACTTCAAGGTGCAAAATTGCTTAATAAGGTGATATGCGATTTTGTGAAGACTGCATGCAAAGAGATTTGTACACACAGATAAATAATATAGACAAAGTGAGTGTGACCCTTGAAGATTTGGCCCAAATATAATAAAATATTACAATATACACCTGTGTACACTGTATGAACATTTTAGTTTCTGTGGATTTTCTTTAATGATGTAAACTCTACTTAAGTGCTCTGCTTAATTAGCCATAGTCTAATTCATTCAATGGATCAGCGACAGTTTCAAATACTTCCTAGGACAGAAGCATACAATTTCAGCAATTCAGCTATTACATTGCACATTAGGTCAGTAACTCTTTAACAACACTTTTAAAGCTGATCAGGTTGTGCAAAATCTTCAGACAGATTAATAGTTAATAGTGAATTGCTTATCAGCAATTGCAGTGGCTTGACACTTGACAAATTGCTTAGTCTTGCCAATTTCTGTACCATTTCAGGTGTTGTCACCAAAGTAGTCCCAGCTTTCATGAAAAAAGCAAGGATTTTTGTTGGTGATATCTTTTATAGGACCAACTTCATGGTTGCGATAGACTTAGATGAGCTTTCAGGTATCAGAGTACTCTTCCTCAGGGTTCTGGAAGAGAAACAGATACAGAAGAGCTTAAGTACTTCTCTCCCAGAAATCCTTGCAAGGATACTGTGATACCCTAAACCTTGTCTATTTCTATCCCAAACATGCAGCTGGTCCAATAAAGGATATCACTCTCTAAAATCTTTGCCCCTCACAATTCCTGGACCATTGCAGCTACACCATTTGGGATTGTTTTTATATTCTTCAGATAAAAACTGAAATTCTTTCTGCCAATCTGTAGCACACACACATACAGACATCCCCTATGTGAAACCACTACATAATCAGAAGCACTAAACACCTTCCAGAGAACTCAGTTATCTCTTAATTATCATAGAGAAAATAAAATGTACAGGGAAAAGTCTCAAGTAGTCAAAGATCCATCCTGCAGCATCTGGGGGGAACCAACTTGAATATGAGTGCCCCCCGTCCCCAATCAGCATGGGGAAAAAAACCTTTCTCTTACATTTGTATACAAGGAAACCTCATGTATCATTAAATTGTAATGGAAACCAACTATGAAGTTGATTGAATATAGTCACCATGGAGCATAACTATAAAACACATGGCCCATATAAGGCAAACATACCAATGGGAAATGTGTGTGTGTGTAAACATACCAATGGGAAAACGTGTGTGTGTATGTGTATGTCCCTTAAAAAAAAAAAAAAAGGTGTCAGTTCTTCCCCCAGCAGGGAACAAGATCCAGGCCTGGAGGTATATAAGGCTGGCACTTGGAAAAAGAGGAGCAAGCCCCCTGATGCCAAAAATGCTGATGGGAACCTTTTTTTTATTGATCCTTAAAAAAATGTTTGGGTGTTCCATCCACAGGAAACTGGCATTGGGCCCGGAGGTACTGCAATTCCAGGCTGGCCCAGAGCCAGCCCTAACACTCTTCCCTTTGTGCCAGAATCAAAAAGCCAAGATGCTGATGGAAACCTACCACCATTGGCAATGTGTCAGAGGGGCATGGGGGCATGTCCTCCCCCAGATTTCTGTAACAACAGTTGCTTCATCCTGGCTGAAGCCAAGGCCTGGCAGCAGTGGAGGTGGTAGCAGTGTGATTTCTGTGCGAAGAGTGAGGCATAGGGCTGTACCCCAGTCAGACCCAATGCCTGGCATCAGCGGGGACAGCAGCGGTGGTGCAGAGAAGTGGCCCCCCACAGAGATGATGGCGTGGATTTGTGCCCCCCCACCTCCCCGGAAGCAATTATATGTTGCCTATGCCTACCACAAAGCTATGTTAGTGCAGCCCATCCGAATCAGATATACAGTAGTTCCCATTGTGCTCAGTCTTCCTCAGTGCCAACTGTTTTTCAAGTCATGGTCAGTCACTACACTGCATATGTTCTGTCTTCCTCTCCACTTTCGTAGCTGAGCTGCACCCTTCTTTCCCTTTCCAATGATTCCTATTTCTTTACCAGCCCTAAATGTCTGGTAAACATCAACAAATGGGGCCTAAACAATTCACCTAGGATCCCTCTGCTGGCCCCCTCTCTCAGCCTGTCACATAGGATTAGCATGGCCCTGCCCTCCATGACGTGGAGCCAGATCAGACTGCCCTCTGCTTTACCTACATATACATTTTTGAAGGATCCCAGGACTCATGACAAGAACACCTGGTTCCAATCTTGAGGTGGGGGAGGTAATCACATGGATCCTTTGTGGGGAGGGGGTGTATCTGGAGTACATGCACATGTTGAGCAGTGCTGAGCTATGGGGTCACTATGGCTTTAAATACTGTTGACTACTGGGGCCCAGCCCAATGAACTACACGGTAAAGCATTAGCCTTTTGCCTTTGGATTAATATTATGCATAGTTTGTACTATGTATAAGTAAACACAAAAGTGCTGCTTAAAAGTGTGTTTATGGAGTGCCTGTGCTAAACCTTGCAGCAATTTCAAAAAAGGTAAACTGCATGTATTCTGGATGAACTAAATATATGGGTACCCACAGTGATTTATGTGCAAACTGCTACAGGCATGTTTATTTCAAAGTCAGTTTTTAAATTTGCCCCTCATTTACATGGGTTGAAGGAGAACAGGTTCTGACAGTAAGGGAGGAGGAGGGAAAGGGCTGTAGGAAAAAGAAATTGAGGGGCAGGGGGCAAAGGGGCTACCTAACCCCACAGATTTATTTTCCCTGCTGTAGCAGTGGAAAGGGGGCAATTCAGGGCACATCTCCAATGATTAGATTCTATACCTGGAAAAAATACCTGGATTTTATTTTATATTTTATTATCTTATAGTCAGGTAAATATGGTAACCTTTTGTAAGCAAGCATAATTCTGGTAGTCAAACTATTTTTTTCCCATGTCATTGTGACAATTAGTATTGTACCTGGTCGCTAGTGACAGCACAGCAGCAGGAAACACATGTACCAACATTATCCTTTAGTGAGGTGGGATTTCTTAGCACACATTAAATGTTTTTGTTTCTATTAAGCCTGTGTCTACATGTGCTGTAGATGAGAGAGCTTTTCAGAGACTGCATGGTTTTGATTTTATTAATGAACAAATGCAGAATGTGATCTCAATTACTTTTGTCAAAATGATGTAAAATTATTTCAGTTAGTCAGTGTCAAAGGAAATAGGGAGAAATCCAGATTTCATTTTACAGATGCACAAAAGGAAGTCCTGGTCATCAATCAAATATGTGGCTGCTTTTGTAAATGTAATCTTAACATACTTCATTATGAATAGTTAGTTACATTTTGTCAGATACAATATCTTCTAATAAATCCTTCATTAAATCTATTATCAATGACTTTTAAGAAAAGAGGAATACAGAAGCAGACATTTGTTATTGCCTATAAATTGGTTCTATTTATAACATTCAGCAGAAACATAATCCCACAGAGAAGAAAATGCCTTTCCAATTCAGTCGTCTAGCAACTGAGCTACAGAATTTTAATTCCACCTCTATGTTGACTGACTCTGAATCTAAAAATAGGCTTTTGATATGTTACAAGATAGTCAAGTTCTGGTTTATTTGAACTGATTAGCATACAATCAACCTCTGGCACAAATGCTTGATTAAAACTTACATTCAAAATCAGAACTAGAAAGTGGGATGCTCACTTCCAAGTCACTAGGCCCTAGATGGCATGAAATAAATGCTGTATTTACAAATTATGCATAAACATGACTGTTTTCATCTTGTTTTTGCAAAATAACGTCAACACTGAAACCCATGGGACTGAAGTAAACAACTGACACTACATCTGAAAAAAGTAATATACAAACACAGATTTTGGAATACATGCTATGTTTAAATGTAAACAGTACATTACTGAAATCTTTAGGTGATACTTTCTTTTTCCATCTCTCTCTCTCTCTCTTTCTCTTTTCCCACAATGAAACAAAAGAAGCTAAATAATGACCCAACAATGGCTTTAACTTCATAATTGCTTCTAAATAATTGCCTACTTTTTCAAGCATTACTTTTTAAATGTTCTGTTATATTCTAAAATTTATTTAATGGTTTACATAGTTTGATTTCAAACTATAGCTATAGTTTGTGCATTAAAATTAATTCATGTATTTTCTTCTTTAAATACAATACTGAGCTGAGTTCATACTATAGCAGTTCAATATAACAACCAAGTTAACATGTAAAGCACATTATTCCAGTCTATCATAAATGTAACTGAATACAGTCCGAAATACCCATCACCATATCCTGCAAGAAAGAAAATCTTATACAAATTTGTTCTGCTTTAAATCAATAGCAAATACAAGACCCTAACATAAAACATCATTCAACCATACACAGGTACTGAACTGAAAATATCCAGTTTGCAGTGTTAATATCCAAGTCTGAGCTCTGGTCACTTCTTCTAGGATAAAAGCGAAATATTATCTAAATGGACACAAGCCATTTTGATTTTCAGGTGGATCCATCTTCAACAGACAGTGAAACTAATAGTAGTAGTACTTCAGAAGACAATTTAGACCTTACTACTTATATATTAAGAAGCACCTAAATTTCTGTATGGCATCACTTAGAATTCTGTTTGCTTAGCAGCTGACAACAGCATGGCTGCATACAGACATTTGGGGAGGTCAGATGGTGTTAAAAATAGCCACCTGTTCTAACTTAGGGTGCTGGCAGAAGTGGCAGTTTGTCACATGACTGAGCCCCTGGAGTGCTTTAAAGCTGTATGCTGACAAAAGTGCATGGCTGCAGAGCTCGTTAAAAATGCCCAATCATGCAACAGTCTGAACCCTCATTACATGAGGGTTCAGATGAAGGTGCTCCAAAGCAGAACACCTTTATTAATGTCTGTCAGCATGCACCGAGAGTAGGACTGGGTTAAGCGGCCGAGTCTTACCCCTGGTGCTATCTTCAGAATGGGAGCAGAAGGCTGGGGGCTCCAGACCACCCGCCCCACCTGCAGCACAGACTGGGCAAACCCAGCCTGACAGCCCTCTGTTCCCTTCCACTTCTCCCATTCTGAAGACAGTACTGGAGCTGGAATGCAGGAGGGGCATGGCTAGAGAAGAATAGGTAAAGACATGCAACCACTCCAAAATGTAACTTGATCCCTCAAGCCCCTGGACAGAACAGCCATTGTCTTTTGGATCAGGGGGAACGCTGTAATTCATGGCACTTTCTGTGAAATGGCATGAGTTATAGCAGGGAGCTGCACATCTGTCAGTTCCCTTAGTTTGCCCAGGTGCAAACCTTATACTAATTAGGTGAATCTACGTTAGGACCATACAGAAGTTCAGGACACTTAAATCCGTCTAAAAATGGGCAGCCTCACCTAAGTTAAGCATACCTCTGAGGCAGTCTAACTAAGCTTGGATCCCATGAGACTGATCTAACTGAACTTCTGTACAGTTCCAAGTGCAGTCCCAAGGCTGGAAAAGCCCAGGCACTGCAGGGAAAGCCCAGCCCCAGGGCTACGCTTTTCCTACCTGCACCCTAGCACTGGTCTATTTTTAGCCCCACAGACAACCCCCATCCCACATGCTACTCCTGGTGCTGTTTTTTATAGTGTTTACCAATACCAGAGGCTGAGGAAGTCTGGGTGAGGGAAGGAGCTGGAAGGATGAGGGGTAGGTTTTCTGGTGGTTTATCTGTCTGTGGATGGACGATGTTGGGGGCCTAAAAAATAGCCCCTGGTCCCAGGGAGGGAAGAGAGCCCCCCATTCTCCCCAAGCTCCCCCCTGCAGACTCTGCAACCACCTGATCCCACCAAATCCTCCTTCCATCCCACCAACCCCCCCACAGATGCTGTCTGCTGCACTGAACACCCCCACAGACTAAGTTTAAGTTCAATTAAATAAAGTTGGTCCAATAATAGATATTACCCAGTAAATCCTTGCCTGTGCAGGCTCTGTGCATCTCCTTTAATATCATATGATGAAGTCAGCTCTTGCTCACAAAAACTTATGTGTCTCTGTCCAAAAAATGTATAGTAATGTTAGGGTGATGTTGTAGCTTTCATGGTTCAGGATAAATGTATACTGCAAGTCTAATTAAAGATACCATCCACAAAAATCCTTTCCTCTCACATTCCTGGACCATCACTGCTACAACTTTCCCCCAACTTACTATAAATCTTTTGATCACTTTTTTTTTAAAGGAGAAAAGCTATACGAGTCTATTCTCTTGTTTTCTTTGTAGAAAGAAAACAACTGGCACTTATAATTTTTACTTTATTTTTGGCTCAGAATAGATATGAAAGTCCATAATTGGATATTGGGGCTAAGTACAGACATTTGGGGATGTTAGGGGAACATTAAATCAATTCAAAATGGCCACCTGATAGCAGGTAAATTGGCATGCGGGGCTAGTGGTGGTGTGGGGGAAGCCAGGTAGGGAGGACCAGGTGTTCATTGGGGGGTGTGGGGCAAGCATGACCTGCAGGTAGGATGGGGGGGCAAGCACGACTCATGGGTGGGATTTGGGGGTAAGTGGTGTGGGGAGGGGGGTAGGCATGTTCCATGGGAGCGATTGGGGGATGGGGGAGCAGGTGCAATCCATGGGGGTGTTTCTGGGGTCCAGGAGGATCTGACAGGAACAGGGAGGCTGGTGGAGTCCACAGGGGCATTTGGGGGGATCAAAGCAGTATCTTGGCAAGTCATAGAGAAAGATAAGCTAGAGAGCACAATAGCTACCTTTGGATGAAGAGTCCATTACTACTGTTGCATCTTGAAGGCAATGCTTCTAGATTTATGTTATAATTTCCTGATATTTTACTGCATGGTCTGATATATTCTTCCTAGAGTTGCTTTACCATAGGGGAGACCTCTAATGCATATACAAACTAAGGCAGAACTTAACTTAATGTGTTTTTTCCATGACAAATCACCTGCTTTTTACCTTTAACATCAAAAGTGACAATACATGGTGGGTCTTCATATCATTACAGGATTCAATCTTAGGCTGCCTATACATGTGCTGAGGTGTGGTGGGCACATTTTAATTACAGTGGTTCCTGGAGAGCCACTCTAATTAAAATGTGTCATCATTACATCTATTAAGCTCCCACGTGTTAAAAAATGAATGCAGGATGCTTTAGAAAAACCTCATTTGATGAGAAAAGGGTTAAAAATCAATAGAAAATATTACTTAAAATGATTGGAACAAACTGGCCAAAGCTCTGTAAGCTAAACCACTCTAAACTTTAGCGTATATGGATTTAGTCAAAGAAACATTATAGTAATGGAATACATACTCAACTCTCCCCTATCATTCTATGCAAATATGTGAAAAATTACAGCCTAAGATGAACTAAAACTGAATTAATTTCCAAACTCAGGCTGTGGCTGCTGCTACTATTGAATATATACTGCATTCTTCTCCAGCAGCTAAAACCTTAATCAGCACACCATTTAATTGCTTATTTTACTGTGCATAATAAATCCAAATGCATATTTTATCTGAACATGTTAATATACATGTAATTTATGCTCAACATGGTACCAGCTTCCAGTAATGGCTTTTGGAAGGGACTATATCTACATGATACATATAACTGGGAAAAAAAGAATAGCAGAAGGCCAGAGATGGCACTTTTACAAGTACAATGAACATAGAAAGAGAAGACACATTAAAGCCTAGCTCTGCTATGTAAGCTTACAAAATCTTCAAGTACCATACAGGGAAAAAATCTAATTATCTGATTACTATAACATTAAACTCCAACAAAAGTATATATCCCTAGGGTGAAAAACATAATAGGGGATGTAATAACAAGAACTATCAAATACAGTTTGATAATACTAAAGGAGGGACTGTAAAGAAAATTATTAACAATTAAAAACAAAGTGAAGTTGTTCAGTAACAGGCTCTGACTAAAGCATTCAGTTTGGAAAGCACTTTTATCTTTTTGTAATGGTTAATTATATTTTCAACAATCATAGAAATACATCTCATTATAAAGTCATTCCCTGAACATGCATTGCACATCACATACCGAGAAAAATTAGTATCTTCTCCTTCATGCAGATACCACTGCGAGCCCGAGCAGTCCCCAAACTACAGATCAGTGGACACTACCCTGGTAATAAACTAGTGGTTTAAAGTGGACACCATTGCTATTTTTTCATTTTTTAAAGAAATTTAAAATCACATGGGAATATTATGAATAATCTATGAGCTTTAAATAACCAAGTGACAAATGTCAAGTTTTAATGAGGACCATTGTATTTTAAAACCAAAGTAACAACTCTACAGATAAAGCTATAACTCTTTCATTTGATTTTGACCCTAGTCTTATATTTTCAAGATAAATCCTTTCTTCTTAAAATATGTTATGTGCAGCTGCATGACAGACAATTTTGGGGGGCAGAAAGGCTATTTTGAAGTTGTTTGCTATTAGGGGGCCATGAGTTTCTTAAAGAAGATACTTCACTCAATTCAGAATTTTTGAGACATTATATCTCACAGTGAATCTGAGTTCCAGGGTTTTTTTAGTCATTTATTATTAATGTGACATTGTGCCTTGGAATACATTTGAAGAAACTGGGTAGTTATCAGTGAGGCAGAGTTTTAAGAGACTAAATAAGTGCTTTAAGTAATAAGTGTTGGCAACATCTGAAAAAGTAAAACTTAAGTTCATTTAACAAGTATTTCATCTGCCACTTTTGAATCTGTGAACCATTGATTCAAATTCTCTCTGGAAAGAATTCCTTACAGTATCATACAGAAATGCTTCTCTTCTTCAGAGGATTAAGAATACTGATTTGATAATACCCCTACCTGCCCCTGATGACCTGCTACAGACCCAAGAAATCAATATTACGCTTGTTGCCTGGAAATGAAAAGCAAAAGGGCAAAAGCTCCTCTCTCCTAGACTGCACTCTGCAGAAAAAAGTTTCCCATCTGTGTTAAGAGCATTGAAGTTTCTCTATCAAACTAGAGTAACCTGCTGGTCAATGTCTACAACAAACAACATAAGTGCTGCTCTTCTATAATATCAATCTATCCAAAGTATACATAAAAGTGTAGGTTGCACATCAAATATCATTCAGCTGGTCAGCTGAACTGCACCTTCTGGAATATTGTCCATTTATTATTACACAATCTACATGGCTATTTCATTCATTAATATTCATTAAATCTAAATACACACTATGATTTATGTAACTTTGAAAAGATCCTTGAGCTGATATACTCTTCTGTTTGCATCTTCTTGCAAAGTCATCCTCATATGAGGTAAGAGCAGTGTTGGTAAGATTTTTAACTTCAGGGAATATTGTCACACCACAGAGCTTTTGAGGAATAATAAAAGATAAAAGTGGGGAAAGTTAGAATAAGAAAGATTCCTGTGTTCACTCTTAAAATTTCCTAAAAAGAGAATTATAAACTCAGTCAAAAAAGGACTTTTTTTTGAAGAAACTACCCTGATTGAATGCTCTATTTCACTACTTGTGATTAAACATTTAACAGGTTAATTTAAAATCCTTTAAAACAGACAAGTGGCTGAACACATGTGCTAATCATATCAGACTTCACAGCAGAAAGTCACACACCTAACACTGTTATTTCAATGGAAAAATTCAATTACAAAAGATTTTCTAATGGGCTTAGCTAATGAAACACAGGAGAATTTGGATTGGACTTAACTTTAGTTCTAAGTAGAAAAAAAAAATACAGGCCTCTATATAATACATGAAAGTGGGAAAAACCTATTGTGTCCTTTTCCTTGGATTTGTTTAGAAAGACAGGAGCACGATGGTGATATGTCTTCACAGTGGCACTGGTGAGACCATGGGTAGTGTATTGTGTCATATTTTGGTATCAAGGCTTTACATAGAAGGCTGAAAGCTGGAAGGGATTTAGATAAGAGCCACAAGAATCATTTCAGATCAGGAAAACATGCCTATAATGAAAAAACTAAAATGCATAACCAGTTAATATTATGAAAGAGCAAGTTGAGGCAGCTGGGTTATGGTCAAAAACGAATTACACAGGAAGAAGATACATATTTGATGCAACACAGATTTTTTATCTAGCAGACAAAGATACAACAAAAACCAAGGACTGGAAGTTTATGCTTAAAATAATCTATTTCATATATATATATTACAGGAAAATTAATTCTTGCAGTACTTTACTAAAGTAAGTAATAGAGAATCTTTAATCAGAGACCCAGGATTGCTAAATTGAAAAAAATATATAGTTCCATCAATGCTTATTGGCCAATTTTTTTTTATTACATGTCCAAATAATTACTTAATTTAGACTCAATGAGAGACAGGTAAAGAAGTAAAGTGAATGATAAAAACAGTAAACTTAAGAGTGATTATATACAAATGACATTTGCCTACAGAACAGATCTGCTTCTTGGGTTTATTCAGTCTCTTCTGTATATTTCAACACCACTACCACTAAAACAGCTATGTGAAAATAAGATGGATTTTATTCCCTGAAGCACTATTAGTTAAACTCCAGATTGAGAGCCAGATCCTGCCTTCAGTTATACTTCTAACTGCTCTGGAAACAATTACTTATTCTTTTAGAACCAAAATTTCTCTCAACAGAATTGTCCAGACTTGAAACAGACTGGACGGACACCTTGCTGGAATCACCTGACCCCAGCTCTCTTTCTGGCTTGGTGCAGGTGGCTGGACCTGATGATCTTCTGATGTCCCTTCCAGCCTTACAGTCCATGAATCTATGGAAATCTGAACACAAGTGAGGCAAATATTTTGTTGAGGAAATTTTATTAGTGGTGATGATGAATAAGAATAGAACTTTGGGTCCAGACAGAAGTGCAGCTCCCCTCTGTAACTGAGAAGGCTTTGCAGGAAGCGTTGTGAGTTACAAGGATCCCCCAGACCAAAGAGGACTTCACTGTTGGTTCCAGGGGGGAAGGGAATCTAGCAGCTGTCTGCAGCCTGCAGCTGGTTTCCCCTAGAAAGGGCCCCTTCATCCTGTGAGGCTTCAAAGTTTTCAGAATGGGATGGGGAAAAGGAGGAGGGAAATCTCATTTTAGGGGTTCCCCAGCCCATGCTGGAGGGTGGGGTGGGGAAATTGGAGCCCCTCCACTGGGGGGGGGGCTCCAATACACCTGTCCCACCCTCCAGCAGGGGCTGAAACCCACCCCCCAGACCAAATTCCCTCTGCTCCCTTTCCCCCCTCCCATTCTGAAAACAGCAACAGGCTGGCAGGCAGCACAGACAGAAGTTATAGAAGCTCCTCTGTTTTGAAATATCTTCATCTGAACCCTCATGCAATGAGGGTTCAGATTTTCACCCAAACAACCATTTTTTAAGCAGTCTACAGCTGTGCACTTGTGTTTGGTCACAGCTGTAAACTGCTTCCTGTGGCCAGATTGGGCAAAAATTGTCACTTCTGCCTGCACCCTTTGTTTCCTGTTGGAAGCCCAGATGGTGTGTGAACAAGTGACACTTAAATTTCTAGTTCTATCCAAACCCCTGAGGTACGTGGGGAAGCAAAAGGCAGAATTGGAAGTCCTTGCACAGTCATGGAACTATGACATTATCGAAATAACAGAGACTTGGTGGGACAGTTCACATCACTGGAGCACTATCACGGACAGGTACAAATTGTTCAGGAAAGACAGTCAGGGAGAAGAGGAGGATGAGCTGCACTTTATGTAGAAGAGCTGTATGATTGCTTAGAGCTCCAGTATGAAACTGGAGATAGGCCTGTTGAAAGTCTCTGGGTTAGGGTCAGAGATGAGAGCAACAAGATGTTTTAGTGGGTTTCTGCTATAGATCACCAGAATAGGAGGAAGTGGTGGATGAGTTTTTCTTCAAACAGCTAGCATAAGTTTCCCAATCATAGGCCCTGGTTCTCATGAGGAAGTCAATCTCCATGACATCTGCTAGGAGGGCAATACAGCAGTGCATAGACAATCCAGGAAGTTTTTGGAGAGTGTTGGGGACAACTTCCTAGTGCAAGTGCTGGACTGGCCAACTAGGGTCTGTGCTCTCCTTGATCTGCTTCTCACAAACAGGGATGAATTAGTGGTGAATGTAATAGTGGATGGCAACTTGGGCAGCAGTGACCATGAGATGATTGAGTTCAGGAACCCAAGGAAAGGAAGGATGTAGAACAGCAGAGTAAGGACTTCAGAAATTCAGACTTTGACTTGCTCAGGGAACTGAAGGGCAGGATCCCCTGGGAAGGCAAACTGAGGGGGACAGGAGTCCAGAAGAGTTGGCTGTACTTTAAAAAACCTTACTGAGAGTGCAGGAACAAACCATCCTGATGCGCAGGAAGACAAGCAAGTATGGCAGAAGACCAGTTTGGTTCAGCAGAGAACTCTTCAATAAACTAAATCACAAAAAGGAAGCTTATAAGTGGGATCTTGGACAAATAACTAGGGAGTAGTATAAGAGTATTGCTCGGGCACGTAGGGAAGAAGTCAGGAAGTCCAAAGTGCAATTGGAATTGCAGCTAGCAAGAGATGTAAAGGAGAACAAGAAGGGTTTCTACAAGTAACAAGAGGAGGATCAGGGAAAGTGTGGGTCCTTTACTGAATGGGGGAGGTAACCCCATGACAGAGGATGAAGAAAAGGCTGAAGTGCTCAATGCCTTTTTTGTCTCAGTCTTCACAGACGAGGTCAGCTCCCAAACTACTGCACCAGGCAGCACAGTCTGGGGAGGAGGTGAGCAGCCAACAGTGGTGAAAGAACCATGTAGGCACTATTTAGAAAAGCTGGACTTATACAAGTCCATGGGGCCAGACAGGATGAACTTGAAGGTGCTGGGAGAGTTGGCTGGTGTGACTGCAGAGCCACTGGCCATCATCTTTGAAAACTCA
>NW_017729033.1:42293796-42305132 GCF_001723915.1 Gavialis gangeticus
TGAGATGACTGGCTCTGTGGATATGGGGAGACCAGTGGATGTAGTATACGTTGATTTTAGCAACACTTTTCATATGGTCTCCCACAACATTTTCACAGGCAAGCTAAGAGAGTATGGGATGGATGAATGGACTGTAAGGTGGATAGAAAACTGAGTGGAGCATCGGGCTTAGAGGACAGTAACCAATGGCTCAATGCCTAGTTGGCAGCCGGTATCAAGTGGAGTGCTCCAGGGGTCAGTCCTGTGGCTGGTTTTGTTCAATGTTTAAATCAGTGACCTGGAAGACAGCATAGGGTACACCCTCAGCAAGGTTGCAGATCAAGCAATATTTTTAGCCCCCTTGATGGGGGGAGTAGTAGATATGCTGGAGGGCAGGGCTCCAAGCTGGGGGGAGTAGTAAATATGCTGGACAGTAGGTCTAGGATTCAGAGTGACTTAGACAAATTGGCGGATTGGACCAAAAGAATCCCATGAGGTTCAACAAGGACAAGTGAAAAGCCCTGTACTTAGGACAGAACAATCCCATGTGCCAATGCAGGCTGGGTGCTGACTGGCTGGGCAGCAGCTATACAGAAGGGACCTGAGGGTTACAGTGGACAATAAGCTGAGTATGAACTGGCAGTGTGCCCTTGTTGCAAAGAAGGCTAACAGCATACTGGGCTGCATTGGTAGGTGTGTTGCCAGTAGGTCAAGTGAAGCAATTATTCCCCTCTATTCAGCACTGGTGAGGTCACATGTGAAGTAATGTGTTCAGTTTTGAGTCCCATACAGAAAGGATGTGGACATATTGGAAAGAGTCCAGTAGAGAGCAACAAAAATGGTGAGGGGACTGGGGGACATGACTTATGAGAGGCTGAGGGAACTAGGCTTATTTAGTCTAGCGAATAGAAAACTAAGAGAGTATTTAATAGCAGCCTTCAAGTACCTGAAGGGTGGTTCAAAAGAGGATGGAGCTAGACTGTTCTCAGTGGTGGCAGATGACGGAACAAGTAGGGAAGTTTAGGTTAGATATTAGGAAGAATTTTCCCACTAGGAGGGTAATAAAACACTGGAACAGGTTACCTGAGAGATGGTGGAATCTCCATCCTCGGAGGTTTTTAAGACCTAGCTCGAGAAAGCTTTGGTAGGGATGATCTAGTTGGGGCTGGTCCTGCTTTGAGCTGGGAGTTGGCCTAGATGACCTCTGGAGGTCCCTTCCAACCCTAACTTTCTATGATTCTATCCCTTGCAAAATGGAGCATATGGATGTAGAAATCACTGACTCATACAAACAGCCAAGTTTACAATGCCATTTGTACACAGTCACTTTCCAGAGTTGAATCAAACTTTTGGGCTGATGCTGTTCCTATTTAAATCAGGGGCAAAATCCCAGTTGTGTAGGATCCATCCTTTTACATATAAAATGATTACTGATGCCACTGCTACACGTTACCTATATTGTGCAATTAACTGGTTAATCGCACAATAAATTTAGACCAGCCATAAGTGCAAAGTAATTATCAAAAAATAAAAATGACTATCCAGCTACAAAAAGTCCTAACCAGCTATTAAGTCAGTGCTTGAAAACATGTAACAACTCTATAGCTAGTTTCTATCCCACTTTAATTTGAGCATGTAGCAGGGCCCTGAGACTAAGATTATCAAGAGCACAGCGGGTGATGCTGTCATAGACATTCCTTTTTAAATACATAATACAGTTAAAGCAAATTTGTGTGGAACACTTTAAACTCCTTGGACACTCCATTGCTGACTTGAGGATGGCTGTTCTTAGGTAGCAAACCTTTAAAAAAAAAAACATTTAAATTGGAAATTGCAGAAAAAAAATCACCCGCAGACTGGATTGTGTTAAGAATGGTTTAAACAGGGGCTATGGATTTTATCCTATTACCTGAATTAGCTTTTGTGACACCTTTATGTCTACAGATTTACTGCTTGCTTGTTTGCTTCCCAGCACTCTCCCCTCCCCCTGCTCCCCACTCCTTGCTTCTCTTCCCCTCCCTTCTGCCTTTTATTTGCACATTTCTCTACCCTTCCTTTACATTGCTTTGTGAAGTCCTTTCATAGCATCTGATAAAGTGAGCTTCAACCCACAAAAGCTTGTGGTATATAATATACATTTTGGTTAGTCTATAAGGTCCAAATCTACCTTGCCTTCTATACCTCTCTCTATCATCATCCATGGGTCAGCAGATGGATCAAGCTTCTGACACACCTGTTATCTGTAAGGTCTTTGCTAGGTTTGCAATGTCAAATGTTTCAGAGAAATGTCACACAGTTGATATCTTTCAAACATAAATTAAGTTTCAGACTTCAAAGAAAGTAACTTAAATGGCAACCTTAATTCATTTTGAACATTTAGCAAATTTGTCCTAAGGCTAAGTGAAATTTGACACAGTTGTGAAAGGCTGTTTTTTGATGAAAGCAACTCAAGGGCATTAGTCAAATGAAGGATTAAAGCAGTGGATTGGGTCAGCTTTTATCTACTAAGAAACAAGAAATTAATGGCAGAAAGAGGTTATTTCTGAGCCTAAAAAGTAGCAAAATTACATGCTGCAAGATGAATTTATGGACTTGGTGAACAGGGGTAGCAAGCAGAAGTTTTGAAGTAGGAATGCATTGCTTTATTTCTACTCTACAGAAGGTAGCACATATGAACGACAAAGAACTGCAGCAACTTGCTTCAGATGAGTTCTGTTTTGCTTTATGGTAGAAAACCAAACAGACAGTTGCATACAATGCAAGTTGGTAGCCATACCATAAAAAATAACACTTTGCCTGGAAGCACAAGTGTCAGTGTTGCTTTCTTAGATGGTACAAAGACATTGGGAAAAAACACATTTGAAAATGGTTACCAGGAATATTACAATGGGAAGAATACGGAATAAAAGCCCTGAAGATGAGGACTGGAAGACTGTGATAAAGGGGGAACCTGTCTCCAGAGGAATGAAGTAGAAAGCTACAAGGACATACCTGATGAGAATCCGTGCGCTCTGAAAAAAGGAGCCATCAAGAGAAGTTCCTCAACCATCTTAAGAAGGTGAACAATCATCATTGGTGACTACATATTAAAAAAAAATGGACACAGAATTCAGCAAAAGGCACAATGGTGTGCTGTTTCCACAGAGTAAATATGCAAATTGTAATGACAAGCCTGACAGTGTTCGGAAGCTGTCAGTAAAGTCTCTACTCGTGATTACGTGCACTGGAACCAGTGAAGAGGCATCATATAGAGCTAGACAAAACATTGATTTCAGTGATTTGAAAGGCAGCTGAAGACAAGGGATATCCAAGCAATCTTCTCTGAGAGTCTTCTAGTCTCACTATCAAGAAAAAGACAAGGCAAGAAACAAATGTTAAACCACTAGCTGTGCAGCTGGTGTGAAGCTGAAACCATTTTGTTAGGTGAGCATTCTGCCTTATTTTAGTGAGAAAGAGGGCTGAACAAAAGGGAATGACTCAAAACCACAGCTGAAGACCAGCTGGAGCAAGCTGGAGATAATAAATAAACAACACAACACAAGGATGCTAAAAGGGAAATGTAGTGCAAACTCCAAGCCAAAGTATCACAACTAACTTAAATCAACAGCACAAAAATTATAAAGAGAATGGATATTTTTAACTATATATAATGTATCCCAATGCTAGGAACCTGGGGGACTTCAGTTTGGCTTGAGATCTTATGAAGTCACTAGTAAAACACTCTAACAGCTTCTTATGATCAGAGCCAATAATTTTCCAACACAAAAGTTATTACACCCTACATGAGATGATTCTATTTTGGGTGCCATTATAATACATAAATATGAATCCTAAGGATCGGTGATCATGTTGACTCATGTTGACCTGATGGGCAACATTAGAAAACAGAAAGCAGTCATGGATACATACACATATACAACTTGATACCACAAAGACTGAGGAAAATTATGAATAAAACTGGGAAGGAAAATAAATAAAATAAGTGGAAATTCTTTAAAAAAGTGTATTAGATGGCATCAAAGCAATGATTCCACAGTCAATAAGAGGACCGCTTTGGCAAAAAGCTAATTTTGGTTCAGTGGCAAAGGCAAAGGTGAACAGGATAAGCCAGGTAAACATTTACCAATTGCCTAATATTGATCCCAGGTGACACAACTCACTAGGTTTTTAGGGAAAATAGACATCATGAAACAAACCTGATTATATATGTTCTTAATCACGTCATAAACTAGGTGAATAAACTTACCTACACAGATATAACATTATAATTTTGTCAGGTGTTCAGTTTAATACCATTCTGATTAGCATCACACAATATAAACAGAACACATATTACACTGATGAAGAACTGACTGGGAAATATCTAAAATGGAAGATTCATTTTGCAATGAGAGAAATTGCTAGCCAAGTTTTGCTGAGCTTTGTACAACCCAACACTGACTTTTAAAAGGATCCAGATATTATAATGAACAAGCAACACTAAACATGAACTTTAAAAATATTACTGTGGTGCAATAAGCTGATATGATTGCTACTTGTAAAAGCAATGCAGTGACAAGTCAGAGCTAATATTATTTCTGTGCTGGTGAGACTTGATACTGGAATGCTGCATACATTTCTATAGTCCACATTTTAAAAAAGTTATTGAGGAACAGATTATCTAGAAAGAGTCAAAATAAGAATTAGACTGTTGGAATAAATGCTTTACAGTGAGGGACTTAAAAGAGCTCAGTGGCCATACTGTTTCCTTGCATATTGAATGCAAAATGACGTACAAGATAATAACTCAGATTCTTCTCTGCTCCCCCACCAAAATTACATTTTATAGTATTCCTACTCATAGTACAAAGTGTTAAATAGTTAATTTGGAGTACTGGTGTTCAACCTTTTTGGCTGGCAGTCCAAATAGGCAGTGCCCAATCCCTGTGCAGGCCGGATCTTGTGGGGCCCCATCTGGCTGCACAGAGGGGTTGAGGAGCTGGGCAGCCAGGCCCCAATCCGGCTGCACAGTGGAAGTGGACTTGGGCTGGCCCCAACCTGGCCACACATGGAAAAGGGGCTGTGAACAGGCCCTGACCTGGCCCCAATCCTGCCCTGTGGGGGAAGGGCAGGTAGAAGAGGAAGGTGCTCAGCCTGGCTTGGCCCAGCCCCAAACTAGCCATGTAGGGGGAGGAGGTGTGGCCTGGCTTCACAGGGAGAAAGGGGTGAAGCCTGGCCCCAACCTGCCTGCACAGAGGGAAGAAGGAGTAGTCTGGCTCCGATGTCCAAACCTGTGGGGAGCTCTGCAGGCTGGATTCCAAGGCTCTGCAGGCTACATTTGGAGGTTGAGCACCCTGCTTTAGAGAATGACTTAGAAGGGATTTTCTTTAAAATAATCCCTCAAAACCCATTAAAATTTAATTAATTAAAACTAACAGAATAAGTAGTAGTATTGCTGTTACTGGGGCACAAATCATTCAAATTAAAAAGTACTAAGCAGGCACATCTAGATGTGCAATTAATGCACATGAATAAAACTCTGGGCTTATTGCCCCCAAGTTTAT
Source organism: Gavialis gangeticus (assembly GCF_001723915.1). NCBI lineage: Eukaryota > Metazoa > Chordata > Crocodylia > Gavialidae > Gavialis > Gavialis gangeticus. Next base: position 42,299,319 of record NW_017729033.1, read on the forward strand.
TGCTCCCAGGCGCACCACTTGAACTTGGACTCAGGAGCAATAAACTTTGGAGTTTATTCATGCGCAGCACATTGAGCCAGGCTAGAGCAGTCCCATATGGCAGGGGGCCCCTGGGGTTAGCCTGGCGGCCCAGGGCTGCTCCCTCACATTTTTTACTTTACAGCAGGATAATACTTGCAAAAACGCAGTTGACTAATTAGCTGCACAGTAAATGTGCACATCTTCCCATACGCTTCTATTAGGCTGGAGTAAACTACTCTGCAGAGTAAATTAGTTTACTCCAGGATAATAGGGGTGCACATGTAGACACACAATGTTTACTGTGCAGATAATTAGTAGGGCTGTGCAAAGCTTCACACGCCAATTCAATTCAGAGCAGATTTGGCCCAATTCGGTGGCCAAATCTCTGAATCCGAATCAAATTGGAAATTCTGAATTGAATTTGAAGTCTCCAAATCGATTTCAAAAAGATTTGGAGAGATTCAGAGATTCAGATCAGCTGGGGAGAGGCAGGCACAGCTGGGTGGCTGCAGGTTCTCCCATGGCTCCTTCGGCTGTGCCTACCTCTCCCTGGGCAGGGGGAGAAGCAGGAGAAGCCCCCGTGGCTGCCCTGCCCACCCAATCCCCCGCCTAGCCCCAGCCTAATGGCACTTAAAAAAAAAAGCCCCACACTCACTAGATGCAGAAATGGTAATTGGGGCTTCTGGGCTCCTGTGGCAGAGCCTGCCCACAGCATGGGGCAGTGGGGATCACGCCACCCCACTTGGCACTCATATGGTAGCCGTTGCATTGCGTGGGTGCAGCACAGCTCAGCAGTACACAGTCTGGGAGCTGGAGCTTGGCACTACTCAGCCCCAGTGGCCTCAGCTCCCAGGCAGTGGGTGGGAGCCTGCCAGGCTGCACTGCACCCACATGATGGGGCAGCTGCCATGTGATTGCCTAGCAGGGGGGAGCAATTCCCACTGCCCCCCCACTGCCCCATGTTGTGCAGGGTGGCTTTGCCATGAGCCCTCAGGGGCCTTTTTTTTAAGTGCTGGGAGGCTGGGGCTGGGCAAGAGATTGGGCTGGGCAGGGCAGCCATGGGGGCTTCTCCCACGGCTCCCTCAGCCCAGAGAGAGACAGGCACAGCCAGAGGAACTGTGGGACAACCTGCAGCCACCCAGCTATGCCTGCCTCTGCCTGGCCAATCCAAATCTCTGAATCTGCACCGAATCAGCACCAAATTTCCAATTCTGATTCAGCCAAATCAAATGGGGACAGTGATTCAAATCACCGAATTGAATTACTGTCCTCCGAATCGGCCAAATCCAAATCCGAATCAAATACTTCCTTATTTGCACAGGCATAGTAATTAGTCAACTGAGTGGTAAACACCTCGCGTAGATGTGCTTAATGTTTCCACAATTAAACCCACTGTAGACACTGCCATCAACATTCCCCGACATGGTAAACACCAACTGGCTAAAGGCAAAGAGAAGAATCAAAAGCCAATAACCGCACCTCATAAGACATCTTGAAGGTTTTCATTAGAATTAAATTCAAGCTTGGGGAAAGGAAGCAAAAGTTAACTCATTAGAGGGAAATGAAAACTGTGTTTGCATATAATTTCCTTTTGCCGATTTGCTCCTTGGCAGCTGCACATGTGAGATTGGGAGTAAGAAATTTTGTTTTGTTTGTTAAATCACAACAAAATTAAGGGTTATATTAAATAGTTCTAACTGAGAATTTATGGAAGACACTTGAACAAAGCTTCCATGTAAAATAAATAAATAAATAAATAAATACAAACATTGCCATTTCAGCTTTTGATACTCTTATGCTTGCCCTAAAAAGACCACCACTGGTGGTACTAAAAACTCAGCTCTTACTTAGCACAGTTAAAACATGAGCAAATGCATGTTCAAGAAGTTTAGTATGTGTTAAGTGCCATTGTAGCTTTGCAAAGTTGCTTCCCTTCAGGTGACAAATATCTATTAACCTTAATAGGTCACAGCATGCCAATGATTTGCAACTGTTTCAAGTGAACCTGTGACCACATCCTGAGCAATGAGAATGACCAAATGGGAAATGGTCCCAGTCCATTCAAAGTTTTATAGAAGATAACCAACATCTTGAACTGTACCAGGACACAGAGTGTAGCTCAGATGTTACATATTCATGTACTCCTCAACTGCTTAACAGTTGAACAGTGTTTTCTTCACTGTCTGATGTTTTCAAGCGATTTTTGGGGAACCACAAAGTACAGTATATTACATCATTATAATTCAGCTTGCAGGTCACAAACCCTCAAGAAACTGTGGTGATGTCCATCTGAGAAGCAGGAAACATTGCTATCAAATAGACATGTTTGAAGAAAAGTTGGTGAGGAAAAAAAATGCTAGAATTTCAAAATTTTCCCATTCCAAACTTCTTTTCACAAAAAACAGATGCATAGAGTGTGTGTGAAACATGCATGTGTGCACATGTGCATGCATGCACACGCACACACACACATACACACACACACCCTGCTAAGGCCAGAATATCCAATTGCCTGAAGTTTAGAGCACTTACCTGTGATGTGGGAGACCAGATGTTCTGTAAAGCTCTGATTTGATTTACAGTTTTACCTGCATGCTATCTCACTGCTGATGAGACAGGGGAGATGAGCAACTGTCATTCTCAACTTCCTAGTTTTCCCCAAAAGAAAGAAAGAAATAGAGCCACAATATTATTCTGCAAGGGAACAGACAGTAATTTTGTACATTGGATATGTTTAATGCTCACCTTTTATTTTTAGTACTTTACCATAAACTTTACAAACTTTGCTTTTTCCAGCACACTGTAGGCCTACCCAGCAAGATTTCTGTTTGATTAGTGTTAATCGGTGTTCAGAGAGTGCATAAAACAGACTGTAAAATCCCTTTTCAGTGTCAAAACTTGTAAAAATCAAGCAAGCATTAACCTGGGAGACTGAACATGTTGCTAAAGATTGCTTAATATAATTTTCAGTTCATCAATACCTCCACAACTAAGAATGAGTAGAGGTCTTTGGAGACATTTAATATTATGTGTAGCTAATCACTGGACTTTTCAACAAGCTGAAATATGCTACTTCTCAGAGTGGTAATGCAAGGTAATTCTAAATTGTTGGCAACATTATATAATTTCAAAAGTCTTTCAGAAGTAATGGTTCTAAGAAACATGTTAAAAATAGATTTTCTTGCCTACCTGTCTGCTTGCATTCAAGTGTCTTAACACCTGTTCCTGAAGGTTTTAAAAGAAAGGTTCATTTAAAAACATGTTGTGAGAGGAAGCCACATTGAGAATATTGGACTTTAATTTTTTTTTTTTATTTCCTGCCCATAGCATGGCAGTGGTTGTGAAAGTTAAAATATACCAATAGCTTGACCACTCAGAAATGATACATCTGACTAACCATTTAATCACGGGTCGAAGGACAATGTAGTCAGCGTATAGAGCTTATACGCTGAAGTAGACAACTATAATTAAGTACCTCCGAGACCCATGATGTAAAGCACTGTAGAACAGCAAAGATGTATCATTACCAAGAGTGACAATGAGTCCCAGTAGTGAAGTTCGTCATTGTGGATTCAACTAAGGCCACTAACACATTTCAGAAAAGCAACTGAACAGCTGTCAAAAGGTAATGACTCTCAGACATTATGCTATTTAAAACTTTGAGCTAGAGGTTATAAGCACCCATTATTAATCCCCTGAGCTAGCTAGTCTCTCTTCTTACTTGCCATGTCCAGGTTTTAGGCACTATAACTAGGACTTCTAATATGACAAACAATGCCTAAAGAATGATGATGACCTATTCTTATCTTTGTATGGAGGAAAGATATTCAATCAAGAAGAATTGTTCTGTGTCCATGATAAAGACTTCCAGCTATTGCTTACTCACCAGGAAGCAAGTATTGTTAAAAAGTGGCTTGCTTTAATAGTTGCCATCATTCATCGTTATACTTGAAGATATAATGAAACAAATTGTAAGCAGATAACCAAAATTGTCCAGTCTATATGTAGATTATTTTCTTGTGCTCTCAGCTACTTCTAATCTCTTAAGCTTCTCTTACATTCTAATTTATTGGGCAAAGTTCATGAAATCTGGGAAAGAAAAACTTACTAAAGTGGTGGCTCCCCAGTGGGAGCCAGCAGTTCTCATGGTCTCTGTAGCCCAGCTGGGGAGGGAGGGAGTGGGGGGCTGCTGGCATAAAGGGGAGCTTCCAAGGTGGCTCCTGTTCCTTCCTCTCACCTCTGAGAAGTCTGTCTGTTGTGTGGCCCTGCCCATCTCCACCAATCAAGGGGTGGGATACATGATGGATAGCCCTCTTAAGCAATCAGCAGTGAGAGGAGAGGCTACCAGGCCCCCTTGGTCAATCAGAGATGTGAGAAGACCCTGTCATGACAAGCCTGTGAAAATGGCAGCCAGCCCCCCAATCTGTCCGTGAAACTGGCCACCTGGCTCTTCATTTGGCTAAGTCCTAGCCAAAGGATTATAGTAAAGTAGGCCTGGAAGGGACCACACAAGATCATCAGTCCCCTCCCTTGCTTAAGGCAGGAGTGTTCCTGACTAAATCATCCCAAGCAAATGTCTGTCCAACTTGCTCTTAAAAATTTCTCAAGATGGAGATTCCACAACTTCTCTAGTTAGCCTGTTCCAGTGCTTGACCATCTTCATAGTCAAGAAGTTCCTCCTAATATCTAACTCAAATTTTCTCTGCTGCAACTTGAGGACTTTGCTCCTAATCTTGTCCCCTACCACCACAGAGAAATGCCTGTGTCCATCCTCTCTATAATTGCCCTTCAGGTACTTGAAGGGTATTAAAAAAATCCCTCTCAGTTTTCTCTTCTCCAGACCAATAACCTTGGCTTTTTCAACATTTCCTCATATGTCTTACTTCCTGGGCCCCTAATATTTTTTATTGTTCTACACTGGACTCCCTTCCAATCTGTCCACATCTTTCTTGAAGTGTGGGGACCAAAACTGGACACAGTACTCTAAGTTAGGCCTCACCAGTGCCAAATAGAGCTGGAGAATTAGTTTCCTTGATTTGGAAATGACACTTCTTGTCTTTTTGCGATGAGCACAATGCTGGCTCATATTCAGTTTATGGTCTACTGTAACCCCTAGCTCCTTCTCTGCAGTATTGTATCCCTGCCATCATTTCCCAGTTTGTAACAGGGCATACAATTATTTCATCCCAAATGAAATTTCATTTTGAACTACTAGTAACGACTGTCTATATATATCCATAGTTACACACAATTTTTCAAATTGATGAACCAGTTCATAAAAACACTCAGCATTATTAAGGTAGGGTTAAAAATGTATTCAGCATTTCACAGAGATCTAGTTTTTCAATTATTTATCTCCATTATTTAAATTTCAACTATAAAGTTCTGTGCAAATGACTACTGCCACTCTCAGGGCTGCTTAGGAAGTTTTTAAGATGCTATTATTGATAATCTCAGGAAATTAACATTTTTATAGGTAAGAAAAATACAGGAAAGAGCCCATATTTCTTTGCAACACAATTAAAATTTATGCCAATTTGTATTTCCTAGTGAGTTTTACTAGAGGTAACTAATTGCTTTGAAAACAATTTAGTGTCAGACTCATTTCCTAAACAGAGTCGTTTAAAAAAAATGTTTAAAAAATATGTTGCATCTTTACTATTCTTTATGTGCTTTCCCTGCACATGAACTGTCAAAGGTTATGTTTTTAACATTACTTTAATGGGTAGCAGGTAAACCTACAACTTTTATTATCAATAGAAATCCAATTCTTGCCGCCCCCCCCCCCCCCAA
>NW_017729033.1:42305276-42310480 GCF_001723915.1 Gavialis gangeticus
CCCCCCCCCCCCCCCCCAAAACTTGACAGAAAACAATTTTCTTTTTTTAACTGAAAATGTCTGGTTTCTTTACATGACTCTTCACCATATTGTTATGCATTTATTTTAGAATACAGGCTAGATCTCTATCGTTTTAACAGTTTACTTGGAATAAGTCTGCCATAAAGGGAAAATATGCATTTACAGAACTCTTGCCATGTATTTGTTGTATTTATTTGGAAATTTCAGACCAAGATTATCAACTACAATCATGATTGAAATGGTATGTATGTGGGAGGAAGGGAGATAGCCTCAGTATTGTTAGAACTTAATTATACTGTACAATAATTATATATAAGTACAATTTGAATTTCAACTGTACATAACTTTTAAAGGAAATTTATCTGGAAATAATAAATATCTATAACACATTTTCATTTTTAATTGATCACTGCAGCACACAGGAACTTTAAAAAAACCCAACAATCCTAATACTGGTAAGTTTTGTTAAGTAGCACAGCACCCATTCAATTCACAAGGAGTTTAAGATGTATTCCATGGATAGTTCTTCTGTGACCTGTATAATTTTTAAGTTACTCCTCCCTTTAAGGTCTGTCATACATTTTAAAAACTATCTTGAAAATAGTCTGACTATAATCACAGAAGAATCTTTCACCAGCTGATGACAACTAAAGAGACCCAGTCAAAACTGTCCATTACCTAGGTAAGGGCAGCAGATCAGAATATAAACATGAACAAAAATATCTTGGTGCTGTCATTGTAAGATTTTATTTTTGTATGCACAATAGTTATAGTTTATATTAAAATAGGGCATAGTAAATGCATAGAAAGATACTGAAAAAGAATGTCATGCATATTTACGTAGTTTACTTAGGCCTAAATTGGGATCCCAATCAAGTAAACTGTATTCTGCCATTTATTTAAAAGGAAACAGCATTTGATCCTTACGAATTAAATGTGGACCAGAGGCACAAAATTCAGATCCATGGTACTGCAGGTCGGGGACAGGAGGTGTTTAGATCAAGGGTTTTAGTTTGTATTATTAGAAGAGTTCAAATCCATATTTAGCACGGAATACAGATTTGGTGCCCTGGTTTTGTCTGGCTATATTATGGAGTATTACAGAATTTAAAGATTACTTCCAAATAGGGCGATGACACATAAAACATCTGATGATACAAAACAACTCTCAATGTTATTTTCCATAAAGTGCTGCAATCAAGTAAAGCTCTTGGTTTTCATGAAACATGAAAGGCCTTCTTAGCAAACACAAACTAGGGAGGACAAAAAAAAGAGAGGAATTTACCTAACCTAAATAAGTACAAATGTCACTTGTGAAAGAATATTTTAAGAAAATGCCATTTGTTTTAGAAAATCAAGCAAGCAGCATGCATTAGATTGTGAAATTGTGTTAGCTAACCTCTTTAACATTATATTAAAAAACTTTCTGACATTTGTATTTGTGTTAAAAATGCTGTTGATGTGTGTAAAGTGTCTGTATAATTAAGTGGGTTTACTATATCTAAAACCATTTTTCATCTTAGTACTATAACTGTCCATACCTAACTTCTTTCCATTTTGTTTAACTCAAAACTTTAATTTTCCAAGTCTGAGAAAATGCCTGGGAAATAGAGCTGCTGTCCAAGGTAAAAAAAATGATGAAAACACACCCACACTTGTTGGGTTTTTTTGTGAATATATTTTTATGTATTTATGTCTACTGTGGAATTCCAGTACAACATGCATTTTATTTCATACATATCATTCAGTAAAACACCCTGAACACCAGGGAGTAGTAGGTTTTATACATTTAGTATGGTGTCATTTAGCCATTAGGTTGGAAAACAGTGATGTAAGGGGTAAAAAGAAACTTTAAGACTGTATGCCTATGCAGACAGACAGTTCCTTGGCCACTAGAATTTTTGAAGCAGACAAAATACTTAGCTGTTCAATACTTTTATATTTTATACGAATCTTACAAACTCTTTAAGGAAAACTCAAAGTATGCTCACCCTATTACCACCCACATCCCCAGACCCACATTCAAATATAAACTAACAAGTACTGGATTTTACCACAGAAACTCAGGGGGTGTGTCAAACAGACCTAACCAGAAACTAGAAATTTGCCAACTTACCTAAAAAGTAAATACAGCCATTAATATAATGCAATGTCTAGTACTGTACATAATTTTACCATTATATTTTGAAGTACTTTAATATTCCAGTTTCACAGTTGAATACATAAAGAACAAAGCAGAAATCAAGATATGCAAAAGGGAAGCTCTCATTTATCATCTACGCCGCATATAATATATTCTAATGGACACATACATCATTCTAAACAATCTTCTTTAGAAGGAAACATCTAATACCACATTTCTGGGTTTCTGGAAACTGTAATTAATGCTATTAAGTTTACAAATGTCTAAAGGACAGCAGAAAGGAAAGGGAAATACTTTTTCACTGAACTTCATTATTTAAAACCACATGAAGAAAGGATTGTATTTCTCTAAAGGGTTACATAAACAGGATTACTTTAAGCCCTGTCACAGCGGCAAACTTGCATTTTGCTGAGATTTTTACTGTTTAACCCATAATAACATAATCTGCTCATAAACCAAGTTCCCAATTTCAGAGGAGACTAGATTTATATTATTTAAATGTAAACTTATAGAAATATTTATAAATAGATTATTTCACTTTGGCACCTATTTAAACAATGGAAAACAATCAATATCCATATACTACCGATTCCACTGCAATTGATTTCTTTGTTAGCTTAACCAGTCAAATGATAAGAACAACAATGCTTTAAGAATTAGATTAGAATGAATCAAAGTACAAAGTGGTACTCAGAAAAAAATGTTTTTGAAATAAGAAATACAAACCACTTATTTTCAGTTTTTACTATTGTATATACAAACTTTATTGCTAGGAAGGAGACAATGTGTATAAATATCAAGAAACAAAAAAAAATCACAAATATACTTGGCTGCCCTAAGTGAATATAAAACTTGTTCATTTGAAAACTGAGCATTTCGGTTATTTTTCCTCAAAATCAATGGCTATATTTTGGCAAGAAACAACCCTGTAAACAGGTTTTAAAATACTATAAAATATGTACATCTTTTTTTAATAATTCCAACCCATACAATGTTATTATACATAGATCACATCACAATCTAAATCTATTTGCATGCTATTTTGAAATCTGATCTGGTACCTATATTCTATGAATCTGCAATTGCAGGCGATAAACACAAATAAGGATTTAAAATGCTACATCTCTATCTCTTTAAATATAAACTTAGATGTTTAACAAAGTACCTGAAGACATTTTCATTACTGTGACACATTTGCTGTTAAAGAAAATCATCTCTACAACTTCTAATGTTAATACCACAAAGCTCCTGTGGTGCACATCAGTCTCAGGGTAACTCAGATACTGTCTGGCATCCAGTTTACAGGTGCCCCTTGCACCATCTCAAGAAATTAATTAAAACAGAAAAGATTTACAAGTCACTAAAAAGCACTCCCTTACCTTCTAAACCTGCTTCAATCAGCCCAAATTGTTCCAACACTTTAACAAAAAGCACAATCACGATCAAAACTGCTATCATTTCAAGCCCTTCCAAGTTCATGGTGAGTTAGGTCATGGTCCGACCACAGCCACTGAGAAAAGTGCTCTTCTGCCTGGCTTTGTAAAGCCATTAAACTACATTAAGAAGGCTACTGCAAGGGAAAGGGGGGGGGAGAGAGAGAGAGTGAGAGTGAGTGAATGCATCCTGTCTACACTAGCAGAGGCCAGAAGTAGCAGCCGGATAAACTCAGGCCTGTCAGGATTATCTGTTTGCTCGTTATCACTCTTACACAGAAAGACAGCCATGCATGAAGTAAAGCGCAGATCACCCAAGGACCCAGGAGGTCATCCAGTAAATGTCCCCTGTAAAAAAGACGTGCCTAGAGTGATAGTTAAACATCTGGGAATTTGCTGCTTCTTGTGCCAGTGCTGCCGGTTCTGTAGCATTGTTGTGCATATCCAGTTGCCTAGGTAACAGAAGCTAACTAGTGTGTGGACTCACATTGGACACAAAAAGGACAAAAAGGCCTTGTATCAAAATAAAAAAGGAAACATGCAAATAATCAGAGGATGATTTATTATTAAATTTACTTAACTTGAAATGTGTGCTTCGAGAAAACTAGTCTCCCCTAAACTAATCCTTTAGCTTTAAGATAAAATACTGCAGCCTAAGAATTGATCAAGGTATGACTTTTCAACTTTTGAATTAGTTTTTTTTTAAAACCAGAGCTTGGATATTATGAATTAACTAGTGTTGCACCTCATACATAAGTATAACATTTTTTTAAAGTAATGCTTTGTGTATAGAGAATAATTTTGGTATTTAAAAAACAAAATGTGAATCTATTCTGTTTCACTGTTTCATCTCCTTTGGGTTTATAACTATGCAGGCTTAAGGTTGTGGGAAAAATAAAAAGCAAAAAACCCAAAAGTTATGAGCAAAAAAAGTTACTAACAAAAAAATCAAATCCCTTTCTTCATTCATATTTGCTAAACAAAATATTTTCCACGATTAACAGCAAGATAAAACAAACCTGCTAGTCACACACTAGACTTATAGGACCTTCCACAGCGGGGGAAAAATCATGGCCCTCCGTCATTTCTATTATAGCTCACAATACTGGTATGTTTGCATACAATATATGATGAAATTCATGGTATAGGACTTACTATATAAGTAGTTGATAATTTAGCTTCTAACGGCACATCCACACATGCAAGCACATGCACTTACAGCAGCTCAAATAGAACAGGTACAAATTTGAGCCAGGGCTTTTTGCATCAGCACACATGCCCAGACACGCACTTTGTTGTGGAGCAAATTGTGCCACTTGGGGCAAAAAACCCTTCCTGGATCCTCCTGGATCTGCAGCCAGGGGGAGCTAGAGCCTGGGGCCAGCACCTTGGGAGCCTGGAGATGAACAGGGAAACGAGCAGGAGACTGGAGACAACAGGGAAGCATCTCCAGCTCATCTCCACGGGCTCATCTCCAACTCCCTGGTCATTCTCCGCCCCCATTGCTCCCCTGCCTGGCTCCAGCCTTCCACACTGCTTGCAGCTTACCAGCAGCAGCGGCAGCAGCGGTTGGGGCCACTCAGGGCCTTATGGCACAGCCCCCCTCC
>NW_017729033.1:42315480-42317317 GCF_001723915.1 Gavialis gangeticus
TGGGAGCCTGGAGATGAACAGGGAAACGAGCAGGAGACTGGAGACAACAGGGAAGCATCTCCAGCTCATCTCCACGGGCTCATCTCCAACTCCCTGGTCATTCTCCGCCCCCATTGCTCCCCTGCCTGGCTCCAGCCTTCCACACTGCTTGCAGCTTACCAGCAGCAGCGGCAGCAGCGGTTGGGGCCACTCAGGGCCTTATGGCACAGCCCCCCTCCACGTAGTGCAGGGCAGCAGGGAGAAGTGGGATTCAGCCTTGGCTGTCTGACACCACACTGCAGCTGCTGCATTGTGTGGGTGCGGCTCAGCTCACCTGGGTGGTGCATGCTGTCTGGAAGCTGTCTGTAAGCAGCTGCGGGTGTCAGGGCTCAGGGCTGCTCAGCCCAAGTGGCCTGGAGCTCTCAGACAGCACATGGTGCCCTGCTGAGCCAGGCCACACCTGCACGATGCAGCAGCCCAGGTGCTAGGAGGCTGGGGCCAAGCCTTGCTCCCCCCGCACAGGGGGACTGTAGCGTGAAGCCCTGTGTGGCCCCAACTGCTGCTGCTACTACTGGTGAGCGGGGGAGGGCTGGAGCTGGGTGGGAGAGTGAGCGGGGGACAGGGGGAATGAATGGGGAGTTGAGGGAATGAGCGGGGAGTGGGGGAAAATGGATGGGGGAGGGGGGAACCAATGGGGAGCAGGAGGGAATGAGCCAGGGCTGGGGCTGGGTGGGCCCCCCCATGGTCCTCTCCCCATGGTCCTCTCCCTACTCCTCCATCCCCCCAACCCCTCTACTTACCTGGCACGAACCTGGGTCCAAGTCCCTGCGGCTTGCATCACTGCCTGCCTCACACAGGCAGGCATCATGCTTCAGCACCAGGGCAAGAACCAGCCATAGAGATGCTCTGGATGGCTACCAAAGTGTCTCTGTGGAGGACCGAGCCTCCGGTTGCCTTAGGGCACGGTCCTCCCCCCTTTTTCCTCCCAGAGTATTTTTTGACCCCTGAATATCCAGAGGTTTAATTTTACCTCTGCACTGCAAATCTGCAGTGTGGGGAACTTTTTTGGTTCCTGCATGTGTCTCTCAAAGCATCTCAAAGGGGTTTGAGACGCTGGAAGAGGCATGTGTGTGCTCATCTGGACACACCCTCAGAGTACAATTTTATTTGAGAAACTAGTGCCTTTATTACAGCAAATATGGCTTCTAGGGTGAAGCCCTAGCCCACTGACATCAACAGACTGGACAGGACAGGCTTGCAAGGTGGGTGGATTAAAACCCGATGATGTTTGACACCAAGAAATGTAAAGTGCTCCATCTGGGGAGAAACAATCAGCAACACACTTACAGGCTTGGTGGTGCTACACTTGCTAGCACCATATCTGAAAGAGACCTAAGGGTCGTGATAGATCACAGAATGAACATGAGCCACCAATGCGATGCTGTGGCTGGCAAAGTGAATGAGACACTGGCATGTATCTACTGATTCATCTCAAGCAAGACTCTATTCGGCTTTGGTGAGGCTGCAGCTGAAGTACAGCATCCAGTTCTGGGTGCTGCATTTCAAGAATCATGTGGAGAAGCTTGAGAGAGTTCAAAGGAGGGCTACATGAATGATTAGAGGTCTGGAGAGCAGGCCATACAACGAGAGGCTGAAAGACATGGAACTGTTCAGCCTGGAGAAAAAAAGACTTAGACGGGAGTTGGTGGCAGCCTATAAGTACATAGGAGTTGCACATCAGGGCCTGGGAGAGCATCTGTTCACCATAGCACCCCAGAGGAAGACAAGGAATAATGGTCATAAATTAGTAGAGGATCGCTTTATTTCATAGATTTCATAGACATTAGGGCTGGAAGGG
>NW_017729033.1:42317852-42338098 GCF_001723915.1 Gavialis gangeticus
GATGCATCAGTAGATGTAAGCCAGAGTTTTATTTGCTTTGTCAGCTGTGGCATCACATTGGCTCATATTCATCTTGTGGTCAGTCATAATCTCCAAGTCTCTTTCGGTCATAGTGCTAGTGAGTGTAGCACTGCCGAACCTATAGGTATAATGTGGGTTCTTTCTCCCAAGGTAGAGAACCTTGCATTTCTCTGTGTTGAAAGTCATCAGGTTTTGATCTGCCCACTTTGCGAGCCTATCCAAGTTGGTCTGAATCCCCAGCCTATCCTCTAGTGTGACCGTACTTCCCCATAATTTGGTGTCATTTGCAAACATAACCAGTCCGCTTCTGACACCCGAATCCAGGTCATTTATGAATATATTAAAGAGTACTGGGCCGAGTACTGAACCCTGGTCACCATGCACCATGTTGACTCAGTTCCATTGACTAGATTGGACATAAAGAAATACTTCTTTATGGTCTGAGTGTCCAGGGTCTGGAAAAGACTCCCTCCCCCCTCCTCGAGCTGATACAATCTGGAAATCTTCAAAAAAACGTATGGACACTCACCTTACTAGGGTCATCTGACCCCAGCAATCTTTCCTGGCCAAGCACAGTGGGGCTGGACCTGATGCTCTCATGAGATCCCTTTCAGCCCCTAACATCTATGAAACTATGAACAACAATTCCCATTCACTTCCAGGGAACTGGAATTTCACTCTTAGTTTAGAAAGGGACAAATTTTTACTATCATGTCATGAAAAGGATGAAGGAACACTTAACTTATTTTATATACTCATGCTTGTACTGTTGCATTCACCAGAGCAACTGAAATGGTGGGAGGAATGGAAGTGATACAAGTACTAATTTTTTCTAGGGTAGACAGGCCTAATTCCTTCATGACCCTGTGATTCATGTTCCTCAGTATTTACTGGGGTAGGATTTAGCCCCCATATTTGCTCAGGACCTCAATAGTTACAAATATTTTTCTCCTGCCAAGAATCCTGAGGTATAGTATTCCCTCCCATAGGAATTCACCTGACCACCTCACTGACTGTCCTAAGCTATGTTCACAATATTACGGTTGTGCAGCCCTTAGCCTTAATCTACACTATAAAGTAAGTGCCATCACAACTATGGTGGCAGAGCCACAACAGAAGACCAAATGGTGTAAATGTAGTTCTGTCACTAGTTTTCCTGCCATCCAAGTTGCACTAAGTTCCCCTAGTGACGGGAGTCTTATTCTGCTGGCAGAGCTTCATTCCCATTACGGGTCTGCTGACAGAGCTATTTCACAGTGCCTAGCACTGTAACTGTTTTCTTATGGCACGTGATTTTCAAATGTTTCATTTAGGGACCAGTCTACATTGCAGAGCCTCTGTCACTATGTTTGCAGAGCTCCCTTGAGGGTCCAGTACAAGTCAACAAAAGGGATTTTTTTTTTTTTTTTTTTTTTACCAGAACACCTATAGCACGTCTCTAAACATTATAAGCAAAGATAACAAAAACCCTCCTCTGTTAGTGTAAGTACATCTAGAGGTGCTCTGATTAGGGAGTCTGATTCTTATACAAACACTAGCTGATATAGCTGTAGTGACAAGACTTTGAAGTATAGGTCTTGGGGAATGTTAATTATTTTCCCTATGAGGCACCTCAGTGATGCTTCAAAGGATTACAGATCCAGAACTTGATGAATATGGGATTGAAATCTGCTAATCTCCAAATTTCAGTTATGTAAACTTTACTGCTTTGTGTACCTTGCACAAAATGTATCTGTGGAATCACATACTTTTCCATGGTAACTCAGTTGTCATTGTGCTAGCCACACATAAACCAAGAGAGGGTTCCTGATCTGAAGTCATCTACAGTCTAACTAGACAAGGCACAAGAGGTGGGAGAAAGGAAACTGCAATACACATATTAAATGACACCAAGCAGTATCTTCAGAGAGTAATTTCACATAAGGATTTAACCTGAAGTGTATGCTGTTTCCCCCCTCCATCTACCTGAAATAAATATCACCTTTCTTATCATCACCCAGCATTACAAACTGCAATACAAGTATTTAAGTCTTTCAAATATCTTGCCTATGACTAGTGCAGAGGAACAGGTATTTCTTTTTCCTCTCTCCACTTTCTAATGGTTTTCATGTATAAATACAATCCCACAGAAATATCTAGTTGGACAAATATAGCTTGAAAATTCCAACATACTAGCAAATATCCATAGCCTATTTTCTCCCTTGTCAAAGAACCCTGAAGTAAGTGTATGGTAGATCTAAATTTAGAAAGGTTGTACAAAGCAACTTTTCTAAATCAGGAGACAGGAATGTGAAGGAAAAATTGTGCATAAATTCCGATAGCATATGGGTCTTTAATATGTAACTACATCTTATTACATCTCTTCTTTTTTAATGCTATTATAGACACTCCTAAAGAACTCCAGCCTATAAGATGATCAGCACTCTGTCTTCCTCCAGCAAAACCCTTAAGTGTGTTCTTAGATGTTAATATGAGAGTAATCTTACTGACTAAGTCGATGGGACTAATCTCATTTTTTAAAATTGACACATATCTAAGAGCTTTGGCCATCTGTGAAAATAGAAGTCAGAATCACAAAGGATAGAGTTGTAAGCCTGTACAGATGGAGAAGGCACCTGCCTACTATTATGTTTCTTTATTTATACCATTATTGATCTTTCAAGGGGTGCTGCTTTGATTCTTGCTGTTACTGTGCAAACCTCTTCAGGCCTGCTCTAATCAATGTGAAATTAAAAATGACAAGCATTCACATATAATAGGGCTCTCAGCATTACTGAAATAGAGCTGAACTGTGGAAATTCTTAGAAAGATTTCCCTACCATATACAAGGTCTGAGAATGGCTGCTCCAACTGAGGCAACAAACTATTACTTGATGCTGCTATGGAACATTACCACATCCAAAAATTTTCGACACAGTGAATATAAACCAGATGAAGGTAGAAGGTTAGTGATCAACATTAATAAAATTACTTTAAACACAATGCATTACAGATACACAGAACATTTTCTCCTTTTTACCTCCAACATCTGCTAATTTTTTTATAAAAGCAGCTGTGAGCAGGTGTTCTAGCATCCAACAGAATCAATTTACATTTTTTAATTTGAGTACATCTTTAAGTGGAATTTGTTTTTCTAATGTTAAAATAAGAAGAGGCAAAATACTGTTTTTTCCTAAAAGAATCTAACAGAATCGAATAGCACATGAACCCACAAAACTTTCTTTACACCTCATAAGAAAATAGCAAAGGGCAAGATATTATTGATTATGCTGATCACCTTTACAAGATTCCTGCTAATTAAGATTCTTCTTTTGCTGAAACCTACTTTTTAGTATAAGAAATTAGAGATACAAATACACAGCACAGAGAACATTTTTAAAAGGAAAAAAAATTGAAGACAGTTCTTCTGGTTTAGAAACAAATTAAAGGAAACTAGATCTATTTTGGTATTTGTATTTAATCTTCTTTTGAAGTAAATTATTTAATAGATGCAAATAAAAGATGAAAAGTCTTATAAAACATGCAATCATTATGAGATCTAAGAGTCACTATGGTTCAAATTGTAGTTTGGAGACGAGTAGCAGCCCTGAGGTGGCGGAAGCTAGAGAGGCAGGCAGACTGATCCTTCCCTGCCTGCTCCCCTGCAATACAGCATGGCATGAAGGGAAGGGGGCAGGCAGGAACCCCAGGGGGGGAGGAGGGAACCAGGAGAGCCTCAGTGGGTGGGGGCATGGGGGAAAGCCTGGCATTGGGTGGGAATTCGTACCTTTGAGACCTCCAGATCCCTGCGGCCTCAAGTGTGGCTGCTCCAAACTTGAGCTAGCACTAACACCAATGAACATTTGTGCAGCTCGTAGTGTAAGGTGTAACAATCCCATTAGAAAAATGCTGTGCAACTACAGCAATAAAGAACTAATTCCATATGCACTCATTTGACGTTCTGAGAAAGAAACTATTTCAGAGATGTGTCAAAGCAGGCCAGCCAAGCTACCTTACAGCATATTTGGCTTCATCTAATCTAAATGATACATGAGTTCCAATTGGGTATGCAAAACATTCAGTTCTGCCCTTAAGAAAGTGAGATAACTATGCCTAGGTGGGCTAGTTAGCGTAGCCCCCTGTGGCCCTCTATTACCTGGAGTATTCAAGTGCTATTCAAGTGAGTGCTTGCTCTTAGAAAAAATAAAGCATGAATAACATTATTGGTGCCTTATTTAACTCAACGCTTCCTAGACCTCTCTCCCAAAGACCTCAGACCTATGGGCTTCCTTTCCTTTAGGTCAACCCTCTCCCTGGGCCTACATATCCAAATCATGGTTACATCTTACTGCTTCTCTTTGCATATCATTTCTCAGGGCTTGTCTAGACCAGGTAGGAGTACATCCAAGCACAGATGTTCCTGAGCATGGCTCACCCACATGCTTCTGCTCATACACTCCAGGGTCATCTCCAGTGGCCCCTCTCAATTATACAGGAGAGGTCTCAGGAGTCCTGCAGAGATATGCCTTACAACAGCCTCAGCACTGTATTTTTGGGATTGGAGCATGCCAGAGGTGGGCAGGGCACACTAGGGAACATCTCATCTGGAACCACCATGAGTAGACATACCCTAAGTGTCAGTCTTCCTACTCTGTCTATAAAGCTAAGGTCTACACAATATATATCTAAATAGATAGATAGATGTCTGTATATAGATATTTATATATCTATCAATATATACCTATGATTATATATAGAGATATCTAAATATAGACATATATATATATAGATCTATATATATTCATCTCAACTACTGTGATCTTCTCTCTTCTGACTTTGATAAATAACATCCTACTCCCTACTTTAATTTATTCAAAATACTCCTGCAAAGATCATCATTCTGGCATGTCATTCTACCTCACCCCTTCCTTTATATTTCTCTAATGGCCCCACTTTATCAAACACAGAATACCTGTCTCCACTTTCAAGGCAAGTCATAACTTAGCCCTGCCATATTTATCAACTGTTATATACGTTTGAACTATTAACCCATACTACAGCCAGTGACGGCAGCCTCATTTGGTCATGCATCAAATATTACCCACAAGAAAATTTTCTGTCTCAGGTGACCCTTTATTAGTGGGAAGGACTTCCTACAAAGGTTTGCAAAACTATTATTATTGCCCTCATTCAAATACTTTGTTAAATTTATATATTAATTATACATAAGAATTCCCCAGCAGTGCTGTGACCTATGGCTTAAAATGCTAATTATAGTTGTGACACCTGCTGTCTCATTTTTGCTGCATTCATCTGTTGTCTCTAATTTTCTACTTAAACTGTAAGTGCGCTACTTAGGGCTGTATTGCACACGTGTATACATTGCTGGGTACTAGGTGTTGATCTATTTCTAGGTTTGACTACAGCACTAATAAGCAACAAGAAGAGTTAGTCTAGGATGTTTTCTTCATTTTTGCTTGATAGTTTATGAAGAACTGACCTTATGTTTTACAGGATTTGATTTAGACACTCCCCACACAAATTGGCACAAAAATATTTTTATTTTTCATGTAAATTTTATTTTAGCCTGAGGGTTACCATTCCACAATGGATCATGCACTACAAGATTAAAATGAAGAAGGTGTTATTCCTGAGTCTGTCATGCACTATAAGACTCATACCATGTGCTGAACCTAACAGAAATATGAATCACCTTTAATTTGGTTAAGACTGGGACAGAATTTAATAGCATCTAAGGGTGTCAACAGAACCTGTGCTCTTAACTCCCTAGCAATCACCAGCAATCACCCAAAACACACCAAGAAAGCTGTAATATACAGACAAGTTCTCCAATACCACTGAATTTGCACTAAGGAGAACACCTGTGATCGTCACCTTGCAAATCTCAAAAAGGCTTTCACTCAACAAGGACACTCCTCCTGAGAGAGAGAGATCACACTTTTGAAAGAGCCACGCAGATATCATGTAAGGAACTGCTGCAGTACAAAAAGAGAATCCCCATGAATCACATACAATATACCATCCCTCCCTGGAACCTATACAGAAAATCCTCAAACAACCGCAACCCATACTAGAAGATGACCCAGTTCTTAAAGGGATCTTCCCAGAACCACTCATCCTAGCCTTTAAATAAACACCTAATCTTGCCAATCTCATTACTAGAAATAAACTTCCTATGGTCCAAAACATACCAAATTTATCCAGACCATGCTGGGACAAGAAATGTAAAACCTGCCAACATATCTCAACCACCCCCACAATAACTGCACCCCACAACAGAACCATCACCATTCCTGGATCTTATACCTGCACCTCCACAAATGTAATATATCTCATCCAGTGCACTAAATGCCCAGGTGGAAAATACGTAGGAGAAACCTAACAACAACTGCGTACCAAAATGAATGTACACTGGAAATCTAACAAAAACAAAACTTCTGAGTTACCTGTGGGGACACACTTCTCACAAGAGAACCACTCGCTCTCCAATCTGTCAGTTCTAATCCTCAAAGGGAATTTACAAAACACCTTTTGTAGATGATCCTACCAACTTCACTTCATAAATCCACTGGATACAAACAAATCATGGACTAAATATAGGCATTGGATTTATGGCACGTTATAACCTACCTGGCATCCGGTAATCCCAGGTAACCTCTCTACATTATACCAGCTACATTCTATCACCAAGTCAACATTACCCACTCCCTCCCACCACCTACCTGTCTCACACCTATTGTCTCCCCTGGCCTCTGATCCTCACTGCCATTCATTTGCATTTTCACAGAACTGGATTTTCCATATTGGCTTCTATTCCATCCAGGAGAATATAAAACAATAGCAGACTCTTCCTGGCTAAGTACAGACAGTCAAAAAGACAGAGGCTGAATCAATTAAATCTTTGCCTGTTAGTCTAATCTGCGTAGATTGAACCAAGAAGCAGGTGAACAGACATTCACTTCTGACTTTGGAAATGCAGCCACATGCCTCAGGCCAGAAGATGGGGGGTGCTAGGGCACGCCTCCCAGCCACTGCCAAAGGGAAGGGAGGAGAGAAGCTTTGTGAGCATGGAGGAGGAAAGCCAGGTATTATTATTAATATTAATTATTAGCACTGGACTGAAGGAATTAGGGCAATTACTAATAAACTGGTGGCGCCAGGTTGGCTGAGACACATTAAGTTTAGGAAAAGTAAAGGAAACCACTGCCAGCAGGAATCCCATGGTGATTTTACCTCAAATTAAAGCTGCTGGTCACAAGAGA
This sequence comes from Gavialis gangeticus, assembly GCF_001723915.1. NCBI lineage: Eukaryota > Metazoa > Chordata > Crocodylia > Gavialidae > Gavialis > Gavialis gangeticus. The sequence continues at coordinate 42,325,136 of NW_017729033.1, forward strand.
AACTTCTGAATGCAAGCATGCAAAATTGCAGCCCCCATTCTCCAAAGGGGTGACTCAGGCCATTGCATTTACTATTAGGAGTTTAATAGCTTTATACTCAGTTCTAAAGCATCCAAAAAAGAGAGCAACACAACTAATGAATCACATTGGCTGACAAGAATAGACACTCAGGGATGTCTACATGGCACATTGCAGTGCTGTGTAAAGATCCTCGAGATAGCTCTGAATGAACTAGCTTGAGTACCAGAAGCAGAGCTGTGTGAGCTCAAGTTAACTGAAAGTAGGGTGTGTTAGCCTGGACAGAATTTACACTAGTGCAAAACTAGTGCATCACTACAACAGCTATAATGATAAATGCAAGCTTTAAGTGTATCCCAGAACCCTGAGTGGAGACACTTCATACCCCAAGTGACATGCTGTTAAAAATCCATACAGAGCCAAAGTCTTAAGGACTACATGTTAAAAAATATGATTCAAGTTTCTGCCCAGCCTATTTCTGTATTAGCCTTTCCAATAGATCAGCATTTTCTTCATTACCAACACCTGCATGCTCATCTTCAAAGTCACGAACTCTGAACTTGGGGTATAAGTCTAGAACTTTGTGATAGTAATGTTAACATTTGGATGTAATGGTCTTGTGTCCTCAATTTATATCCCACTCCAATTTTGCAAGGGAGAAATGCCTCAACAGTGGAAAAAATGCAATGTAGCATTTTAGTTTTTATATAGAAGAGAATAAATGTAAATCTCCCTTTGAGCTGTATTTATGAATGCTGAGAGAAAACTGTAATTTATTGTAAACATATTTAGCAAAAATATCTCTGCACAAAGTAAAAGATTGACAGAATAATTCCTTTAGTTCAGCTGATACAGCATGTGGATGATAGCTGGGCTTTTTTTTGCTAATCTCTTGTTGGTTCATTAATAACTCACTGCAGATAACAAGGGACTTTTATGCCAATCAAGAGCAACAAGTCACACACAAAAATGCTAGCTCGTGCTTTGATGAAAGTAGCTTGATAGACTGATATATGACAATGCATCTTAAAGTTCAGCTAAAAAAAGTAAAACTCTGGAAGACAGAGTCTTGTAAACAATCTGTTAGCTTGATTCAAATAGTGGCCTGTTATCAAGGTTCAGGTCCTATTCAGCATATCAAGAGTTCCTCCACTTAAAGGAAATCTGTCCTTTCTTCTCAGGCAGTCCTTATTTATTAGGAACATGACACAGAATACAAATGGAGTGAATTCCAGTGTCTTCCCCAAAACTCAGGCTAGGTACAGACATTCAAAAAGCCCAAGATGGAACACATCTAACTTACACATTGTTTTTGTAAGCTGCATAGTTTAGATCAGTAGTGAACAGAATATGCATTCACCCTTTGCTGGGGCAGGGGGAGGGGAAAGAACCCAAATCTTAGACTAGATTCCACCATTTTTTAACCAGTCTGTGTTCTCAGCTTCTTTCTGTTATGGGTACAGACCAGTTTCTGATCACTCTTTGCTTGTACATGTGATGAAAGTTGGCTGTTTTTGCAGTTGGGGTTTTTTTTTAAGATTTAAATGAGTTTGTCACACTGCAAACTAAACCACATCCACGTGTTGTTTAGTTTGAAAAATAGCTGTTTGTAATGTTGCAGTCTTTTGACAGCTCACCCCCCCTCCCACCGCCGTGGGAGAGGCAGGCTGAAGGTAGAAGCAGCAAAGGGCCCGATCCATTCCTTCTTCCGCAGAGCCTGCCCACATGTCCCACGGCCAGGGTGCGAGCTGTGGGAGGCCCCGGTCCTTCCCTCTGTGCTGGTGGTGCCTCCCATGACCACCAAGGCAGGGTGCTAGCTGCACAGATGTTGCCCCAGCTCACAGGAAGCACCCACCAGATCCAACTCGTCAGCAGACTTGCATGGGGAGCAGCACCTGGTGGGGTTCCAGCACACAGGCTCAGGGAAGAGTGGGATCAAGTAGGTGCTGCCTGCAAGCTGGGGCAGCAATTAGCACCCTGCCTGGGTGGGCCCCAGGGGGTGCTGCTGCTGCAGAGGGAAGGACCAGGGCCCCTTGCATCTCAGGGGCTGTGTGGCCCAGTGGCAGCTTGCACAGGCAGGCTCCACTGGGGGGAAAAATATACTGGTGAGGGGCATGATCCTTTCCTGCCCCCCACCCCACAGAGCCTGCCCACTTCTCCCATGACTGGGGCACAAGCTGCCAGCAGTCCCTGAGCTGGAGGAGGCCCTGGTCCTTCTGTCCACAGCAGCAGGACCCTCCAGGGCCACCCAGGTAGATGGCTAGCAGACAGGTGCTGCCTGGCCCCAGAGGCAGCACCCAGCCCGATCCAACTGTTCCCCAAGCCTAAGCTAGGGCAGCGCCTGCCTGCTAGCAGTCCACCTGGGTGGCCCCAGAGGGGTGCCACTACTGCAGAAGGGAAGATCAGGGTTCCCCATGGCTCAGGGACTCAGCCCACCAGCAGCTTGCCCCCTGACCATGGGAGAAGCAGGCAGGCTCCACCAAGAAAAAAAAAAAAAAAGGATTGGGCCCCTCACTGTAACAGTTATGGAAGCCCCTAAGTTGAAACAATGGGTTTTTAATCACACTAAACCCCCTTCATGTGTACAATCGCCCACTTATACCAATGTATAATGTCTGTGTACTTGGCCTCAGGGGCTGGGTACATAAAGTAGTATATAAATAAAACAAGCATAATAATTTACAGTGCAGGACTTGGATCTGCCCGAATCAATTCTCTCAGCTTCCCAAGAAATATAAAGTGCTCCTGACATCTGCCTCGCTCACACATTGCTCTTCTCTTAATAAAGTTCTCCATTAGTAATGTGACATGCAATTTCTCTTGTAATTTTGTGTGTCAAACACCAAATGGTACGCAGGTATTTCCTGTCACATTCTTCAGTCATAAGAGGGCCTACAACCCTGGAATAGCCCAGAGTAGGTGGGCTCTTGGGTCTATGTAGAACTCATTGCTGGTTTGAGGCCCTGAGTCCTAGCTTCCCATGACAACCTATTCTGACACCTAGGTTGATGCTGCTTCTTTTGATCACGTGTGAATCAGAGTGTATCAGGATATTTCACACAGTACAGACACATGTTATAATTACTTATACCAAATCTGTGCACAATATCTGATGGGAAAGCTTTGATTATTGATATGAAATAAGATGGGGTTTTTTTACTGCATTCCATTAAAACAACCTTCCCTTGCTACTCACAGAAATGCTCTGCCAGAGATGAACCCTTAATTTGTATCCATCTCCCTCCCCTCAAATGTCTGCATACCATGATTTAAGAATCATAGCTAGTTTTATTTTCCTGTCTACTTTTTAAGCAGCAGAAGCCCTAACATGGTTGTAAAGGCTGAGGAGGTTAGACGTACACCTCGCTGGGGTTGTTTGACCCCAATACTCTTTCCTGCCATGGCAGGGGGTCAGACTCGATGATCTGCTCAGGTACCTTCCAACCCTACAAACTATGAAACAATACAACATTTCAATTACAAAATATAAGACGCAAACATGAACAATCTTAATAACATCTATTCCTTAATATAGCCCCTGACCCATGGCAAGAAACAGACGTCCTTCCAATGGGGTCCTTTGGGGTGGGTGCCCTGGAAGCACCAGGGGCCCCTTCCCTTAACTAGGCAGGGGGGCTGATCACCCAGCGCCTTCTCTGGGTTTGTCCACCCCAAACATCTTTTCCCTGTGGGACCCAAGGGCCCAATGACTCACACTCCCTCAGGTGGTGGTGGTCAGGGTGCAGCTCGATGGGGTCTCCTCTGCTAGAGCAGCTCTCCAGGCCTCTTCTACACCGATGGGTTCCTCCCCACCCTGTGCCCCACTCTGGGCACCGAGGGCTCAGCTCCTCTTAGCTGCTGCACCACCATTGCTGGCTTCTGGGTGCTGGGTCTCACACTGCAGCACTACTATTTCCCCATGCCCTGGCTTTGGCACTGAGGGCTCTTTTAGCACATGTTGGGCCCTTCAGGTTCCAGCTGTCTGTCCTCATGCCGGGTGGCTAACCCAAGCAGCTCCGCTGCTCCCTGGCTCCCAAGGCTCGGGCCCATGCACCTCCCTGCACTCCATGGGACCTGGCCACTTGCTGGGAGATGGGGCCTAAGCCTCCTCACTACAGCCCCAAGACCTTTGGCCCATGCACTGTCCCATGCACCATGTGGCCTGCTGGCCCTGCCGGGGTTGCAGGCTCTAGCCACTGCTTGTGGCTCCCAAAGCCTGGGCTCTGTGCACCAAACTGCGCACCACGATAGGCCCAAGTAGTCTCACACCGCTCCCAGAGCCAGGTCTCCCTGCACCATCCCCATGCATCATCAACAACCCAAGTAGTTTTGCACCGGTCCCAAGGCTGCTCCTCCAGTGGTGGCTTCAGGAGCCTTGGGCCTATTGCCCACTGGGGGAGAGCTCCCAAGCTTTTCTTGGCTCTGCTCTTCTTGAGTCCCTCGCAGGCATCTGCCCAGCATGCTAGCATGCTGGGCCTTTGTTTACAATGGAGGCCCCGCCCCTGAAGTCTGCCGTACCTGCAAAGTGCAGTCTTCATTCAGGTCCAGGGGCTCCTCACATACCCTGAGCAGGGGTGGGGCAAGCCTCTCCCAGCTGTTACCTGATTGGTGGAAATGTTCCACCAATGCTTCTCTAAGCCAGGCTTGCCAGGCAAAAGCAGCAAGCCTGCCACACTTACACTGGTCTTGATTGTGGAACTTCAGTACACCATTATTGTACATATAGAGGAGGACCTACTTTTCTCTGCTTCTCTCAAGCATAAGAGTGCCTCAGATTGACCCTTAACATTGGAAAAACAAAGGTACATCACCAGCCTGCTCCAGGCCAATTAACTCCCCCGACAAAGATCCTCATTGACAGACAGGAGCTAGAAATGTTGAATATTTTGCATACTTCAGCAGCCATCTCTCCAAGAAGTCCAACATTCATGAGGAAATCTAGTATGGGATCCAATGTGCTAGCTCTGCCATTGGAAGACCATATTATTGTATGTTCAACGGTCACAACATTAGGAATTGAACAAAGCTCCTATGATATAAGTCTGTGGTAATCCCAACTCTTCTCTATGACTGTGAAGCTTGGGTGACCTATAGGGGCCACCTGAAAAACCTGGAATGCTTTCACCAGAGCTACCTCCAGAAGAACCTTGGAATAAAGTGGGAGGCTTGTCACACAAATCCCAGTGTCCTTACCAATGCTAACACCACCAGCATAGAAGCATTTATTATTCAACATCAGCTGCAGTGCACATGCCTGATGTATGTTTACCAAAACAACTGCTATACTCTCAACTCTGCCAAGGACAAAATAAAGGTAGAGCCAGAGAAAGTGCTTCACGGACACCCTCAAGGCAAATGTTAAGTGTTGCATTGACATCACAAATTGGGGAAAACTAGCCTAAGACAGGGCTACAAGGTGATACATTTTGAGAGAAAGTACATTGTATTTTGAAGGAAACTGTCTCACCCTGGAGGCAGAAAAATGACAGAAATGGGAGGAAAGGAAACAAGACCAAAAGATCTGTGGTCTGGCCCTCCCTTTAACCACCACATTGCACAAAATATGGCCAGCCAGAGAGTCAGGATCTCTAGGATTGGCCTTAGCCATCAACAGACTCATCCACAACCCTTTACTTGATGCATAGGTGTGGACCCATGGGTGTGATCATTATTGACTCTGAGGGATCACCAGTGATAATATGTAATACAAACTATACATGATATTAGTTCAAAGCCAAAAGGCTCATGACTTACCATACAGTTCACTGGGCTGGACCCCATCAGTCAAAAGTATTTCAAACCATGGTGACTCACTCCACAGCTCAACACTGCTCAGTAAGTGTGTGTGCTCCAGATACCTTCCACAAAAGGTTCCATGTGCTAATTATCTGCCACTCATGACTGGAACTGCATGTTATTGACTTGAGTCCTAGGATCCTCCGAACATTTATATGGAAATGAGGCACCGGTCTGGCTTCACCTCATGGACTGTGGAACCACACTAATCATATGCTATAGGCTGAAAGAAGGCACAGGAGAGGGACTGTGGGTAAACTGTTTGGGACTCCATTTGATGATGTTTGACAGACATTTAAGGCTGGTGAAGAAACAGGAATCATTGTAAATAGGAAAGAAAGGCACAGCTCAGCTGTGGAAGTGAAAAAGTCTAAATGTAGTCAATGAAATGGCTCACCATGACTCGTAAAAGAGTTGGCATCGAGGGGGGCTGCTGCCAGCATAATACAGGATAGGGTCATGGGGCTTGGCAGTCCTGTGCCTGACCAGACTGGGCTGTGGAGACATGAGTTTACCCAATCTAGCCACACTGCAGGGTTACCCAATTTTTCTTCTGCCACGACTTGATGTTGAAGAATACTTTATTGCGAGTTGTTCAGTTCTGTTGCAGCATTGACACGAATGCACCAGGCTTGGCTCTTCTTTAGGGCTCTTACCTCCCCTACACTTTGTCCATGTGCCACCCAGATGTTTAAACGTGGATCTTGTGCCTGAGTTCTGCTAAGTGATGTCTTCCTTTTTTACGATGTTGTAGGCTCATGGTGGTCTTGAGCCCACCTTGAATGTATTGTGATTGCCTTGGCCTTAGAAGTCCCCTATCAGGGCACTGGGCATATAAAAGGACAACACAGAACAGGCAGCTTGGAACATAGTTGAGTCTCTTGGCCTTCTCGGCCTTGTAGTTTGCCAGCAGAGTCTTCCCACTACTGTGTGTTTGATACTAGAGGGCTATAGAGGTTCTCTCCTTTCTATGCAAGGCCTGTCTTCTCTCAAAACAAAAGAACTAACTGCTTACGACATAGGCTGGGCTCCCCTCTCTGCAGTTTGGGGCCCAGCCCTGGGGCTTCAGCATTATCCTGCTTCCCAACATCCTTTGGTGGGTCAGATCACCTGGGTTGCAGGCCATGAATGGTCAGGCAGACCTGGGTATGTGAGCCTGGCTTTATCCCATGCCTTTCCCTTTAACCCAGCTGGGCACTGGCGTCTCCTGGCTTCAGCCCCGATGCCAGGGCTCAACCCAAATGTTCTCTGCCAGCAAAGCTGGCCACATATGAAAGAAAAAAAGAAGAAAAAGAAACAGGACCTTAATCAGAGTGTGCCTACTTCTCTCATGGTTGGCTCACTCCTGACACTTCTCCGCTGTGGATTTGGAGCCAGCATTATATGTGATTATAAGATGAAGGGCTTTTCCCCCCATGCTGAATGGGGGAAAAAAGTCTCATCTTATATTCAAGTAACGTGTGTGTGTGTGTGTGTGTGTGTAAGCACATACATAAATGCATATCTATACATACATACACACATATGCACAGATTCAAGAGAAAAATCACATTTGCTGCACTGAAATTGACACTTACGTCTTGCCTTCTTTTCTCTGTCCTTAGATCAATAGAATTGATTCCAGCTTTGTTTTACAGATAAAATATTTTGTTTCTTAATACACAGAAACCACTTATCCAGTTAAAGCAGAGTTCAGAGGAACAACAAAGGAAAAAACCTAAAAAAAGTTTTTATTAAGGAGGTAGATGTAAGAAATGAAGATAATGAATCGCAATGGCTACTTGTTCACCCTTTCTCCATCTGTCTATTGCCTCCTGGAAATACGTTGGTTTCTGAAACTGTTCCCACTGCAAACTTAATGGACATGGTCCAAAACATCTCCCATAAGACACATTTTTTATCTACATTAAGAGTATTAAGAAACCTGTCATGTTTCAGGAACCAATCCCCAACCTTCCTCCCTGTCCTCCATACACACGCATCACAGTTACCATGCATAACTGTGTCTCTCACCCCATTCTCATTAAGAAATTAGGTGATTGTGGCATTGATGCCTACACAGTCAGATGGGTCACCAATTGGCTGGAGGGCCGCACCCAGAGAGTGGTGGTGGATGGATCTTTTTCAACCTGGAGGGAGGTGGGCAGTGGGGTCCCCCAGGGCTTGGTCCTCAGGCCTGCACTGTTCAACATCTTCATCAGCAACCTGGACAAGGGGGTGAAAAGCACCTTGTTCAAATTCACAGATGACACTAAGATGTGGGAAGAAGTGGGCACGCTAGAAGGGTGGGACAGGCTACAGCTAGATCTGGACAGGCTACAGGGGTGGGCGGATGAGAACAGGATGGGTTTCAATACGGACAAGTACAAGATATTGCACCTGGGGAGGAAGAACCAGCAGCATACCTACAGGCTGGGGAACTCTCTTCTCATCAGCACAGAGGCAGAAAAGGATCTTGGAATCATTATAGATTTGAAAATGAACATGGGCCACCAACGTGGGTATGCGGTCAGGAAGGCTAACCGCACCTTGTCATGCATCCACAGGTGCATCACGAGCAGGTCCAAGGAGCCCAGACTGGTTGGAGTACTGTGTCCAGGTCTGGGCACCGCACTCCAGGAGGGATGTGGACAGCATCAAAAAGGTCCAGAGGAGGGCCACTCACATGATCATGAGGTAGCAAGGCAGGCCCTATGAGCAGAGGCCACGGGACCTGAACCTGTTCAGCCTCTACAAGAGAAGGCTAATGGGGGATCTGGTGGCCATCTACAAAACAGCCAAGAGGGACCAGCAGGCTATGGGAGAGTCCCTGTTCCCTCCAGCACTACTGGGACTAACAAGGAATAATGGCCATAAGTTGACGGAGAGTAGATTCAGGCTAGATATTAGGAGGCACTACTTCACAGTCAGGGTGGCTAGGATTTGGAACCAACTTCCAAGGGAAGTGGCGCTCGTGCCTACCCTGGGGGTCTTCAAAAGGAGGCTGGATAAGCACCTAGCCAGGGTCATTTGACCCCAGCATTCTTTCCTGCCCATGCAGGGGGTCAGACTTGATGATCTACTTAAGTCCCTTCCAACCCTACCAACTATGAAACTATCAAACCATTACCATTAACTGCTCTCAAACTACAAATTTTACTAATATCTTTGATTCTTCCAACTTGAAGATAAGAATGACATTGTTTGGTTCAGATTTATATTATTTTTTATTCATTCCATCTATGAGATTTGATAGTAAAATTATTCTACTTGAAAACTAAACGAAATCCTATCCCCAAATGCTGCCTCCTTCATTATAGGTAACATCAGTGTCCGTATGCAAAATGGGCTACTCATTATAATTTAAAGAGTCCATGATACTTAGAAGACTACAGAGATTGAGAACTTGGAGACAGTCCCTGAATCATGTTAGTTAGTATGAGACAAACAGAGTTTGCCTACTGCTCCACAAATAACATTCATTATTTGGCTCTTCTGATTAATGAATGCTTACTGAACCCAATGATCACTACATGTTGGTATAACAGATCATAAGAATAAGCTGGAGTCAAGCCATTTCAGCCCTAGAAAACCACGCAGCCTATACAGAATGGCTCCAGTTTCATAAGGGTGCAAATGCAGTTTAAAGTAAAAGCTCTCTTCTTGCAAGCCCATTTTTCCTTGAGTTGTAGAGAAAGGTGCTCAGCTCAAATGCAGGATAGTGGCCTTAGGCCAGGAGCTGTCAACTTTTTACTAATGCAGGGTCCAGGTTGGACCCCAGCTCATGTCATGAACCACTGCACTTTAAGTTAGAGTGGCTCCCAAGAACTGCTCCTTATGGGTGTGGTCCCCCAGGGCCCTTTGGCTACACAGGCCCTGGCCTCACCTCCAGGCCAGTTGGAACCCCCGCCCTCAGCTCTGGGCATCCCTCACAGTGGGCCCCCAGCCCTTTGACCCTTCTGGTCCTGGTCTGACCAGTTGAGAGATTTCAAGTCAGGCTTCCAAGTGTATAGCCCCACTCTCTCTCTCCTCGGTCCACCTTCTGGACCCTACTAGGGGGTTACCCACCTGGTTGTGGGAGCTGGGGTTATTAAGATGCCCTGACCCAACTTTCACCACAGTGGTAACTGGCCTGGCATTTCCTGGGGGCTCCCATGACACTGAGAGCCCCACCAGGCCACCCACTTCTAGCAGGGTGCAGTTTTAGGTCATGCCCAGGACCAGAAGCCTCCAGACCATCCCCTACAGCTCCTGCCCTTTTCTCCAGGATGATAGGTGCAGCCTTGCAGCAAGGCAATGTTACTGCCTTCCTGCCAGTGTAAACTGTTCTGTTTATATAGGCAGCCAGGGATCTAAAATGGCCGCCTCAGTCAAGTACCTGCTGGCTGCTTGGCTGGGCCCTTATAGTGGCAGGCACAAATGGTGCCCTGCCACAGGGCACTATAAATAAAGCTCATCCACTGAGCTTTAGTTAAAGTGCCCCACTACCATTTTGAAGTGTGGGGATGCTGAATACCTGTGACACCAAGGTTGCTGGACTATGCTAATTATCATGGTCCAGCAGAATACAAAGAATACCAATTAAGTTTTTAATCGCTTTTGCTTTGATTTAAACATGTGGGTAATTACATGCAGCATCAGAACCTTTTGTGCAACTTCTAATCTAATTGTTTCAGTTTTCTCACCTGCAAAATGGGGATAAGTTATTACAGGTTGTTTAGACTCATTAACACTTGCAACACAGTTTGAGATCCTCAGATAGGAATTAGAAAGAACAATGTATGGTTAGAATGGAAGCTTTACATGTTTGATGCCAAAAATAAAGATCAAGTCTATATGTTGAAAGATACATTACAATTTAATATTGCAAAAAATCACAGGAGATCATGAAATATGTTTGTATATTGCAAAAGATCTTTGTTTCTTTTTCATTTTAATGCCTTATTAAAGTGTTAAGGAAATAAGTAACAAATTGCTGTCTTCACTGATGTGTGATAAAGAAGGTTCATAACATTTCAGAGACAAGAGAAAATATAAAACACCAAGAAAAATTTTAAACCCCTCAAAAGGCAACATAAGCTGAAACCAAACTTGACCTCTGAAAAACCTTGCTGATATTGTGTATTTTCCTTACCAAGCATTTCCTGCTGTTTACCCTAACAGCCTCATCAGTTTTTTGATTGATTAAATAATTACATTCAAACTTTATTTTCTTTCCTACAATCAAAATGACACCATGATCTGTGCAGTTCTTTGAATTTAAAGTGTCTAATCTGGATTCACAAGCAACTGTAACTATATTTTGTGCAATTTACATAAGAGAGAATAGAGATGAATGTGAGGATGTGACACTGCTCAAGAATAAGAAAGGGATACAAGAAATAGCATTTAAGTGTACTTACTAAAGGCAGGTGAAAGTTCAAGTAAAGAGGAGTAACAGCTAATGCAAAATGGTCACTCAAGTGCTGTAGCTGCCTGCCTCTGACAAATTTAAAGAGCCAGTCTCCTTAAAGGCATGCTGGTAAAAAAATGTTGTTATAAGAAAACTATGCAGTTGGGAAAATCAATGCTAAACATACAGTTACAAGGTAATTATAAAAGTACACAGAGTGCCTTTGTCATGAGTCCCCCCTGCTCTTACACAGCTCAATTTTCAATGGCATAGAATCTCTACAATCTGCTACCAGCTTGGACAAGTTAGACGTTTAAAGGAAGGAGACATTAATCTAAGAATACCCTTTGTTAATAAAAAGGGTGATTGGCAATAATAAGGGTCAAAAGTGTCATCCACGTAAAAATATTGTTGAAAGTGTTTATTTTGTGTAAATATGTTATGGTAATTTTAACTCTTCTGTTTCTGAGAATTCATTCTGTATGAAGTGCCCTTGCACTATATTGCAGCCCAAAAGGTAGAATATAATGAAGCAAGGTGAAGCCAAACTTGTTCTATGAGAAATGCCGCCAACATTATCACTGATGGCTGTGAATAACCCAGCCCTTCATTACCCTATATTTCTTTAGAAATAGGAAAATGAAGCTATTTTGTTCGTTAAATACCTGGGTACAGAAATGAGTTAGCTGCTGTGTTTTAAGATTATATTAACCATACCACAAACTAAACCAGAAAAAGTACTTGATCGTTTTCCTTTGCAAGTCACTTTCTCCAGTTTAGGAGCTGGTATCAAAATGGCCCCAAGAATAAGATGAAGCAGTCTGAGAAAGTGATTCTTAACTAGGGTGCTGTGGAAGCCTTGGGGTGCCTTGAGATCCTCTCAAGGAAGCTGCGAAGGTTTGCCACATTATTCACAAGACAAACAGAGAGTTTTCAAATAGAAATCCCTACTGTTATAAACATTCCGATATGTTGTGATCCGAGTTGCTCTATTATTTTTATGTGGTCAAAAATGAGTGAAAACTAAGAGCCAGCATTTTCTGAGGGGTGTCTTGAATCTATTGAGAACCACTGGTCTAAGGTTTTCTTTGTGTTAGTCACGATATGGACCACTCAAAAATGAATTATCTTTACTCCAGGTACTCTCTGGATTTAAACTGGGGAAAAAAGTTGCTGACCTACAATCCACCAGGCTGATCCCATTAGAGGATTGGCCAAGGATTTTCAACTAACTTCCTCAACTGCACCTTTTGGTCATTATTGCTAAGCAGCAAAATGAAGCTAAGCAGGACACTAAGATCTGGCCTAAATGCCTGAAATATATTTAAGAAACAATTAATTAAAATGTTTTTTTTTTCTGGCTAACATCAATATATCTGGGGATTTTGTGCATCTTTTCTGCCTACCTGAAAAACTACATCAGTTTGAAAAGTAAACATAATGCAAAATAAAGACTGAAAATGAGCCAGTTAATAACCAGCCACAAAGTTTGTAATTTTGATTTGTTTTGATTCTTTGGACTCAACTGCTACAGGTTTAAGATACTGCTGCAACAGAATTCTAATGTATACATCATTTTCTTAATTTTTTTTAGGAGGGTTTTTTTCAGCTTCCAAAAAAACCCCCATAAAAAGACAATAATAGATGGAATGATTGTTGATTATTACTGCCAGAAAATTTGGTAGTTGTGAAAATTACTGGAGTGAAAGCCCAGTAAAGTGAACAATCTTTGTACACAGCAAATTTATCATGGACAGCCAGCATGCTGCATCTGTCCC
>NW_017729033.1:42343098-42359867 GCF_001723915.1 Gavialis gangeticus
GAAAGTGAACAATCTTTGTACACAGCAAATTTATCATGGACAGCCAGCATGCTGCATCTGTCCCCACACTCTCTCATTACTGTACTTCAATGTCAGTCATTGAGAGCTGTCAAGGGCTGATCTTCTGTCAGCAAGGATGCCAACTATGAGGAAGTTCTCCAGTCCCATGGATATACATCCATAAGGGACTGGCTGAAGATGACTAACATTTCCAATTTCAGATGGTGGCCCCTGCTGCCCAATCACCCACCCCATCCTCCAGTGCAGGTTGGTCAAACCCCAGCCCAAGATCCCTCCTTTCTCCCTGCTCCCATACTGGCAGGTGGGAGGGGAGGGGAGGGGCAGGACTAGGGGAGAGAGGCTAGACACACAGCCACTCCAAACTGGAGCTTGATCCCGAGCTCCCCTGGACCCAAAAGCAAATGTCTATTGGGGAGGGGGAGGGAAATTGCTGTAACTCATGGTGGTTCCTGTGAAGTCCTGTGGGTTACAGAAGGGAGCTGCACATCTGTCAGCGCCTGCTATGGTGATAACATATCCCGTTAAGCATCTAATCCAGACCACAGGGCTTCAACCAATGAGTCTTGTATCCAGCCCAATAATATCTGATTAATCTAAAACGTATCTAAAACATTCAGTTTTTATTTAAGTTTGCATATTCTGGAGAGACCAGCCTAGGAAACTGTTCCAGTGGTTAACTAAGTGTACTGTTAAATTCATGACTTATTTCCACTCTAAATTAATCTACCTTTAATTTCCAGCTGCAGGGTTCAGATTTAAATCTGTTTTGTAAGAGAAAGCAGAGGAAAAATAGGTAAACATTACACTGATTTAAAATATTTCATTAATCCATAGCTTGACAGCAATTAAAATGTGAAGCTTCTATATTAGAATTTATTTGTAAGTGTTTTCTTAATAAAAAAAAAATAATTGGATGGAAAGGGAGGGTTGGCAGCAGGCAGGTTCACATAATATCTATGGTACTTAGCACGCTTAGTAGAAAATTATGCAGATTGGGAAGTATGTGAATAAATGGACAAATACAGGAGTTATGAGACAAAAGAGGTTGAAAAATAGGGTTCTACCTCTGAGCAACAGTAAGCACCCTGCTGATCCCAGTGACTAGCTGTGGGAGCTGTAGATGACTGGGGCCTTTCAGGATTAGACCAACCACAGAGGAAACTGATGTGAACTTTGCTTGTTAGACAGAGGAAGCTGCAGATCACTAAATGCTACAAGTCGTTAGTAATGTGGCATGCGAGGGCAGAGGCGATGCAAAGACACAGAGCAGCCAGAGAAGATAAACAACAGACATATTGAAGTGAAATGCTCTGGACACAGCTTGAAGCACAGCAAAAATACAGTCACAAAAGTCTGGGCAGATGTGAATATCATCCAGCCCCAATCCAGGACAAGCAGACTGTAAAACCACATAGCTAAACAGGGCATTTCATTGCACTTTGTAGGACTGCCAAGAGAGTACAGATGAAGTTTATAATTGTGACCATACACTGCAGCTATATAGGTTTCCTTGGTGCAGAGAACAACTTGTAGTTCTGATATGCAAATGGATGGGAGGTCAGGTAAAAGCATTTTGAATGACCACGCAAGCTCTGTGCATCCAAGTGCTTGCCTTGGAGTGGGTATGCAGAGCAGTGGATATTAGACCATGGAAATGTAGAGTCTGCTGCATTTTGCTTTCCATGTGGTGTGAAATGCAAGCTTTGGAACCTACTCTAGCTATGAGGTTGCAGTTTTTCCTTTGGAGATGTTCTGCAAACATCCCACAATCTGGTAGGGAGAATCTCTGCTTACATGTACCCACTACTGTAATTGTGAACCAACTACTTAAGTCGAGTGCTTGGCCAAGGATTTCCCATATAACACATACATATATCATCATTCAAATAACCTCATTAAAAGAAAATAAATTCTTGGAAGTGTTTAAACTTTGAATCAATACCATTAAACTTAAAACACACTTGAAGAAGCATTAAATTTATTAGACAAGACTTCAAGTCAAAGACATTCTTCATATTCAGAAGATGAAGGCTAGGAGTCAGATGAAGAATGTCTTGCTTTTAAAAGTTTGTCTAACTCTATCCCAACTATACAGTTGGTCTAATAAAAGATATCACCACAGGCACCAACTAATGGTGGTTGCTCTGAGGCTCAAACACCTACCAAAATAGCTCAGTACCCACAAGCCAAAGCCATTTTCCTTGCAGATGTACCCCCCCCCCCAAAATCCCTGTGTTTTACTGGAAGCGGCAGTGCATTACTTCAACCTGGCTGTGCAGCATTTGTAAGGATTGGATGCTTCAGCAGGGCTTTTTGGCACTTTTAGCTAAAGCTGATTCAGTCAGCTTTTAGATAAAAGCACCAAAAAAGCACCACTAAAGCACTTGATCTTTACAGAAGCTGCAAAGCTGAGTAGAAGTAACGTGCTGCCTCTTCTGGGCAAGCACAGAGCTTGGTGTGGGAACATGCTGAGTTTAAAATAAAGCACCATTTTGTTTTGTTTTTTTACATCTGCAAGCATCTACTGGCAAAAAGCATAGTTGACGCCTATGGATATCACCCTAAGAAACCCCTGCATCTCACATAATTCTTTGATCATTGGGGCTACAACATCATTCTATCAATACCTTAAATCAGGGGTGGGCAATTATTTTGGGTGGAGGGCCGCTTAGTGAGTTTTGGCAAGCTGTTGAGGACTGCATGGGTAACCCGCCCCTTGACGGGTGCCCCGCCCCCTGATCACCATCTTGGGACATGAAGTCCCACCCCTGACCTCTGACCCTTGCCACCGGAAGTCCCTCCCCTTGCCCCTGGAAGTATTCCTTCAGAGAAAAGGGTTTGCTATCTTACAACTGGGGGGAAAAAAAACAAATTATGTACTAAAAAAAAAATCAAATACCAGTAATATATTTTAATATTTTTGTCCTGTTACCTGTGTGTTTGTGCTTTGTATGTAGAAGTGATTGCATAATAGCTCAAAATGTAGTCCTACTCTTGTATACTGTGTGGGGTGTACAGCAGTGTTGGGGGGTGTGGGTGAGTGGGTGGATGTGGGGTTTGTGGGGAGCTGTGTGTGTGTGTGTGGGGGAGTATTTCTGGGATGTGTGATTGTGTTTGGAGGAGGGTGTGGCTGTGGGGTTTGCAGAAAGTGCTGCAAGTGTGGACCCAGCCAGACCCTTGCTGTCCGAAGCCTCAGGGCTGGGTTTGCACTCTGGTGGCTCCTGCTGTTGCCCGAAGGCTGGGGATTGCTGGTCAAGGGCCTGTCAGGCTTGGGAGGCAGTGTGGGGGGCTCCTGGAGCCACTAGGGGTGGCACAAGTTGGTGGGGATGTGGCCCGGGATGCGGGAGGCCCAAGGAGGTGGTGCAGAACTTGCGTTGTGCACCTGAGGCTTGGGGCAGCAAAGGCCTGGCTGCGCCCCCACACAGGCAGCCTGGGGGTTGCCACCACCCTGGGTGGATGGCCCAGCCCCACCCGCCCCAAAGGGGCTCGGTGGCCTGACAACAGCTTGCCCCCCAGCCCTGGGATAGTCAGGGAGGGTGTGCCAGGAGCCAGAGCAGAGCCGCAGCTGCTTTTCTGTTTCAGAAGATCCTGCAGCTTCCAGAAGGCTGGAGGCCCTGGGGAAGCTCCTGTCTAGCCCTGGGTGCAGTGTGGGGGGGCCCACCTGAGGATTCTGGGGATGGCATGTGGCCTGGGACACAGGAAGTCCAAGAATGTGGCGCGGAAGTTGCATCCTGCGCCTGAGGCTTTTGATGGCAACAGCCTGGCTGCTCCCCCCCACTTTTGACAGGAGCCAGAGGCAAATAAATATTAATTTTTTTTAAATGTCTAAGGGCCCTGCAGGCCAAACAGAATGGCCTGGTGGGCCAGATCTGGCTCATGGGCCGTATTTTGCCCACCCCAGCTTTAAATAGATACCAAAGAAAAACGTGACCGCTTTAAACTATGGGCACCAAATAGCAATAGGAAATAATTTATGGTGCAAAAACAGGTAACCCAAACTCAAGGAAAAAATACTATAGGTAGGCAAAGGAGAAAAGTCACTACTGGAAAAACTAATTAAGTGAAATATGAATGTAACCTCTTCTAGACAATTCAGCAATTTATAGATTTGATGTACTGGCATAGGGGAGAACAATAATTCTGTGCTGATTTGAACACCTTCCTTATATCAATACACACAGATATACTCATTCATGGGTAAATAGTTATTTCACATAGTGTTACATATATTTAGTAATTGAGTCGTATTTGTCTACACTGAACCACAGAGGCATATATCACTCATGACGATAATTTAGGGGCAGGTGTCCCCTTCCTGCTGAAAAATCTAAAAAGCATCATGGAAAAGGAAAAATCTGAAGGAAAACATCACAGTTTCCTTCAATTTCTGGATGAAACTTATTATCTTGGGAGAACCACTGAAGGTAACATTTTTTCTGAGCCCCCCATGCCTCTATACTGCTTTAGACCCGTTATTCTCATCACTATTGACTCCATTTCAAATTTACTTCTTACAGATACACTACTCTGGATCACTGTTTGGCTGGAATTTACAAATCTATGCTGCATTAACTCTTCTGAATATGTGGGAGTGAGGATATGGCTACTTTTTAGCTGGTACAGAAGCAGTAGTTCCAGTGAACCATCCCTACCCTGCAATCTATGTAAGAAGGAGCAGATGTGTTCACACAAAGACCTGTTTGTGAGCTTGGATTACCACTTTGGATACCATGTCTTATTGTTTTTTATCTATCTTTTTGCAACATTTGAATTCTTTTTTAGACTTTGTTCTAGTCTATTTCTTTGCCTGTGTTCTTCATATTCTTATCTAATATCCAGATATTCAATCACTGTCATGTGTCAGACAATGATAGTAATGATAGTAGGGAACGTTTATCTAAAACACCTACTGAATAGAAAATAGATGAGCAGTGGAGCAACCAAGAATGTTCTGAAGGTTTTAATTTATTATTTTTAGTTAATAATTTTAATGCTGGAAAATCTGACCTGCCAGTAAGAAATGTTAGCTTTAAACTGGGAATAAAAAGGGCAGAATCAGATTAATCAAAGCAAAGTTTTAAATGCATCTGCTGCTATGTCTTATAAATAAGTAGTATACAAATGGCTAGTCTCATAAATAAGTACAAAATAACTATGCAATCATGGTTGAAACTGGGGCTAGGTAGATGGTTTGAACAGATATTCCATACCACCTGCTGAACTAGACTTAGTAATTTTGGAGCAGACTGTCAATACTTTTTTTATATCCTCCCCTATGCTGCCTTACCATATAAATAAGATCACTGGCGAGCATCAGCAAGATCACCATAATATGCGTCTAATTTTAACTACATACAAACCTTTATTTAAATATAGTTAGAAGAAGAATGGCAATATCCAGACATTTGGATCAGCTGGGGAGAGGCAGGCACAGCCGGGCAGCTGCAGGTTCTCCTTTGGCTCTGCCTGCCTCTCCCCAGGTTGGGGGGAGCCACGGGAGAAGCCCCAGTGGCTGCCTTGCCTGACCCCATCCGCCACCCCGCCCCAGCCTCCCAGCACTTAAAAAAACAAACAAACAGACAAACAAACAAAGCCCCTACTCACTGGCTGTAGCAGTGGTGATCAGGGCCTCTGAGGGCTCATGGAAGAACCCCCCGTGCAGCTCGGAGCAGTGGGGGGCAGCAGAGATTGCCCCCCCGCCACCTAGCATCTGCATGGCAGCTGCCACATGGCTGCCAGATCCAGCCTCTCCAGTCCCTCTCCTCTGCTTCTCCTTCAGCTGCAGGGCCTGATGGGGGACAGATATGAGCATGCAGAGGCAGCGTGGTCTGCAGGTACCCCAGGAGCAGGCAGGGAAGAACGCACCAGCACCTCTACCACTCATGAGCTGATCTGTCAGTAGGACAGTAATTCAGGGATAGAGGGGGAAATGGGGGACAGAGAGGGCAACTGGGGAAGCAGGGGAGTGATCCAAAAGAGAAGTAGGTGATCTAGGGGTCAGAGGAGCAGGTTGGAGGGGCAGAGAGGGCAGCAGCCTGGCAGTTCCCCACACAGCCACTCCCCACTTCCTCCTCCAGTCCTGCCCCCCTCATTCCTTCCCCATACTTCCTCCCACTGGCTCCTTACCCACCCCTCCCTTTTTCCTTCCTTCTCACTCATTGTATTCTCACCCACCTGTTGCCTGGCTGTTTCCAGATGGTCCAAGGATAATAGCTAGTCAACCTGGGACCAGTGCTTCCTGGGATACCAAGGACTGTAAATTGGTGGTTTTATCTCAGGTGAACACCCAGAAACTAATGTAACTCAAGATAGGTAACACAGCTCATAGATAATCCTGTCCTGAAGAGGTGTAACTTTAAGACACCTAAAGGGCACTTAACACTTGCTAATGACCTTGATGTGTAATCATAGTGATTATTTAAAGGGATGTGAGGGTGTACAATATATAGTTACAAACTAAGGAAACCAGTTAAAAAGTAACCAATGCCAGTTTACATTCACCTCTAAATATGGCCTTTGAAGTTTCTGCATTCATTCAGGCAATAGGTCATGACATGTTCTCCTTAAAAGAGTAAACTCACTATTCTGATTTAGCCAAAATTTGAGATTTTTCTTTTAAAAAGTTCTCAAAATTTTCCATGGGAAGATAAACCCATTTTCTAGCCAGCTCTAGTAACAACAAACTCCGTGTTTTCCAGAAAATATTTTTAAAAAACCTAGAGTTTGAGAACATTTCATTTGCTAACCATCAGTTTACCAACTGTATTGTGTACCCTCTCCTCCCATAGCTTTTGTGGGTTTCTGTTGACAGTGACTGCATTCTATTTTGCATCTGGAAAAATCAAGTATGTGCTACTATACCCTAAATAATACATTTTAATGAAAAGCCAGGAGGCTTATCTTCCTGGCTGTCTTTTCTTAGCTGAGGCGTGCCTTAATTGAAAGCCTGATGGTAATATGCTTTTCATTTTTCTCAGAGACTGCCGTGTTTCAATTTCCACTCTGTTATCTTCCCTGGTCTGCAGGTGGTATAAATCTGCACAGCTCATCTGGCTACTGGAGTTCAGAAAACAACTGAACTCAGTTGAGCTGTTCTAGACTAACAGAATCTGTCTGTCAGAGAGAAGTAATATCTCCACTGTATGTATATCCGATAAAAAAATTATATGGAGGAATGTAATCTATTCTTTCACTGGATAACAAACAGGAAATATGGACAGGGTCTGTGAATGCTGGATTTTGCATTTGAATCTCTGAATTAGTTGAAAAAATATGTATAGTTTCACATAGCCACACAGCTCTCCACTCACTAGACCTCTGAGAAAACTGAGGTGTATTATTTTTTCAAGCAACCAGGAGTCGGTTACATTAAAGAAATTTCTTTTTAATGTGCTACTTTCAGGTGAAGAGATGTGAGTCTATAGAGTATGAGAACTGCTTAACTTCAGAGAATTTTGAACACAGATTCATTTAATACATATATTGAAGCTATTGTGCTTTCTGAGAGGAAGACAGTAACCCACAAGAGAAGTGGTTGGGTTTTTTTCCTGAGGCAGCTGCTGCCAAATATTCTTCTTGCAAATTATTCCACTCCTGGATATGCAGATCTGTGGGCAGAACTGAGCCCCACTGCACACAAGTAGTCTGTGTGGATATGTTTTCAATTTCATTAATTTACCATATACTGGAAGGATTACACATTTCAGAATAAACAACATGGACGTGCCAATATAAATGTAGTGTAAATCATTGATGAACACAATTCAAAAGGATACAGTACTACAGAGTAACATCTCTTATAGCATCTAATGGGACAGATAGATTTCCAGTAGATATATTATCTAAGAATAACATGGTTTGGCCAGAGTTGGACCTAGCTCTGTAGGGCAACAGAAGAAAGACACCCAGGTAAAGGAGGCCAAGAATCTTCCTGAATTATTTGTGGCCTTGCTATGGGGTCAAGTGCAGTCCCTTTATTGCACATTAGAAGTTCAAAATATGGGCAACAGCTAGCATGAGGCATGTTGCTAGGTTCCAGAGAGAGCAGGGATCAACTCAGACCCTTTATGACCCTTGTGCCATATGATGGCCTAGTACCATCCTGAATTATGTCAACTGCAACGGGCTGTATGAAATAGCCAGAGGCTCTGGCCTTGATGCGCAACTTTCTTGCGCCATCAATAATTGATGCAAAGTCAGTGCAAAATGCTCTCAAATGAGAATGACAGTATGTTACAACCACTTTGTACTGTTGTACATGGTCACACAAAGAAATAGGTTAACAATGCCCTCCCTGATAACTAGTGTGTGACTCCTCTTCTCCCTATACAGGCAGTAGTTAATATTCACCACAAGGTTTAGTTTGTGAAAACTGAGGTCTCTCTCTCAGCCTATTCAAGCTACAAGGGACATAACTGTCGTGAGTAAGAAATCACAAGGAGCATCTGCCTCTGGAATGCATATCTATTCCTGAATTTTGAAGATAATGGCTAATCATTGTTGCTACATCTACCCTACATTTCTCAGATTGCACATACTGGATATATTCTAGATCATTGTGTGGACACAGGATTCATCCTTTCCCTCTTAAAGAAGGACAGTGAAAGCTCAAAGCAAGTGCAGCTGGATAGAAGCTGGGCAATTTCCTTGACATATTCCTTAGCATAACACAGATTTGCAAGTAAAACCCTCCAGCCTGCTCCTCCATTGCCTAATAATGTCTTTGCCCTTTGACTTCCTTGCTTTTTAATCTGTGGCATATGGGTAAGGTGTTTTCTGTTTTGTTTTCATAAAGTGCTTTGTGGTGGTGATACAGGAGAGGCTGGACTACATGATTTTTAGGATGCTTTGGATAAATGGTTTGCCTATGGAGAGCAGGTGAGGAGGTGCAGGAGGAGGGAAATATGCTTGATTCAATGGCTCAGGAGGTTCCTTCCAGTGCTGGTTTTCTGCTGCCATTAAGGACATTATCTAGATTTGTGTATTACACACACAGGATACCTCTGCTAATGTGGAGAGACTGTATGTATGTCTATCGTGGCTGAGGCTCACAGAGCTACAAAGAGTCCTTGGACCTTGTTCTTTGCTGGCTCAAACCCTGTATACTCATTTGGTGAAAATGCTAGCAGCCAGGATGTTCCATTCACTTTCCATCTATTTTTCATGCAGGTGGATAATTAGAGAACACCTTAATGTTTATTAGCATGTAAAAATGCACCTTATATTTCAAACTACTGTAATAGTAGTAGTAGTAATATATTTATAGTTTTTGCTAAAACAACACTGTAAAATTCTAGCACTGAAAAATTGATAATAAAATAAAATGATATAATTTATGGTTATTAGTAAAAACATACAATGAGATTATGTATTCTACAGAATAAACAAAACAGAGTATATGATGATACAAAGATACATATAAGGCACCTCTACACATGCAATTAATTTGCATGAATAAACGCCAGGACTTATTGCTTTGGAGTTTATTGCTCTTAGGTGCACCATTTGAACATGCTCTCAGGAGCAATAGACTCTGAATTTATTCTGTGCAATATGTTGAGCTGGGTTGGAGAAGCCCCAGCTAGCAGTGGGCCCAGAGGGTCAGCCTGCCAGGCTGGCCTTGCTCCCCTTGGTTCAATGTGCTGTGGCGGTGCTGGCTGGGGCCCGAGGGCATTTCAGTATGGGGCTAGCCAGCAGGTAGCCCCCTGCACTGAAGCACCCCCTGCACTGAAGATGGGGCAGCATCTGTGGATGTGCACTGCTGTGGAGTTTTTTATTCTGCAGCAGAAAAAGTACTTGTATTTATAAGTACTATCCTGCTGCGGAGTAAATTTGTTTACTCTGGCCAAATAGGGGTGCATGTGTAGACACCCAACATTTACTGAGCAGCTAATTATTAGTCAATATACTGAAAACAAAGCAATATACAACAGTAAAATAAAAGGATAAAAAAAAGGAATTTTATTTGATTTTGGCCCTTATCCTTTTTGTGAGCAACACAAATACACCTAATAAGTACAGAGCAACCTATAGGTTATTTGAGAGAAGCCAAATTGATTTTTTTCTTTATTAGTTCAGTATTTAAAATTTTCCACCAACAGAGAGATCTATTTTCCTCGTTTCTTCAAAGAATGAACAAAACCACAAATAGTGACATAAATTTCTTATTTCATTCTTTCCACAAGAACATATCCTCTCTGTATATAGGATCTGACACCATCTGCCCATAACCACTGCATAACTCATTTGAATATACCACAATCTTGTGGTTTTGTATTTTGGATGGGAAGGTTTTTTGGCCACAAGAGTGCTTTATTAATCTCATAAAAGGAGAAGTTTGAGAAGGTCTTTCTATATCTGTCTGCAACCTGGCATATTTATTTCTTAAATTTATATCTTATTTTAAATACAGGGGTAGTATATTTCAAAATCCTGCATTCTAAGCACCCATGGTTTATAGCAGTAGTGCTCAACATTTTAGCCTAATGGGTCAAATGAATGGCATGGGGCTGGCCTGTGGGCCAAATTGAGCCCCACACTAGCTACAAGGCACTAGCTTTTACTGTGCCTGGTACACCACGATTGAGCCCCTCTACTTCAGATTGGGTCCTGTGCCCCCATAGTCCCCCTTTTAGCTCAGCACACTGGGATTGAATCCCTGCATGCCAGGAGTGGGCCCTAGGGTCCTGTGCCTTTCCCCCCCCCCACCGCCCCCGAGTTAATGCAGGGCCACATTACTTGGTTCACAGGGCTCCTAATGGGATGGAAATTTGGTAGCTAAATTTCTGAACCAATGGAGAGCCCCAAAGGCTGAATAACAGTTTTTAGGGTTGGATCTGGCCCATGGGCTGGGGTACTGAGCACCCCTGGCTTATAGGCAGGTGGATAAATACAATATTTCATGTGTTAAAAAGGACTGGAGGTCTGGTTTAATTTTTGAAAACAGCTTATGATTGATAGCTGGTGCTCCAGTTGCACTAGGTTAATTTAGTGGGCCTGATATTATCAAAACAAGGAGCAATTCACAGAAAGAATTCAACTTTATATTCCAGCTTGCTTCAGTGTAATTGATGCAATGCCTTAGAGGGTTTTCACATTTTCAAAAATAGAAGGCAGATGAATGGATACTTACCTCAGATTTTATAAGAACTGAGTCACAGATCTCCAAGCATGATTCTTTTCATTTCTTTCCTATCATCCCACTTTTCTGTTAATTATAAAAAGGACCCTATTTATATAAGTTACTCCATCAAATGGATCGAAGTACTTGGACAGCTAATATCTGCTTTAGCTAAACTACACAATGGGAATAAAAACTCTATGGAAAGTAATAGACTACTTTGGTAATGTCATTTATCAGTACAGATGGAAGAGTACAGTACTTTTCCTTGACAAGAATATTCACAAATATCACTCTTTGGGTAAACACTTTTCTTCTGAGTTAGGTATTATTTAAGGCAAATGCAATTTTAGAAATGAGTTAACCTCACTAGCATCTCTCTAATGTGTTCTGGACAGCCGTTAGTGGATACAACTAGCATCATAAGGATGGGTGGCCGAGCAGGGTAGGAGTCCCAGGCACCACCTAAGGAGAGAGGTACCAGAATGGAGTGGATCAAGGCACCACACCCTTCGGTCCCCAGTCCTGGCTTCTTCTGTACTTTCCAGTATCAGCCCTCACAGCAAACAGCAGGGATGCAGGATCATGTGTCACTGAGTGAAGAGATACTCTGGGAAATGTAGTTCTTTAGTGTAGCAGCAAAAGTCACTGGTGCTGGGGAGATGTCATCCCATTGTTCTGTCACCAAAACCAGGGTTTTTTTTCGCTTGCTTAGCATGCATATCTGTGGCAAAACAAAAGAGAAGTGGTAGCATCTCCCTTCAACAACAGTGAACTTTGGCTTCTGCTGCTGACTACTGCCAGTGCCTCCAGGTACATGGTTAAGAGAGAGGGAAGAGGGGAGGAGACTGACCTGGGCACAGTCCTGGCCAGTTATGCCGCTGAATACACCATGGCTTTTAAAATAACAATACTTTAGCACTTAATTTGAAGTGCTATGGATCTCAAAGACTAATTATATAGA
The DNA here is from genome assembly GCF_001723915.1 of Gavialis gangeticus. Classification (NCBI taxonomy): domain Eukaryota; kingdom Metazoa; phylum Chordata; order Crocodylia; family Gavialidae; genus Gavialis; species Gavialis gangeticus. The sequence continues at coordinate 42,355,203 of NW_017729033.1, forward strand.
AAAGGTAAGCATAAAGGGGGTAAGTTGGTTGCCTTCCATAAAACAATTGCAGCAAAAAAAAAATCAGAAGTCTTTATCTCAGTGTTCAGTCAGGTAGATCAAAGTAAAAGGGAAGGCAAGTAGAGAGAGTATATTCCAATTTTGTTTCTACAGTATTTTGAATTGTATTGTGCATTTTACAGTACGGAGTTAAAAACTGTGAACGTTTTTAACTGTTTCCAGTAATGTACTTTTTGGCAGAGACTGCCTGCCTCTCCTGCAGCTGGGGGGCAAGCTGCCAGGAGACCGAGCAGTCCCTGAGCTGTGAGAGGCTCCAGTCCTTCCCTCCATAGTGGTGGTGTCTCTTGGGGGCTGGCTGGGGGTGCTGCTAGCAGGCCAGGTGCTGCCCCAGCTCAGAGGCGCCCTATCCAACTTTTCCCTGAGCCTGCCTGGGCTTCCAGCACCTCACGCACCATCCCCACTGCCTTCTCTGGCCGCCCACACACCCAGCTGCCTGTGCTGCCACAAGGTGCAAGACAGCTTGTTCCCAAACACCCCAGGTGTCCAGGTGGCCACAGACACCTGCTGGAGGCAGAAGCAGCAAGGGATGCGATCCTTTTTTTCAGTGGAGCCTGCCCACCTCTCCCATGGCTGGGGAGCAAGCTGACAGATTAATGGCTGTAATATTCCAAGTTGCAACACTGCAGACTAAACTACATAGGGATTGGTTGTTTGTGACAATGCAAACTCATTTTAAACCCCCCAAATTCACATATGTGTAAAGTGTGATGCCATTAAGCCACACAAAGGGAGATTTTCATCATGTGTACATGGTAACATTGTCACATGTACAAGCACCCTTAGAGACTAAACTTAGCCTGCTTTCAGAATAACCTGTTTAAATACTCCTCCTATCCAATTAGGATAATACACTTAAAAAAAAATGACTATACGGTTTCACCAGTGCATCAATTCCCTGTTGTCTCGCCAAGCTTTGTCCCTGCTGTCCTCCTCAAACTGGGATGAGATCTTGGTCCCTAGACTAGGCACTTTATTTCAGGTAGAAGCGTCAGAGCAATGCAAAGAGACCCTAAAAGTACAGCCCTCTATACCAGTGTACTTTACTAGAATCTGGTATGGAATTACTCCACCAAAATACATCAGTAAAAATGCATGTAAGATACAAAAGTGTAGGTGCAATATATCAAGAGGTATCCCAGGGTAATCATTTCCCCAGTGCAAACAGGCAACTAAATATGTAAAAAATAAAAGCCTGCATTACTTTCTCCTGAAACTGAGCATGCTGAATCAATACATTATACTTTAAATTGGAGATGGTTCAAGATATATGAAATATGATTCACAAAGCTATTCAGGTAAAGGGAGAACTAGTAAGCTAGTATATTAGTGGTATACATTTGAATATAAATATATTCAGATTTATACAGCTATAAGAGATGCATTTGCACAACTGCCTTTTTTTTGCTTTGAAGACAGTGGCAGGTGCATCTGCTGTCTCGCATTAGAATTTATGGTATATACATAGCAATTTAAATCATGTCTGACAGCTTCACTTAATATGGGCAGGCAGGTTTAACACTATAAAATACACACCACCCATAACAATTAAAGTACGTTGAATAAGTTATGTGATGAGAGGCAAAGGTGTTATGAAGAGTTAAAGCTTCCATGGTAACCCTGGCAGTGATGATGCAATTGCCTCATGCAGCCCTTTCTGTCACATTTTGGTTCCATGCCAACAAACCATGAACTCTCCATCATTTCACACTTCTATTTATAGAGTATCCTCAGTTGCTACAATAAAGTGGTAAATGATACACATTCATGGAAGCCATTGCCAGTGATCACAAAGGGGGCAATTTCTATTTGAAATGTAAGCTGCAGCTTAGAATAAAACAACATTACTAAGGACAGGCCTTCAGTAGAAACAGATTATGTAGTATAAGGTCAGAATACCTGCAGCTTTTGTTAATAATAATTTAACCCTAACCACAGGCAATAAGCTTATGGAGAATCTGACCAAGAATACCTGAAGCTATTGGAGGTTAACCTGTACTGGTCTTTTTCCAAGTCCTACGAATCCTTGGTATTATAATATCTATATAGTAATACTAGTAGCCCCATCTCTAAGTGGAGGCAATAGCATTTTACTGCCTCATAGGGGATCATAATGTTGAATACATTAAAGACTGAGATGCTTAGAAGCTATGGTGAAGGGGGCCACATAGTGGTCTGGTATGTTAATTGTGTTGCCCATACAGGTTTGAAAATACCTGGGAGCCTGCTGAAAGTAAATCATTACACAGAGATTTGGCTGACTGTCTGACTTGACACTGTGGTTTAGCTGAGTAATTCTGATCCCTGTCACTGCTCCTAGCAGGTAAGACTGCTTATTTATAAGGTGTTGGATCTTGTTCATCCTTGTCAAAATTCAATAAAAATGGTTAAATGCCAAAAAATAGAAGCTTCTACCTCTGTATGATAGAAAAATAGAAGCTTCTATCTCTATTTTATTATCATATGTAGCAGAGAGGTGGCTAGCAATGTTAAACTTGAGTCAAGCAGCAGGCAGGGCAGGTTTTTACAGAAAGGCATACGTTTCCACAGGCTACAGCTTAATTCATCTTATGCTTTTGAATGAGTTAGTCTTTAAGGTGCCACCCTGTTCTGATGCCTTATGAATAGGAAAGCATATTAAATGCATATAAGTTTGCTACATTACTTATGCACTGCAAAGATAGGAAGCTTAATATGGCATGATCCAACAGGAATCACGCAAGTGAAAAAAAAATCACACCAGTTTTACCACCAATATCCTGTACCATCAGCACTACTTTCCTTCCACTTTGAAGGAAAAAAGTGACCTCTAGCAGTTCTTATGTGAGTAGAAAATTTTAGAAGGAATTTCATTCCTGTGTGGTCAGATCCAAACCAGAATAAAGGAGAGTCCTGCAAACAGCCAATGAGACAGGGAAACACAGCACAAAACTCTAACCCATGAGACCCACTAGAAGAGTCACCATAAAAAGGTCTTCATTTTTCATGGTAGGAAGCAATATCTCATTTTTACACCTTTCATCACTGCTCCTTTCTACTTGTTTGACATTTCATCTTATAACATTATCCATCTCTCTCAGCTTGCCTTACCCCCACCTTCCCTCCTCCAGACTCATCTGCCAAATGCTTATGAACGTTTTCAACCTTTGAGACTGATATTTTTTTTAATATGTGTATGGTATTCCCTGGACTGACCCACAAATACACTCCTTTTCACTCTGCAAATTAATTAATAATTAATTATATTATACTGATTATTGATCTTGAACAAGTATCAGCTTAAGACTACTATTAAGTCTGACAGTGTATTTCTTATTTTATATTAGATAGTAAAATCTTTGAAGCAGATATAGTATCTTCCTAGATGTTTGCAAAGTGCTTAACACAACCAGGTTCTGGATCCAGGCCAGGACTTTTGAAGAGCTACTTATGTTCACCACCACCACTGTATCTATTTTTAATCGCAAGTTGGAAGTGATGCATTTTTAAGGACTGAAAAACTTGTATACTTCCTATTACAAGGTTGCCAACCCAATGACATTTTTTTACTGACAATCTGCAAGCTATTTACTCACAGACACATTTTTTTTTTTTACTAACACATGTTTTTACAGATATATGTTTTACATAATGTAAACATAACTCTCTGCCCTGCTGCCAGGCCCCACTTAGAAGAGTTACATGCAAGTGTAGGAGTTTAACATCAACAAGAATAAAAAGTTAAAAAATGTTTGGTTTTCAGTAAAAAGTTTACTATAAAAAAAATCTTGGGTTAGTGACCCTGCTTGACTGTAGTGCTGGTTTTACACTGTGCTTCCCCCACTCCCATCAGGGTCCCCTCATACTCATACCCTGATACCCTTGACTGCACCCTACACCATGTTCCCCCCCAGCCTTACCCCTGCTGTCCTTGCTCCCCATGTGCCAGCATGAACCCCCAAAGCAGCCTACCTGTGATCTAGCAGTATTATAGACAGTCTGGGGCACAGCAGCAGCACATGGCTGAGAGAACACTCCCTGTAGGGTTCTGCACTGCCACTTGGATACCAGGTGGTGCTGCTCTGCTCTGCTCTGTTTGTCAGAGATGCAATCAAGCTCAAGTTTTTTGTGTTTTTTTTAAACAGACTTTACTGACAGCCATTTTATCCTGATTTTTTAAAATAGACAGTTGGCAACTTTATTAAACTGAGCATAGGAGAGGTTTCATAGTTTCATAGTAGCTAGAGTCAGGAGGGACCTGAACAGATCATCTAGCCTGACCACCTGCCACAGTCAGGAATGAATGCTGGGTTCACAAGACCCCAGACAGGTGATCATCCAACCTCCTCTTGAATTTGCCCAAGGTAGGGGTGAGGACCATTTCCCTGCGAAGTTAGTTCCAGATTTTGGCCACTCTAACTGTAAAATATTGCCTTCTGATCTCTAACCTAAACCTAATCTCCACCAGCTTACTACCATTGTCCTTTGTCACCCCAGGTGGTGCTGGGGAGAAAAGGGTTCTACCTATTTGCTGTTGATCTCCCCTGATGAGTTTGTAGGCAGCCACCAGGTCCCCCCTCAGCCTCCTCTTGCTGAGGCTGAACAGGTTCAGGTCCCTCAGTCTCTCCT
>NW_017729033.1:42360376-42360735 GCF_001723915.1 Gavialis gangeticus
CACCATCATCCAAGGAGTTAGTTACTTGGTTGTAAAAGGCAACCAGGTTGTTCAGGCAGGACCTGCCTTTGATGAACTCATGCTGATTGCCCCTGAGCATGATCTGCCCTGCAGGCCCCCCACAGATGTGCTTCTTGATGATTCACTCCAAGAACTTCCCAAGCACCAAGGTGAGGCTTATAGGTCTATAGTTACTTGGGTCCTCCTTCCTCCCTTTCTTGAAAATTGGGACCACATTAGCCAGTTTCCAATCCCCCAGCACCTGGCCAGATGACCATGAATGCTCATATAGCCGGGCCAAGGGCACCGTGATGACCCCTGCCAGCTCCCTCAACACCCTTGGGTGAAGGGCATCTGGA
>NW_017729033.1:42360768-42369542 GCF_001723915.1 Gavialis gangeticus
AAGATCCCTAACTACATCTGCACTGACTGAAGGCCTTACAGAGCTATCCCCAAGATTGTTCCTACCTCTAGTAGGTGGGATAACCCGGTCCCTGTTCAAGAAAAGAGAGGCAAAGAAACTGTTAAAAATATCAGCTTTCTTGTCTGGCGTAGTCACAAGATTACAGTTTGCGTCTTGCAGGGGCCCTACATTGCCCGGTGCCCTCTTCTTGCTCCCAATGTACTTGAAAAATGACTTTTTGTTGTCCTTAATCCTGGACGTTAGCCTGAGTTCCATCTCTACCTTGGCCTTCCTAATAGACCTCCTACAGTCACGGGCCAAGGAGGAGTACTCCTCCTTGGTGACAGCTCCTTCCTTCCACTGGTTGTACACCCCGCTTTTAGTCCTCAGGCATTGCTGAATGCCCTTGTTGAGCCAAAGGTGTTTCTGAGCACTCTTACCCTGCTTGCTTCTCTCAGGGACTGTTATCCTTTGGGCCTGGAGGATCGCCCCCTTAAGGTATGACCATCCCTCGTGGACTCCCATCTCCTCTACCTTCTGGGCCCTCAGTGCCTCCCCCACTAGTCTCCTAAGCTCATTGAAGTTGGCCCTTCTGAAGTCAAGGGATTTAGCCTTGGTGTGAGCCCTTGACACCCTGTGTTGGATAGTGAAATCTACCACATTCTAAGAGCAGTTTCTCTGACAGGTTGATCTAAGTTATAAAAAAAACCCCCAGCCCTAGAAACAAAACTTTATTTTAGTTGCTCTGTTTTACTTGTTGAGATATTGTATAAGTTACTGTAAAACAAAATTGTTTATCAAGAAGATGTATTTTTTAACTTATCTGTATATAAATACTGTTTGTCTGATACCAAAACCAGAATATTTGCTGAGAAATGTTAAAGTAGTATTTATTTTTTTCAGATCTAAGAGATAAAAAAACCCTCCAAAAGCTGGAAGTTTGGAGGATGGTATAGTTCCCATCTGTTATAGAGAAACTTGGAAAAGTCACTTCATCCAATTATATGTCCTGCTTCAACTGAAAACCTGCATTTCCAAACAATTCTTTAACTTTGCAACACAACCCATTTTAGAATTTAAAGCAAGCTTTCTTTTTTCAATTCTATGCTGCAGGCATGCACAGTGGCTTGAGCAGCATGAAGGATACTGACAGGAAGAAAGATGCTAGCAGTTATCCTAATTAAGAGCATCCTGCATATATTTGCTCATGCAAATAATCCATAATCATTTGAGTGTTTGCAGGATCAACCGCCTCCAAACAAACTTCCAAGAAAGAAACTTTGAAAGACTCTTTACAAAAAATAAGCCTGATTAATATTTGTATAGGATCTGCTTTGTTTCACAGCTAATTATAATTATTTTCATCCTAAATCTATTTTGTCCTTTTAAATGCAACATACCATTAATTATGCATTAGGTGCATAAATAAGTAGAATTATACCAAACTACCTTATTCCTATTCCTTCCACTTCGCTATTAGCATGGTGCTAATATGTTATGATTATATGGGACTTTAAAATATTCTGATCTTTGTACTGTGAGGTGAGTGAAGGCTAGGACCTCATGTGTGCAGTGCTATTGCCTCTTTTTTGTCTCCATATACACTTGAAAGACAGAAGATGGTCCCATTTAAAACCATAACATGTTATTCAGTCTTGCTGGCAGAACATTTTTAACCTCAAAGCACTAACATGCTGTTTCACAAGGATTCTCTCCAAGGGACTGCTACAGGAGATAGGATCACTATAGAACAAAAGAAACCTATTATACCCTGAGGAAATTTCATTATTTCACACCACCAAGGGGATCCTCTACATGGAGGGATCCATAGGAATTCAAGTAAGCCAGTTGTGCAACCCCCTTTGTTCTGACAAGGCAGTACAAAGTGACTATATAAAAAGTTGCATTATCTGACCCATTAAACAGAAAATCTAGGCAGAGTTGTATTCACTCCTGTACCGAACTGTGGATTAGAACATGTGGACTTTGAATACACAGCTGGTCTCTTTACTCTCTTCTCTTAAGGCATCTAGGGAAACCTGACAAAGATACAAAGTATAAAAACTGGAAGAACTAACCCAAACAGGCCACTTACATATCCTCTTTTTATTATTAATGATTTTTATCTCCAGCTGGCCCTGAATAGCTTTCCTTCCATCAGCAACATTCCCTTACTTGACATATTGCCGTGGAGGGGTCACTGACCTTGGCAGCATAACAGGCATACAGAAATACATTTATCTGAATTAATTTCTCTGAAGTATTAGGCAATGAACATGACTTGCAAAAACTATGAAACATACAGGCTGTCGCTATTTAATGTTAAGCAGAATCAGGCTGTACAAATCCTGGATTTATCCCTGAGGACCAAAGATTAATTAATCTTCATCTCTCCTCCAGCCAGGAAAGTGACACTGCTGGCTTTGCAACATTTTCCCACTTAGATTCTCTTCTGGAGAAACCAATACTCAGCTACATGTTGGTCCCTACTTCTCCCTTGCTCCAAGGAAGAAAGAAGCTGTATCAGATCACCACCTGATACAGATTAGCCATCTGTGACTTTGCCATCTGTGACCATTCAGTGTATTGAGGGAGTGGGCAAACCAAGGTTTCATCCATTTTCTGGCCAGTTGGGAAATGAGGACCCAAGCATCAGCTGTTCTTCTTGCTGCAGTCTGTGTTGCTACCCACAGCAGACAGCAAAAGTGTTCTTTACACCCTGTACTCTCCAGATGGAGGCACGAACTAAGAATTGTAATATAGACCTGACTGCTCAAGTATCTGTAACACTAACTGACATGTAGTTCTCTGAGTAGGTAAATTCATTTAATTAAAGAAAAAAACCTAGCATGGAAGGGGACTGATAGTTAAACAGAATCATAAGCTGGCAGAACAGACATCTAAAAAAGAGGTGATGGCTTACCTCCTCTCTGACTAATTAGCTCTGCAGTAAAGTGTCACTGTCTACACGTGCAGTGCTATTAGACTACAGTAAACTAATTCACTCTGCTGTAGGATAGTATTGCCCAACCCAAGTACTATCCTACAGTGGAGTAGTTCTCTGCGATGAAACACATATATAGACATTCATGGGGATGGCTGGGGCATGAGGGTGCTTCAGTGCAAGGGCTGCCTGCTGGCTAGCCCCACACTGGAGCACTCTCATGCCCCAGTCAGCCCCACCGCAGCACACTGGGCTGGGGGAAGCAGTTCTGGGCTGGCAGGTTGATTCCCCAGTCCCTCTGCCAGCTGGTGCTCCACCACCTTGGCTCAATGTGCTGTTGTCCTTGGAGCATGTGTAAATGCTGTGCTCAGGAGCAATAAACTCCAGCATGAATAAGCTTATTGCATTGCATTAATATCACATGTAGCTGCACCCTCTATTAAATACTATGTTTCAAATTGAGAAGACAGTAAAACTAGAAAAGTTCAGTATGTTAATCTCTATGAAGAAAGATAGAATTTTTTGTGGTGCCTACCACAGCTAAATTGATCATTCATTGCTGTTTCATATTCAGAGTCATCTGAGTTGTCCTGGAGATATCAAAAGCCCCAGAGTTACTCCCTCAATGCAATACTGTTACTAAATAACTGAAAAATAAGTTTAAAAAAACCACGAGATTTTAACAACCTGCTTCCTAGAAGACCAACTCTGTTCCAGGCTCATAGGTAAGTATTGGATGCATGCTAGCTTGGTCTTCAGGAGGAGGAAATTTGAAGATTACCAAAATAGAACTCATATGAACACAATGTTCTTTTCTGTCTAGTCAGTCCACATCTATTTGATGGATGGCTATATCTAATGCCATCGGACCAGGGATTTTCAGAAGGCAAGATCCTTCTTAGTAAGCCACTAACAGTTAGGGAAGAGGACACAGCTGAAGTGCAGGACAAAAGCAGGTATATCTATACCAGTCTTGTCCAACATGCAGCCCTCAGGCCACCATGCGACCCTCCAAGCTGTTTTCTGAGGCCTGAGGTGCTGCAATGGGAAACGAAAGTAAACACTGTACTTTCATTTGGGGAGGGGCGATGTGATACCACTTCCTGTGAGGTCTTTGAATATGGCTCGCCGGCCCACTGGGTGGTAAAAAGTTCATGATCCGGTCCCACATTCAAAAAGGTTCGACACCCCTGATCTATACAGTACATTGCACTTGGAGCTGTGCCTGTGATCCTTGCTGAAGCTGCAAACCTTAATAGGCTGCTGATGTTGTTGCTGGGTGGGTATTGTAGTTAATGAGGGCAGGGGGTACTTGGGCTGCGTCCCAGTTGATGCAAATTAGAAGACCTGTGAAAAGTTACAGAAATGTCCATTCAGTCTTTGGGGTTTTTGGTTATAGTTGTGTTGGTCTAAGGACATAGGCAGAACCATTAAGACTTTTGGCTCTTAGGACACTATGTTGCTAGCTTATGTCCCTTTTGGACAAGGACCGCTAAAGAACAGACGGGAGTCAGTGACATGGGAAAGGCTACAAAGGCAACAAGCAAAAGAGGAGGCTACTGATACTTGCCCTAACCACCAACAACCCCAGCAGCCTCCCAGCCAGTTGACCTCATGTTCCTGCAGAGATTCCTTCACAACCCTCACCCCTGTACATACCTCACAATGCCTTGATCCTCTCTAGCACCCATTCTCTAACCTATACCAGCTCAGCTGTTAAGTTTTATACCTTTTGAAGTCTTTCCTCAGCATTTCTCTGGACCAGAAGTGTAACTGGACAGCTGGGAGCCCTGGACAGCAGCAGCATATGGGGCAGCAGCTGCAGCCAGGCTGCTGGCAGTGGCAGCAGTCTGGCTAGCAGCACAGCAGCTGCTATTTTTATATCTTTCCCATCCAAGTTGGCAACCTGGGGCTGGTGTCCCACTCATGTCTCCTCCCCCCCGCCCCCACTGTTTAGTTATACTACTGCTCAGGACACAATGTATATGCATAGATCATAAGATTAAGTTTATGGTTATACAAAAAACTAGTTCTTAATATGCAAATTACATATTTAAATTGCCAAGAATATCACATATACAACAGAACAGAAGTTGGAAGCCATTCTCACAGCTTATTTAATTTTGTTTGTTATTTGATCTTTAAAGTGCTTAAAAAGACAGTTCAACCGGGCCAGCCATTTCAGTTGTGCAGGAATGGTCTTCTTCTCTTTTTTCACATTGGTATATCTGAAATTGGACACTGCTGCATTCCAAGAATCCTAATGAACTGCTTAGAATTAAAGAGTTCTCCCTAAGGGACTCTGAATTTTTACAAAATCAGGTGATTTATGACCAAGTATGAATTTAAGGGTATTTGTACACATGCTTGCACCACAGCATCAGGTGCTTCTAAAAGCGCCCAACGCTGCGGCATATACGTTTGTATAAATGCTGAAATGAGAATCAGTGCTGAGAAACTGGCAGTGGTGTGCTTTTGAACTAAAACACACTGAAAGTGTTCTAGTTCAAAAGAACACTGCCACCATTTTCTGTGTGCTGATGTGTATCTTGCTGTTTATACAACTGCACATGACACAGCATCAGCTCACGTGCGGAGCAGACTCGATTAATTGAGTCTGCTCTGACACTCTGGATTTCTGATGCATCAGAGCAGACAAAGGTATGCGTATAAATGGTTAGTGTAAATTAAGGGTTCTGGTTTTGAGAACCTTGGTCACCAGTTTATCACTGCAAATGCATGGTTTTACATAATTATACCTCCAGTCACCAAAATACCAGAACACACTATAAATAAATGGAAGACAATAACAATATTTATTAAATAGTATTTTTACTCTTATTTAAGATTCCTGTGAAAAGGGCCTATTACTAGGCAGACAAAAACTTCGCTAACTTCTGAATACTAGATGTGATAGTCAGCATGGTAAGTCAGACATATCATGAGTATGACTCATTTATAGTAATTCTTGTTCATTGATTTACTATTAACTTTAGTCCTAGAGTCTAGAAATTCCCACCTCCCCCACTATGGGCAAGTGGAATAGAATTACAGAGGGTAAGCACCTAAGCCTTCCTTCAAGCACAAGATTTGCCACTTAAGGCATGTCTTTGATGCAGAGGTGAGTGCATCCAGATCAGTCTAGCTGAGGTATGAGCAACCACATTAAGTGAAGGAGTGCTGTATGTGGACTGTAGTAGTTCTTTGTGGAGCAGTGAGCTGAGCTACTCTGATTTTTCCCAGTGAACTCTGATAGAACTTGTTTGTCCTCCTGGGCATGTAGCGGGGGTTGTGAGATGGAACTGGGAAATTATCAGTACTGGAGTGATTTTAGCTCATTGCACCTTGGGCAGATTACCAACTCAAGTGAAAACAGAACCTTGGCTCTAATTGACATTTTCAACCGTGCCAGACTTAAAATCACCACTATACTTGGCTGACAAATTTGTTTCTGTGGACAGAAGAAAAATTAGGAGAGAAAGCTGAGCAATGGTCAAAAAGAATTTCATCTGCAAAGTCCAGATCAATTCTATCCTCCACAGTCCCCAAATCAGTTTCCCCCCACTTTGCATTTCCTGCAGCACCCCACTTTCTCAAGCTAGCAGGGAGCAGCAGCAGAAGTCTCTGTTCACTTTTGCCAGGGTTGGGGCTACAGGAAGGCAGGAGAAAAAAAACAAGCTCAAACAAACAGAAAGAAAGGAGAGCTGGACAACCCAGAGCTACTGGGATCTTGCCCCTTCTCCTTCCCCTCTCCCTTCCTTTCCTCCCAGAGCAAAGATTCATGGCAAAAGAAAGCAGAACTCAGCTTGCTTCCCACCACATCCCTGACTGGCTACTCTTCCAAAGGGGTAGGGAAGAAAGCAGAACAGCCAGTCATAGGGAGTTCCACCCAAGAGGTACCAAAAAATGTGTGCTTATAAAAATTTCTGCTACCTGACATACTTTAAATGCTGCACCTTGCTGAAAACGGAGGATACGTCTGCTGTCCAGATCCAACCTCGGTGGGATATCTTGGAATAAGAGCCTCTTTCTGGAGCACCCTCTAGACCAGTCAAAGTATGAGCACAGAGTGGAGAAGAGTTTCACAATCAATCCCTCAGAACATGGATTGTTAAATATTTATAATGAATTTTAATTTCCTCTGGCATTCCCTTTCATATCCCTTTTTATACTTTAAGAATAAAAGTTTTATAATGGAGGAAAAGTTTCATTGGTGAATAACTCTTAAGGTGCAGGGGTCATAATACAGACAAGTTAAAAGATTTAGTTACAGCTCCAGAGCCATGAGTTCACTCCATATTCATGCCAGAGGTTGCCTACAAAAATGATATACTATAACATCACTCACCCAATGAATCTGGGAGCCTGGGGCAGACCTTGCACCTTCTGGCCTAACTGCAGATCCCATGTGCAAAAATGATCTGTGAGTATTCTGAAGCATTATGTGGTTGGCAAATTAATTTTTATATGTTTTGCATAGTACATAGGTATGCTTTAAATTGACGAATGCAAGTCTGTCATGCTTATTCACAGGGAATAGTTTCTTACTCCTTGAAACCAGTAGGGTTAGTTTAAGAGGAAGACAGAGTGTACCAAACAATAGCAGAGTCAGACCGTAGAAAAAGTTTCTCACTAAAAACTGATAAATATGACTTTTGACACTATTGTTAATAACTTCCAATATTTGCATAAATGTGTACAGAGATGAATGACTTTAAACAACTGTCACCAATTAAGAGATTGAAAGAAACAAAAGACTAATAACACTTTATAAACCAAGATAGGCGCATTAGCATATTCTATTCCATATCATTGTTGTGATGTCAGAAAGACAAATATTTCTGATTACACCTGAAGCAATACTATAACTAATGCAATAAATCACAACAAGGAACTATAGGTTGTTGCTATTGTTTCATACATACGCTCTGATTTTTATATTAGCAGTGTTAGTGAAATATAAACATGAGACTGAATGAAATTTGTTTCAATACTATGTTGCTCAAAGGGTCTCCTCTCAGTGTTAGGCACCATTTCTTCAATCTAGCTAATCAACATGCAGACATTCAACCCAAGCCACATTCATTAGAGAAATCAGATCATTAGAAAAATCTTTTACAGACGTCTAACTTGAGTAGTTGTTTATCTTTTGTGTGGCACCCGTGTACAACAAAAGCTTCTTTGCCTGCCTGAAGATTTGTGAGATTTTTTTTCAATTAACCTAAGAGAGAAAAATTGCTCACAAGAAGGCTATAAAAAAGTCATTTACTTCCAGTTAATACAGCTCTCTATTAATTAATCCAGCACAACTCGTTTTGAGCAACATACTTTGGGATGCACAAAGCAGTAAAACTGGTGGACCATTAGGGTTGTACAAAAATGAAATCAATTCAGGCAATGCTTAAATATCATAATCAAACTAATTGGTTTTGTTTATTCTTTTTCTCAGGTAAGATCTATCTAGCCCAATTCCTTCTTTTCATATGGAGCAAGCTACAAGGACAAAGGCAAGATTTGCTTGGGTTTAAGAAACTCACCTTGGAAATATCCAGTGAAATAAGAGTGCTTAGAGGCTCATGATGAACTGGGTATTTCCTTTCCCATTAATCTACCCCTGAAGTTACTTAAATGTAGTCTCATTTCAGTTACTTGAAAGGAAGGACAGATTATCAATTAATTTTGCCTAATATTTTTTAGCAGTTATCTGGCACCCTCTGTCCCTGATTCTCAAAGTGTTAAGAGAGAATTTTGTATGATCAACATCATCATCATAGGATATTCGGGGGGTGGGGAGGGGGGCTCTTGCAAAACAGCTTGAAAAGTAAATTAG
>NW_017729033.1:42369801-42380183 GCF_001723915.1 Gavialis gangeticus
TCCCCAAATAAGTACATAGGAGTATGGAGTTCTGGGAATTTTTCACTGTCTAATAATTACTGTGGCTTAGACCCTAAGACATATGAGCATATGACAAAATTCAAGGTCAAGGAAGGGAAGAGGAGATGCAAAAGTATATTTAAGGCCACTCGTGGTTTCTTCAAGTGAGGAGTGCAAAGTCCTGGACAGGTCTGAGAGGCAACTCAAGACAACCTATTGCAGTAACTGTTTCTGGCCCTCAGTAGCTGTCCTAGCAGCTAGGGATTTACAGAAAGTATTTACATTAGGAGCAAACATTACATTTGTCTCTGGATAAATTGGGTTTTTGTCCTGGAACAAAAGTATCCTGGGATTGGCATGTATGCACATCTCCCTTTTAATAAGGGTTTAGTGAGTAGATGAATGCAGTGCTGCTTTTCTGATATTGATTCAATGTTACAATCATGGTATAACTGTTCACACTTAGTTTGCAATATCCTAGGATAATCTGTTACTATTCCTTATCTGGTAATTTTTTTGAGGTTTATTGTGGTATAAATGTGACATCTGTTTGTAGCCTAAGTGAAATAAAGGACATGACAAGTGACCAGCAGCCAGCAATGAGTTTCTAGGGCAACAGTTTGTCTTTTTTTTAATTTTCCTTTAAAAAAGAGAAATCTTCAATTAGCTAGGCATGCTAGGCTAAAGCTCCCATGTGTATGGAATAAACTAATAGACTTCATGCTTTGGAGAATCAGAGCCCATAGGTACAGCCAAAGTTGCTTCTCTTGTTCACAACTTTTTTCTGTGCTCTGCTAAATATAATATAAATCCTCTTGGCTTCTCCTTAACCTATGATGTTATCTGCTCTGTCTACAAACTGCAGGTTAGTGAAAATGGATCATATCTGTAACAGATACCATGCTGGGATCACTTCTTCAGTAGCATATTGAAGAGAATAAATAAATACATTATCTTGAGAAGTTTGCTCCAGTTCATCATCCTATTCATGCAAATCCATGAAAAATACTCCCTATACAAAGGCTCAAAAACTGTTGTTCTTTATGAAACAAACTCACAGGTGTTCAGACCTGAAAGAATACTTTAAGTCTAGAAAGCATGCCTGACTGAGAGACTAAAGAAGTTCAATCCATGTAATTAAACCAAGAGGAGGTTAAGAGCTAATTTGGCCAGATTTTCAAGTGCAACAGATATTCAACGTGTTTTACTACATATTCCATTCCTAAGCATGTTTTATGAGCTGATCCAGTACTAGCAATCAACCTAGGCACAAGTGCCCTGCAGTAGAAAAGGATGGAATGAGATAGCTACACGGGAAAGACACCACCTTAGAAAAAGTGAAACATATAAAGTTTCCCCATTAGTCCCTAAAGCTAGTGTACAGTTTCTATCTAACTTTACAATTCTTTGTCAATTGTCTAGAAACTTAACAAAGAAAAGAAAAGAAAAGAAAAAACATTTGCCAGTCCAGTCTCTGGACATTTAAGGGGGAGTCAATTTCCAGAAGGAAGTCGGTCATTTTCAGCTACACCAATGCTTTTGCCTTCTTTGTTCTTTCACATTTTTTCAGTGTGCTTGTCTTTCTCCTTCAAGCACTTCAGTTTAGCAGCCATTTGTGCCTCTTGGTTTTCTTTGTTAGCTTTAATTTTGTGGATGAGCTTCTCTTCTGCCATTATGCTGAAATTATTATTTTCTTCAACTGTTTTCTTAAGCATCTCTTTTTCATGCTCTCATTTTTCAGATAGCTGCTTCAAGACTTCTGCTTTATGAGAGCTGCATCTTTCTTCTGCAGCTTCCAACTTCTTCTGAATTTTTTCCAGTGAAACATCCTTCTTCTTTGGAGGGGAGAGAGGAAATTCTGGGACTGCTTCTTTTGAATGAGGGATTAGTATCTGCTCAAGTGCCTGGCCAGAGGTTCACTTTTCAAGCTCTTTCACCTGAATGTCAGAAGTAGCCATGTCTGAGATGGTGGATGCCAGAAGCATGCTCTGGAAGAACTCCAACCAGCTGGACCTCTGCTCTGTCCATCTACTTGGACTGCAGTATATTTTAAGGAAGGTAGAGTTCTTAAATGACAGTAATGGAGGAAACACCCTGGGGTTGCACTAGTTGTTGTGTAGCTCTTGTCTGGAGTAGCTGAGAAAATGTTTTGAAAGATATCTTTTTTTAAAAGGACTCTTTGAGGTTGGTTAAAATTCAGGCTCATGAACTGTCTTCTCAAAGAATGCCAGGGTTAAAACTTAACTTTCCTAAGGGCCCCAAGAGATGTTACATTCATAGTGTGACAATCATTGTAAATTGTAATATGCCACATGTTCAGCCAAGTTATGGCAGAATAAAATGGAAAAAATAACCATATAGATGGTCCACATTTAACATCCCAGAGCCACTGCTCCATCCTAATGATCAGATTGGGATGGACTCTGGGCAGCCCCATGGCCTGGGATTCAGCCCCTGAACACCTGATTCATGGGATTGGTCTGGGGACAGTTCCCAGTTTCAAACTGGGACTTACAGTTGCCCCATTCCACTTCTTGAGGCACAGCAGAGCACTGGGATGAGGCACTGGGGCATCACCAGGGTCTGGAACACAGCTCCCAATGTCTGATCAACAGGATCACATAGGGGACTGGCCCTGGCCCTGGCAATCATGTGACTGGGATCTGAAGAATTTTATTCCCCATTCTAAACGTTGCATGTCCTGCCATGGCATGAGGCATTGATTTCTGTGATGGGGCATAAAATTCCTCAGAATCCAATCATGCTAATTTTTAACATCTTCCAAGATCCTATGATACAATGGCCACATCCAGATGAGCACAGCCATGTGGTATGTGGTGCCACAGACCTGTGGCACCACATTCAGGCATCCCCATGCTGCAAGTAGCAGCACAGGCAGGACTGACCCCAGGAAATCTTGGTGTAAAAAAAACCTGAGTGAAAAAAGGCTGGGCAGCGCATGTGGCGGCAGTGCACGCTGCTCAAAACAAGAGCCTGGCTGGCTGGAGCTACACTCTGGCTGTGGCCAGGTTCCCAGCTTCAGGAGTGCCATGACTGCAGCTTCCCCAGTCCCCAGGACCCCTGGTAAGGCTGCTGGCGCCAGCACAGGGTAACCTGCCACATGCCAGAGCACACATGGCACAGGTGTTCCCCAAGGACAAGTAACAACAGTGCAAGGTGTGCCATTGCTACTTGTCCCCAGGGAACCAAACATCTGCACTCATCTGGATGTCGCCAATGACTTTAACTTCAAACCTTTCTACTAAGAGTCAAGTTGTTAGGAAGACATTCCCTAAGAGGCTTGTTGCATTTTGTTGCATTTTATAAGCCTCCTAGCACCAAGTTCATTTTCAAGAAGCTCAATAACGAATGAGATTTCAGAATGATGCTGCTGGCTCGTTAAGTATCTGACTAAAGTAGTAATATCTGGCATATTAACAGGTATTACATCAGTTATTAACAGATATTAAACTCACATCAGTTCTCACTGAATATTATGCTGCAAACAACTCTGCTTGATGTTTGTAAATTTCAAAATATATCTATTGACCAACCTTCTGAGTAAATAACAACTGCAAGTTAGCCAGAGCCATGGATCACTCAGCACTGAATAAAATGGTATAGCAATATCCAGACAAAGGCTGACTGTCACCCAAACAGGGCCAGTCCAAGGGTAACTGGTGCCCTAGGCAAACTGTGTACCTTGGTGCCCCCATCACTTCCAATATAGAGAAAATAAAAAGTCTAGAATTCTTTATTATAGAATAGTCTAGAAAGTCTTTATTATAATACATGTTCAATTAAAAGAAAATTCTCCTGAACATTTGTGTAAAAAAATTAGAACTTTGCTTTTTGTGCTTTCAGTTTCTGTTATTTAGAAAGATGTTTCTGTTATATTGTTCTGCATATAATTTTGGTGCCCCCCAAATTTTGCCACCCTAGGCAACCACCTAGTTTGCCTAATGGTTGGACTGGCCCTGCACCTGAAACCAAGGAAATCTTTTTCCTCTCACCTTCAATTGAAACACTGTGGTTAAGAAAAAAAGCTAATACTTATCTATGATGCTAGAGCACTTCCAGAACTAGTCATACATCATATTGAGGGGCACAAAGATTTAAGTTGAAAGATTATCTGCTTTACTTCTAGAAGGGCTGAGGAAGGGTGGAACTGAGGTGCATGCTTTCTGTCCACTTTCTCCTAGGTAATTATTAATCACTTTTTGATCAAGGAGCAAATTTAAATCTCCCCAGACGGAACAAATACATCTGGAAAATAATGCACATTCACAGACCAAAATCCTACACTGCAGAGTGTAAGAAAAGCTAGATCATTAAGGATTTGGTCACATTTCTCCTTCCCGTGTGTGCTTCAGGGTTTAGGGAGCATCAGGAATCTAGTCTTCTGCTAGAAACTACAAAAAGTGACTACAGCTAACAATTTGCTATGCTGTTGACACTGGCTGGTACTAAAAATAAACATGCCTTAGTAACTTGGCTTGCTGTTTAGAAATGTAATTCTTGGGTGTATAACCTGTTGCAGCTCAACACTTTAAGCACCCGAGTTTGAACCGAGGCTTCTCAACTTGGCCTGCCATGAATGATGCATGCCCTGGTGGCTGGTGGGGGCACAGCAGTGGCTGGAGCGTGGCGGTGGTGGGAGTAAGTGCAGCGGTGGTGGGGGTAAGTGCGGCGGCGGCAGTCCTGCAGATGCAGCCAGCACTGTCTGCAGCGGTGAACAGCAACCACCCACAGGTGCCATCGACAATGTCAGTGGCACCTTTTGTAGGGGGTGCACTGCCACACTCAGGGAGTGCACGTGCACCTGCATGCACCCCCTACGCATCACCCCTGTGGCTCGCCCTCTGCTATTGCAGTAGCTTGACTATACTCTACCCTTCACGTGGGTCAGATTTTAGAACTGTAGTCTAGCTGTTAGTGGTCCAGGGTAGGGGGAGAGAGAAAGAGGAGTCAAAAACCAATTCAGATTTTACTCAAGGCAATACTATTTAGGTAGTATTTGGTTATTCATTAAAATGTCAGATTGTTGTCTTCATCTTCCTCAAGATGTACAAATTTCCACTTCAGTAGATAGCTTGTTAGCAAAGGATAATTATCTGTTTTACCAACTCGTTCTGTGATCTCCACAGGTAGTTAAATATTATTCCTTTACCATAATATGGCAATATCATTGCTACTTCAAATGCCCAAGGAATTCGGTTCAGCTCAATTGCTTGTGTTTCAATGAATGTTAAGTGAGGTGCTTCACTCAGAGGGATTGTATTACTGGAAGATGCGCCAGCATCTTCAAGCAAAGGTCTACTTTTTAAAAACCCGGTTCTGCCTCCTTAATTCTCTTAATAGAATATAAGAAGTGGTATTTTTTAATGTAGCACAATGTTATTACTAGTTCAGATGACAGAAATGCCATTAATATGTTTGCTGGCTTTCAGTCAGGACATCTAGGAAACCTACTAAATATTAACCAGAACTCTTCACCTAAAATGAGATGCTTACATTTCTTTGTTTAGTATGCTAAAGGGTATATTGCAAGCAACAGAAAATTTTAAAAAATGACAGCTACTTGTATTTAAATAATACTTACCTCCTTTCTTGCCACACTTTTTAGCAATGCTCATCCATGAAATACCTAAGTAGCTAACAAGGGTCTACTTTTTAAGGTTATCTGGGAAGTTTAAGCTTTTCATTTCTCAAATCTGTCCCAATCTCTGAGTCAATAGCTGTTTCACCTCAAAGTACAGTAGTCACAGGTTTTATTGAGACAAGAAAATCAGAAAAAATGCTATTGGAAAAAAGGTATTTTGAATAGCAAAAGCTACTGACAGCAAAGCAGAAAGGAACAATGACAGGTGGCACAAAACCTGAAATATCTTTATAGTATTTGCTGTCTAGCTAATACAAAGGCTATGTCCTATTCTCCCTTATTTTGCATTTAATGCTGGAAATGTATACTATGGGTAAATTGCCAAAATAAATTAAACTTCTAGGTCAACTTCCTTAAGCTCTTTACAATATGTTTAATTTAGTTTAGAAAGCTGAATGCAATGAGTAATTTCTTGATGGTTTAGGCCAGGAACAAGTGTTCATTTCTACTGGTGGAAATTTCTGAAAAATTTCCATTGATAGAAATCTTTTCAGGAGAGGGAGCAGTACAGGTGTTAAGCCTTCAGCCACCCCATGGTCTGGGGAAGGCATGAGGAGCAATGGCTATTCAGTGCCTACTTAGAAGCAGGTAGGAAGCTTCAGGGATGGCTCTAGTTCCCTTCTCAGGCCACTTTAAGTGGGGAGTAGAGCAGCTTCTCCTTTCCTCCCACCCATTCCCCAGACCAGGGTCCCTAGTCTTGGGAGTGTGGGGTTGCCTTGCTGCTCTGCTTCCCTCCTAAACCAGACTAAGAGGGGAACATACAGGCAGTCTTTATTGCTAGAGGTTTTGTCTCACAAGGTTGATAGTTAGAACATATTTCTCCCATTGAGGCATGTTTCCTTCAGGAGAATTTGAATGAATGCGTGTATGCTCCTAGTTTCTACCAAGTAAGTGGTGACTCTCCAGGTAGAAACGTAATGCCTCTACATAACTGTAGCCTTTTCTGTACTTATGAATTTAGGCTTTCAGACAATTTTTCCTGAAATCAGAAAGATTTCAATTAACTTGGAACGGGCCCTGAAAACTGGAAAATGTACTCAGTCAACCTTAGAGAGTGTAGACCAACTGTGTGGTTTTTGCAGGTATGCTTATCTTCTAATTTTCTTAAACTCTTTGGAGCCATGAGTAGTGCTAAACCATACTGTCCTTGGAAGCAGCATTAAACTTGGCATAAATATTTTATGATTAATATTTAATAGGTCTCCTAGATGCCCTGACTGAAAGCCAGCAAATCTATTTATGGCATTTTTATCATGTGAATCAGTAATACTTTGTGCTACATTAAATGATACCATTTCTTATACAGTTTAGGTTTAAGATCAACATCCATAGAAAATATTTTTCTAAAGAGGGCCATAAGCATTTACAAAGAATGAATGCAAGAATCAGTTTTCTCTAAGCTAACGCTTCATAGGAAATATTGGATATCAAGGACCTTCGTATATGGAATAAATGGTGTTTCAAGTTTGAAATTACATATGACTGTGTAAAAAGATTAGCAGGATTCCAATATGATGTAATATGTTTAATTCTTCTATGAGGTGACTGTTGCATACTTCAGCCTGTAGCTTTAATGCCTGCTTTTCTTTTCACATAATCACAGCAAGAAAGCTGTTTTTTTTTCCCTTTAACCAAATGCATACCAAAAGGTGGAGGTGTGAGCTCTACTAGAACTGTATCTTTAATCTCCGGTACCATTGCCAAAACTTTATTCTCAATTGGAATAAAAGACATATCGTCCGTTCCTTACATGTCCAGGAAGCTTTGACTGACATTTAGGAAGCTAGGTAGGCTTTATGTTCTTAGAATGATGTTCACTGAAACGTGTTATAAATTAGTTACAGTACCTTCAGGTCTCACTCTGCCAGAGCGAAGGTACTGTCAGAGTCATAGTTCTGATCATTCCAGCATAAAATTTTCAGAGAGACTAATTAGAGTCCTATAAAACCAACTGTGTAGCACCTTTCTTTCACAGGCATCTGATGTTTCCTTTGGAGGGCAGTTCTCCACGGTTGCTAAGTGGAATGTCTCATTTTACTTTTGTGCAACTAATACAACTCAAACTTCCCCACAACATTGACTAGCCATCCTGAAGAATTAAAACAACTACTGTTTATTTTAGTAAGTTAGGCTGAAAGTTTCCCCTATACTTTCATCTGATGCCTACGGTACTTGGTGTTTTACTTTTACAGTCCTGGATTTGACTAAAGGCACAGGTGGTTGGGGCTACCTAAACCGTTCATTAGACTGTGAATGTTCTGGGCTATGAAAGGGCTCCCACAGCAGTCTAACAAGCACAATTTTCAAGGAGTCTTGCTGAAGTCAGCATTAGTTAGGAAGGAGGGTAACACATACCCTATAACTCTAAATCTGCAAAAGCAACACTCCCAAAGAATCACTAATTATCCTTTTATTTTTTCTTTGATAGATCTGAGTAATGACACTACAGCCTTTCTTGCTTGCTTGCTGCCTTTGATTGATAGCTATTAAATGAGGTTTTACCTCCTTGGCTCTGTCCAAATTAAATACATTTATAGCACAGCATGAGACAAAGGAACAAGTGGCAATTACTTTGTCTATTTTAGTATCTTTTTCTTGTTTAAACATCATTTAAACACTAAAAGGGGAGTGAAGAAACTCATGTGAAATTGAAGAAAGGAACATTGAATGGATTGGATCAGGCAAAATAACCATATATAATCTACAATAGCTTGCAAATAACATTACACACGAAATGTAGTTTTTTAAAGTCTCATTAATGAATTTTAGTGAAAAATGAAAGAAAGGCATTAAACATGCAATACCTTGTCAACTTCAATATGCTGAAGTCAAAAGAGTTACAAAGGGAATAAATTTAAATCATTGTATATGACTTACAATAAAATAATAAAAGTTCAGATGTTATCTTGGAATGACTATCCAGTGACTTCTCATAACATCAGTAGCAGAACAAATCACACTTCCAAGAAGAATCTGGGGATTATGTTTGTGTGGAGACAGTCAAATCACAAACTCAACGTGAATCAGCAATGTGATGTTGTTGCACAAAACAGAAAATGTAATTTTGGATTGCATTAACAGAAAATTGTATGCAAGACACAGAAGAAGAAAGCATCAACCTGCTTAGTGTTGGACAGGCCTCACCTGGAGTATTGTGTCAAGTCCTGTGTGTTGAAATTTAAGACAGATGTAGAGAAACTAGAGAGGATCCAAAGGCAAATAACAAGAATGGTAAAGTAGGAATGCAAGATGAACAAGGAAAGACTGAGAAAACTTAGGTATGTTTTGTCTGGTAAAAATGAGTTGAAGGGCTGACACAAAAAAGACAGAACAACTACGCCATAGAGAACATGGTATGAGGCAATAGGTTTAAAAAGTAACAACTGTAACAACCCAGATTTAGATTGCATCCTGGGGGGGAAGGACTATATAAGCATGGCTCTATACCATGTATACAGGTGATTCTTTAGTCAGATATCCTTGGGCAAGATGGGTACATACATTATTGGTTGCTGACAGGAAAGGATACAAGATTTCAAGAATAATATACAACAGTTCTTCCCCCAAAACTCTGGCCACATTTCCTAATAATTAAAGATATATCCTAGCCAGTCAAGTATATATGGCAAATTTTGAAAATAGAACTGTCATGTCCACATACTACTATCTCAGTCAGGAGAACTCAGAGCCTATATATATTAACTCAAGTCAATATATGCAATCAGAAAACATTTTTAGTGTAAGAAAGGATAGGGAAAAATTTAAAATAGTCTATAGTTCTATTGTCTCTATCTCATGCATTCACTCACTCATTTCTCTTTCATAGAGTCATACAGAAGTAGGGCTGGATGTGACCGCTAGAGGTCATCTAGTCCAAACCCCTGCCTGAGGCAGGATCATCCCTATCCAAACCATTCCTTACAATCTATACTCTAAACACTTTCCTAACGAGCGCCCTCTTCCTCCTCTTCTCTAGAGATCCAGAGCTTTATTTGGGCATACCTCCTGCTTAGAAAGTTCTTAATACTGTGATCCATGGATAATACCTTTCCATGTTAGTATCACATAACACTAACTCTTTCACATTTCTACCTGTTAAATCATATTGTTTTTAAATCCAGAAAAGGAAATCATATATTTTCCTTAAATTGGTCATTCATGTAAATGGTAATGGTTCCAATCCACAGGTGTCAGATCCCTAAATGTATTCTGGATCTCAGTCTTAGTGAAGTTGCCACAAGGACTTTGTATGATAGTGGAAGACGAGGCATCTAAATAAAAACCTCTTCTGAGCTGGTGTTTGCTAGGAGAAAGTACATAAAGTTCTCCTGGCCATCTGTTCAGTAAGAATATTTAAAATACCATGTCATTTAAATGACTGACCATGCATAACAAATAATCTGTGGATCTCAGTTTACATCAGAAGTAATTCTAAGACTGGGATATACTAAAACACATGATTTGATGAAAATTTGAAAAATAAAGCATTTTAGAAAATCATAATTAGTGTAAATCTGGGGTGGGCAAAATATGGCCCATGGGCCAGATCTACCCTGCCAGGCCATTCTATCCAGACCATGCAGTCCTTCTAAGATTTAGGCAATTATTACCCAACGAGGCACCACCAGCTGCAGCTCCAAGCAGCTCAAGCTCTGGTTTCAAAATAACAAACCCCAGTCCCAACCTGCCCCACCTTTTTTCCCCTTCCTATCTCTTCTAA
>NW_017729033.1:42380401-42381894 GCF_001723915.1 Gavialis gangeticus
CCCCCCCCCCCCCTGCCCCCCCCCCCCCCCCCCCCCCGCGAAGCTTCTGGTCACTAGAAGCTTCTGCCCTGGTGCCCCTGTGGTTGTTCTCCAGCCCTCCCTCCATCTGAGAGTGGAAATTCAGATAAGAACAGGTGTTGGGGGCGGTGGGGGGAGGGGAACCCACTATGTGGGGCTTGCAGAACTCTGACTCTGTGCCTCCACATGCCACTCCTGACTATAGTGCCAGGAGCACAATGTGGAGGCAAAGAGCTGGCCCAGCTCGATGGTGCAGGACTTTCTGCAGCTCCTGGCATTCTAGAGCACCACTGGACTGCGCTGGCTCTGTACTGTGCCGTGCAGGTCCCAGCCATCCAACCAGATCCACATTTGGCTGGATGGTATGGGCTTGTCCTGTGCTGCACCATGTGGGTCCCAGCCTTGCAGCCAGGAAATGCTCACTGCAGCTGGGATGGGACAGGTGGGGCTGGCTCTGTTGCCCAGTGTGGATCCCAGAAGCACACGCTAATCCAAAACCCATTCTCCAGGGCTGAGCCAGGCTCGCCCCATGTTGTGCCATGTGGGTTCCAGCCTCATAGCTGGGAACTATGCTGGGCTGGTTCCGTGCCACAATGTGCAGGTCCCAGCCTTGCAAGTGGGAACCATGTGCTGCCGGGATGGGATGGGCTGGGCCATGCTGGTGCCATGCCACACCATATGTGTGTCTGTTCACCAGGGCCCCCCTTGGGATCACCAGGAACAATGGCCACAAGCTGAGGGAGGATAGGTTTAGGTTAGATATTAGGAAGAACTACTTCACTGTAAGGGTGGCCAGAGCCTGGAACAGGCTTCCCAGAGAGATGGTGCTCTCACCTTCTCTGGAGATCTTCAAGAGGAGACTGGATAGGCACCTGGCTGGGGTCTTATGACCCCTGCCACCCCCAGTGCTCTTTCCTGCCCATGGCAGGGGGTTGGACTAGATGATCTGTCTAGGTCCTTTCCGACTCAGTGATTCTATGATTCTATATGGGTCCCGGCCTTGCAGCTGGGGAGGACAGGATGGGTGGGGCTAGCTCTGTGCTGCACAATATGGCTCCCAGCTTTAGAGCTGGGAACTGCATTTTTATGTGCCACACTATATGGGTTCCAGTCTTACAGCTGGGAACTGTGTGCTGCAGTCAGGCCAGGCCAGGCCAGGCTGGCTCCATGCCATGCCATGCCATGCAGGTCCTAGCCTTCCAGCCAGAACTGCATTGTGCTGGAATGGGCCAGGCTGGCTCCATGCCATACCATATCGGTCCCAGCAACTGTGTGCTGCAGCCAGGATGGGACAGGTGGGGCTGGTTCCCCTCCTCCCACCATACCCCCAACACACACCCACTCTCTCCCAGAGCCCTCACACACTCCCACCCCCCACCATAATCCCACACTCTACCACAGCCCCCAAACTCAATTCCACCCTCACTATAACCCCATACACTCCCACCTCCCCACCATATCCACACACACCAACA